>NC_052477.1:5764687-5906567 GCF_009730915.1 Dioscorea cayenensis subsp. rotundata
TTTTCATTCATTTTTCTTGTATTTTGTTTCCTGAGTTTTCCATTTGTTGGAGATTTCTTCACATGCTATTGTCCTAGTCCAAACAGAGGCTGTATTTCATCTTTAGCATCTTTCATTTTGGAAAGGATATGCCTCCATGTAATCTTTTGGTATAGCATGTGGAATATGGCTTGAACCTTCCTCTCCAACCATGCTTTGAGAATCTATACTTGTCTATGAGATCTTGTATAGGCCCTCGCTTTGTTCCTGAGTAGTTTAGGGTCTCCTCGAGCTTCGGTAATCATATGGACACTGCGTATTTTGACATCCCCATTGGATATATCTTCATCTTTAGTCCTCTTCTTTCGATCAAATATTGAGGAGAAGCTAAAGCTGAGCCCTATGTAGCCCTGCAGCTTGTGAAACTTGATCATTTGTAAACAAATTCGATCACTGTTTTATGCGCGCTTAACACTAATTGTTTCTTCTTTTGATAAAATTCCCTTGCCTTTATTTTGTTTGATTTCAATTCCTTTGATGCTCCGTATATCTTATAAGGATTTTTGCTGAAGGAATTTTTATGAGACTTTGGGGGTCTACCACCTTTCTTTTCATATGGCTGAGAATGCAGCTCTGTAGTGGTTGCGTTCTTGTTAACCATATTGAGTGATCCAAATGAATTTATGAAAGAACCGATTCGGTTATCCTTCTAATTTTGGAATGACATAAAATTTAATTTATGATTCAGGATTTTCATTTTCCTGGGCATCAGCATTGGAAACGCACTTTTCCTAGGCTTAGCTTCCTCAAATTGAAAAATCTCACTTTCTTTCCCTTTGACAGTAATACTGAAAGTGGGTTCATCATTTTCATCATCTACAGAGATTATCTTTTTAGGACATGATAGCCTCTTAAAGATAGAGGTTCTTGGTTTCTCATCAGGAATATTATTCTCAAATGCAAGAATAATGGCATTTGGGCAATGACCCCTAGATGAAAGACGCTAGAGTGTCAGGTCTTCCTCCGAAGATGAAGCTCTTTTCACAAATTGTACAAATTCAGAGATTGTGCCAAATCTCATCTCAGCTTCAGCAGCTCCAGTGTTGAAAACACAATTAGACAATTGGACTTCAGATCTCTCCCCAAGGAAAATAGTGATCTTTAGGCTTTCGGGTGCAGTTGATCTATTAAATGCCATTTTACTTGCAATAAAAATATCAATAATATTGGTTTTCTTGTACATGAGTTATAAAAAGCAATGCCTTTATTTGTACTTTGCCCTCAAAGATGGGAGGTGGAATTAAAAGAGTCCCACCGGGCGTGCCAAAATTTGTGGGATAAAAAATACCAACCCTGGCGTCTTGTTGGTGAAGAGATACTAGGCCATATATCGAATTTCAAATGTTATTTATTTTATTTTTCGTTGACTTCCATTCCTAATAGAGGTAAGACTCTATTGTTAATTACCCAGACTAAAACCTTGGGAACCTCCGATTAAGAGCTCAAGTACAAGTAAAGACAAGAAAATTGCGAATCATAAATTTCATTATTTATTTATTTATTATATATGTATATTTTTTTATCATATCATTTATATGTGAACATATAACTTTATATATATATATATATATCATATATCGCTACCTGTGCCTCATCACCATGTCGCATGCCTTGTTGCCATCTTCAGATATATATCTCATTACCGCCTAGAATTTGTATATTTTTGCATACCTATGAAGAGATGACATGGGTGAATATTGTCCCTAGTCAAGAGGCGTGGAGAGAACTTGATGGGAAGCTAGAGAGCTAGAGAAATACCTCTATGTGACATGAGTCACCATGGGTTACCACACAAGTGGGCTTAATGACCAATGCCAAGGTGGGCTTAAATATTCTATTGTGTTTGTATATCTAATTAGGTCTTGGTGGACCCAAACTTAACTGTGGCCATGGTTAAGACTGGGATGATCTTTGATAAGCCTTATATTGGTTTTATGCTTTATTGATTATGAATTTTATTTGCTCAACTTTAAGTTTATCATTTGATTATACTTTATATTTGCAAATTATATATTCTGCAAATTCTTCAGCTATATTTTCTTATTCAATAATATTATTTCATATTAATTTAACTAACCACTACCAACCATCTAAATGTGCCACAGTTGCAGGAGCAACACTCTCTTAGATCGCTTGTCCGGGTTTAGAGCTAGTCAAGGTTAAGCCCGGGATTGCTATAGGTTCCTTTTCATTTATTCTTGGGTGTTATCATGTAACTATTGTACCCACAATTATAATATTTCATATTACTTATTTATTTTATTCAAATGTGTATTAGTTGTCAGTGTTGCTTTTGTGTATACAGCAATATTAGTTTACTGTTCAAATAGTTTTAACTATTGGGTGCCACATGTGTCTCAGTAACTGAGACATGTGTGACAATATGAGTGTGTTATAACAGATAAATAACACATACAAGATTCATCCCTACAAGAAGGATAATGGTAACCCCACCATTAACTACTTCACTTCATTTTCATTTATTAATTTAATAGTAATAGAAATAAATGTCCTATGGAAATCTATCATTGAATTTTTCATTCAATGAGCATTCTCAATATTATGCCTCGAAGATTATTCGAACCTTCATGCTCTTTAACAAGAGATTTTGAATCTTGCGTGTCTACCATTTCCCTATCAAGCCGATAAGACCATTCACTATTTCTTGAAGCTTGATCTTCCCTCCTAATGAACCATATAGGCAACAGAAACCATGAACCATAATAGAAGAGCTTGACCCACCCATGAAGTGCATTAACATAAATATAATAGTAAGAAGAGGCAATACAAAAGTGTGTAAACTATAAAATCGAGTTAAAGTGGATTGTCCCACACTAATGCTTCCACGTAGCAACTCTATTAAAAGGAATCCTATTACACAAATAGATTTAGGTATTTTGCTCATAAGAATGCTAATTTTTAGAAATGAGTGATTGCCTTTCTCCAACCTTTACAATCCAACTAGAGAGTGAACAACTATTGCATTCCATTTATTGAACAGGATCTATGGTCAGTCCGTGAAGCCTGGATGCCCAAGGCATCTTTATGGTGACCTTGTAGTTCCTATGGCATGGAGATGATGAAAAAGGAAGTTTGATTTAAATGAATCAAAATTTCTATTCTATGATCGACCAGTATAAACATCAATAACTTCAAATTGGACCAACTAGTAATATCGAGATTTATTGATTTCGAAATGTCTCAAAGCTTTTAGTTAAAAAAAAAAAGTCATATGGTATATCTCCAGGATTGGATTTTATACTCTAATGAACCTTGTCATCATAAGAAAGTTGGTTTTTTGTTTGTATTTTCATTTTTGATTGCTACAAGTTCATCAATGCCATAAGCTTGGTCTTCTGTTGCTGACATCCTCCACTATGCCCTGAGGTAATGATTCTTCTGGCATTACGGCCTTCACCACAATGATACTTTCCAAAGATCAAATCATTATGTAGATTGGATTTTCCTTGATTGTCTACTACTCCATGGCATCTGCTTAACTTCTAAAAAAAAGACATACCTTGGTTCTATTTCATCTCTTCAACAACTTAAGTGCATTTTCCTATTACATTCTTTCAAGTCCTTGCCCAAATAAGGGAATTGGAATAATATATGACCAATATTTTAGCTATTATCATTGAGCATTTGTTTTTCTCGTTTGTCAAATCTTTTTCATGGTTCATAGATAATTTGATAAGCCAATGATCTTTTTTGTGTTTTAGAATATGGTCAACTAACATGTTAACTAATCAATTATGGTAAATTAGATCGGCAACAATGTTGTATCTGACTGATTGTCTTTGTGAAGTTGGATCTCCAATTTTTTGGAATGCTCCAAATTCTATTGGAGCATCCAAATCTGGATCAATACGAGTAAAAACTTCTCTACACAAAATTCTAGCACAATGCCAAATGTGTGGAAAGACCCAAAGACAACCTTAGGTTACAGTAAAGTTTCATACGATCTTTTTGTCCAAATGCAGGTAGTCCACATCTCCATAGACATGTCTATTTTACTGAGCCTCTCTTTGAGATAGTACCCCAATCATCATGCCTTTTGTGAGTGTCAGAAACATGGTTAGAGCACTTAAGTGTCTTGATTTTATACTAAATTTAGTTAACATTAATCTTGTAATATTTTATGACTTATTTGATAGCTGATCCTACTAATGAATGATAAGTCGTTATTCCTTTAACAAAATATCAAAAATTTGATGACAAGTCACTGGCTCATTGTTCAATAGGCATGCAGTTAGAGATGACATTGTCCTTCCATTGCTTGGGATCTCACAGTTTCATGTTCTATTCTACTAGTATATTGTTCCATGGAGCTAAGGTCCAAAATATGGAATAAACATATGTTTCCACTAAAAAAGGCTTTCTACATATTCATCGTCTAATGAAAGTATTTTTTTCTTAGCAATAGTAAGGAAGGAGACTTCACAAGTAACAAAATATGAAGAAATAGGTATGCCTATATACTTTATTATATGAATAAAGAATTAAATTGATAGATAAAGAATTAATGTAAAGATCAACTAACAAACTATTGGGGCAATATAGTATTACTTAGTACTTATACTTATGTCATATCAATATGGGAGGTAATAAACTTATGTAATAAAGTTGATCCATTAAGGTATAAGGTATTGAGCAATGTTGCAGTGTTAGATCCCAAAGATATAAGTTTTTTTTTCTTAATTGACACCAACAAGTAAAATCTCCTTGTGATTCAGGACCTCATAGTAGCAACAAAGAATGCACTAAACTATTCACAGTGCAATCTATTTAATTGTATCAAAAGACCCACTGGATTGGGATTTCCCTATTAGGCTGGGTAATTTTGAGATAATCAAATCATTTATCATAAAAGCGTTGTTTTGTGAGGCAAAATTAAGGGGATGTAGATAAATGGAAGGATAATAGAAAGAGAGAACAAATTAAAAAATAAGGTCAAATAATCCATTTTCAAAATCAAAATCCTTTCTTATGTTCCAAGAAAAAAAAGTTAATTAGTAAGGAATTATATGATTTGTGGCGATTCATTCCCCAACTAACTAACAAAGAGATCTTGCTAGAATTGCCACATATGAAACTGAGCACAATTTTGCAATGAAATGCCCCACTTGTTTCTCGAGAAGAGATGGGAAACGTGCTCAATATCATTTGATTGAATGGTTGCCTCAGCTATGTGTTATTTGAAGAAACCCTCCCTTCAATTGGTCTTTTTTTATGAAAAGAAGACATGAGATAACAAAACCAACCTTTCTTGACATCTTATTTTTTATAAAAAAAGTTGACTTCGATTGTTAAATGATCCATGTCACTTTTGGTTCCGTCTCTTAACAGCTTCTTTTTTCTTCCCATAGGAGTTATTTCACAAAGACTTGCCATGGTAAGGATCTTACTTCTTTTGAAAAGCATTGTTGCACATGTAAATGAGGTGTTCTACAAAACTGAGCTATTAAGCTTGTCATAGACATTTAGCTCTACATTAGAGGCACACTGGGAGCATAAATAATTGTAGTCATATATATATACATAAAATGATAGCGATGGAGTCCCGATCCTTTTGTTTTTATTTGTAAAGTCTCTATTCCTAGGTAGTCGAAGCCCAAGGATCTATGGACTAGCTCATTTTTGACTAGCCAATATTATAAACGTGGGTGTTCCTATGAAGAAACACTTATGATACTAGAACTCATACCTTATTAAGCATCTTATCCTATTTTGAAATTGGTTTATTCTACAACAGTAAATATGATGAATAGGTAACAATGGGATCAACATTGATCCGCAAGAAGCTCAACAATACAAATTGAAGCAATTTGATGTTTGACTGGGGCCTACATGGCCAATCGATGGAAATACTCCACATTTATCATATATGACACAAATTTGAAGTGAAGAGTTATCATATATGACACAAATTTGAAGTGAAAAGTAAAGGGATGGGAGTAACTAGTATTTATTCTTGTGCAATTAGTGCAATTATTTTCTTTTTTTGTCTTTTATTTTTTGCTCTATCCATATTGTTTTTTTTTTCTTTTCTATGATGCACTTGGAGCTTATCGGCACAAACAAATCAATTGAGATAGTCCTATATGGCTCCAGTGGTGGTTGATTCAGAATTGTTTTTCATTCCAAGGGTCGTCTAATACTCATAGTTAAGCCCCTAGTATAAAAAATATCTATGCAACCACGATTATATGACCAATTGTATATTACATTGCTTATTTGATGATTTGATCAAAAATTTCATTTTACAGATTTGAAAATTTTCATCCCATTCAATCTAATTATTCATGCTAATATCCATAATTGACTTGTTTTTGGTATTAAATGAATATTATCATATAGATATTTGGGTGAGAAATGGTTGCTAATACCAGATAGATTGAGGGCCAAAAAGAGGAATTTGCCTAAGGAGGGGCTCGCGTCTATGCCCCACCCATGAGTAAATATTTCATAGTAGCCTCATTAGACCTCATACTGCTTGGGAGCTCACGGTTTCGTGTTCTATTTCACTCCCAGATGGGGTTCCTGTTTCCCTTTCTCTCATGGCACTACTTCACAATCAATCACCTAGGAATATTTGGCCGATGCCAATCAAATCATAACATAATCATTTTTCATGTATAAGAAAAGCATTTTCAATCTTACTTATTGTTTATATTTCTTTTCTATATACTAAAGGTATTCATCCTATCCTATCATATCCTATCCTATATATACTATACTCAACTACAATTATTCTAGTATAATAGTAGATTCATGGGTAGGGGACTATATTTGCTACCCATCTAATTTATTGTAGAAATTCCATAATCAATCCAAACATTGTGTTAATTGATATTTGTAATAATTTCGAAATGAAAGAAAAGAGGTGTTTTTGCAATCCTGATTCTATACGGTTGAATAGAAACTCAATTAACCATTGTTTTCTAGAATTGCTAAAATTCCTATGAATAAGTAGAATCAAACTTTAGTTCTCATATAAATTTATTGTCTTAGATTCAAGAACATAATTTCTTAACCACTTCAGTTTCTACTTCTGCGAATAGTTTAGTACATTCTTTATTGGTGGATCAAGGTAGTGGATTGTGAATCCATCTTGCGTGGGTTCAATTCCCATCATTCAAGAACAAAATAATTCTCTATGGTGTAACAAATTTGAAGGACTCTCAAGCTCATGTATTAACTTCATCTATCCAAAATCTCAGTTGGTAAAACAAACATAGATGGGGTCACACAATGATTACAATTTTACTATGAATCCCTGTTTATTAGATCAGGCTAGTTAGAGCCGTGAACTGATAAGAAATTCAAAATCTATGCAGTCATAAGTTCCATCATTCTTATAGCTTCTCCATTAATGACTACGTCTAAATTCCCAATGGTCATTGGAATTTCATATGTCCTATTCTTCAAGAGAATTTGGATTTATTGGAGAAAAGGTAAAGAAATAGATTCATCATCCCATTACAATATGATCAATAACAAAAGAAAAATCTAATACCCTGTTTTGATATTTATAGTGAAATACATAAATGGTATTCTTGCTTATTTCGATGATCCAATATATAGAAGAAGCAATTGAGGAATTACTAAACATGGGACAGTAGACGTAGACTCAATTTTTAAAAAGTGAAATTTGATTGAGTACCTAGGAACAAATGAATTTAACCAAACACAAACTAAAGTAGTTCACTTTTTTTACATTTCCTAAGAGGTACATATCTTACCTAGATCTTTGTCCATAATGGTCCAGAACAATAGTGTCAAAGGAGTATGTACATTACTCACTTTAAATACAATAAGAAAAATGGGCGGATTAGTTCAAGTGGAAAGAAAAAAAAGTATTGAACTGAAAATCTTTTCTGTAAATATCCATTTCCCAAGAGAGACAGATAAGATATCCAGGTATAACAACATCTTCATACCACCTGGAATAGGAAAGAAAAATTTTAATGAATCAAAAAAGGAATTAAAAAATTAGATTTTTGTTCAATGAATTACACCTACAAAAAAAAGTATTTTTTTTTTAGTTCTAAACAAAAAGATCACAATAATTTTTTTGTAAAAGTTATGTTTTGCTCCAATGATCTTTTATGTATTTTTCCAGTAATAATTCTTGATACTATTGCATGTATTGTAGGAAGATTGACCATTGCATATAATTCAATCAAGATATTGTTTGAGACTATAATCCTTATTAATTTATTTTGGAATGTAAGAAAGGATTTTTAATTTGTGTGATCGACAAATGACGAAATCCCTCTTTTGTCTATCTTTATCATGATGAGATGAAACTACACTTTGTTTAGGATTAGGATTGGCATAATCAGACCCGCTTTTTCCATATCTATTATCTTTTGTTTGAATTCAATTTTTGAAGTTATGATTGGATCTATTCATTAAAAAGTACCTATTCAAAGATCGAGTCATAAGCAAACGGATTTAATTTTAACAACGGGCATAGTAACAATGAAAATGACTCCTTTATTAGTGAGATTAGATTAGCAAATGGCTAGTACTTGTAATTGTGTGGTTACAAAGAGATATATCTGTAGGGATAAAACAACGTATTGGGCTTGAATATGCTATTATTTCTTTCTCCTTCCTCATTTTGAGTTATTCAATTTTTCCTGATAGATCAAGTACAAAAGGATTTTTTTTTTTAGCAAATGTGTCATAGAGGATCACTCCTTTATTTTTGTTTTAGTGAGAGCCCTATTGCAGAATTCAAACCAATGCCCAATTATGAAACCCTTGGAAGAAGAGGATGAATCAAAATATAGCTGCTACTCCAAAACTAGGCTTAAAGAACCAACTAGACTGACTTAGCGCATAAATTAGGAATACACATTAATCTTCCTTTAGTGGAGTTTCTCCATTTTTCATATGATTCCCTTTCTTAGCAATTATAAAAATAATTTACAATAACCATACCAAGTGCCATTTTTATTCAATTCTTCATCACGCCCTCATTAGCGCCAATTGTGAAGGAATGCTTGGCATTTGGTAATTTCTCCTCTGCCTAGAATTAAGGATCCTTTAAGTGATTCATATCGTTAAGCCTACCCATTTCAAATTTCATTCGGATCAAATGATCTACAATAGCTAATACATCTCCCAGGCGGATGGGTAATCCCAAGAATGGCCATTTATGATACTATGAGACATAAAGGAGTTCTTATACTCCATCGAAAGAAGGGTGGTAAATGGATCATTTAGCGAATAAAGAATGAATGATTATCATAGTTATATTCTGAGATTCAAATCTACACATAACATAATAGGAAACTTTTTTTCCAAATGAGTTCTTCTTAAATATTCTATTTTAATGGACCAAGCAGAGGAAATACTATTGATTATGCTTGTATTCTTGAAAGAATGGACTAATAGGGCCAATTTACATGTTAGGCAAAGCTAGTGTGTTCAACAAAACCCTATTTACTGCTATGCACTTTGAGAAAACTAGGGTTTTCAGAATTCTATTTAGCCAGTAAGAAAACATAAAATCCATGGATATTTGAACCTAAGTATCACGAAAAAACAAAATATTTGATGGAAGATAATTTTCTCTTTCTATTCTTTATTTTTTCCCCGAATCCAATTTATTTCAAGGATAAGGAATCCAATCAACATATATTTTTTTTATCATATATTTATGCTTCTTTTTACATTCGGAAATATGAAATTCAAACTCATGGTACAAGACAAGAAATTGCAGCCATGGTAATTGGTTTATTCAATTTTTAAGAATTCCCAAGCACACGATAATGAAGTATTACTTCTAAGCCATCTCTAGTGATGTTTTACGCAATTCTTCCAAATTATGAATAGTACTCAAGATCCGATTAGATCCAGAGTTATTGTGAAACAAAAAACAATGAGATTATGGAAATAAATATTCTCTCATGGCAAAATGTCACTAGTTCAAATCTTGTGATCCCTACCTATTGTTGGGGGAATGAGTTATAGACACATTTCCCTACTTTTGTATCTAGAGCACTTCACTTAATTTCTTCTGCAGTCATAGGCTTTTGGGGATATTTATCATGCACTTCTTGGACCTATCCTGCACAAATATGATCCAGACACATATATAATATATCATATATGTGTGGACTGCGAACATATGCGTGTGTATGATCATAAACAAAGAAAATGGGGAAATAGTTGAATGGTGAAATTTCTCTTTGCCAAAGAGAAGATGCGGTTTGGATCTGTACTATCCACCCATAGTAAAGAATATACTCTAACAAAATAAAGCATTAGGTATAGTTGACTACAATATTATCATATTTCTGTCTTCTCCCTTTTTTCTCCCAGCCAAACAAAAAAATAAAATAAAACAAAATATTGCAGAGACAAGATTCTATCAATTTAGTGGCTAAAACTAATTCTAAATTGAGAATCAATTTTATATCCTCCAAAAATCAAAATAATATATTTTATAATGATTTGGTATCTATTATTTTTTAGTAGGTATCTATCAATTTTGATTATGAGAAGTTATAGTTACAAAGTTGAACAAGGAGGCTTACTTGGGTGGTGTTAAAAATTCTCTGGCTAAACCTACTGATGGGAAAGGAGAAATTTCAGATTATGAATCTCGCTAATTAAATCTCCTGCCCCAGGTTTTATTTTAAGATTCTTTATATATGATCCTCCTCAAACAAAGCTTATTTCTATTAATTCTATGATCCAAATGATTTGGGCCACGAGAATTAATTATTAGAGATAGGTAGGCCGACAAAACAATAGTAGCCACATATATGATCCTCAACCAAAAGGACAAAATGTAATATGCGTTTATATAGCTATTGGTAAAAATAAATATCTTATGTGGCTTAGGTAGTGACCACCTTCCATGAACAAGAGACTATTTAGAATTAGGAAAAGGAGTAATAAGATTCCCTTTTCCCGTATCTATCATGATTTGAGTACCATATTCATATGGGCTTCTCAACTTGAGATTTTATTTAAGTCAAGAGATATTTTTATGTTATGTTCTAGATGAAATGCAATAGCATGAGTTACTTCAGCACCATACCACCCGGTACCCAAACATTGGTTCAAGGAATCAACCAAACAAACAAACTATTAAAAATTCTTATTCTTTTTAGGATATGAGTTATATTTGTATACATAGAATGTTCATGTTGTGGTGATTCCACCTAGAAGGTAATGGGTCACTCCTTCAACACGTCTTTGAATGATAGTCAAGGATTTAGTCTGAGTAGCTGCTAATCATCCATATCTTAAATGTATCTTAATGCCCGAAAGTTGGATAGGTTGGCCCTACGCCAAGCTAACGATGCAGGTTCGATTCCCACTACCCTATCCAAGTTTCTTATATACATACATCATCAATTGAATATGTATCCTTAGTTTCTTATTCTTAGATGTCTAGTCAATTGTTACACCTCAATGCATTTCGGAGAAAGCCATCTTACTCTAGTTTTGAATGGCATTTCATCCCTAATCATAACTCATCCGCTTATTACCCAAGTTTGGGTCCATAAATAGTGACAATCAGCCTATGAAGACTCGCTTTCACTATAGCTCCAGTGGGTTCCCTTAACCAAACACTACCTATGAGTTATTGGCTCATTCTTCGATAGGTACGCTGCTAGAGATGATATTCTCCTTCTAATGCTTGAGAGTTCACTATTTCATGTTCTATTTCACTCCCCAATGTGGGTTCTTTTCATCTTTTCCTCATGGTACTACTTATCTATTTTCCACCAAGAAGTATTTAGCCTTGCAAGGTGTTCCTTGTCGATTCATACAGGATTCCATGTGCCTTATGCTACTTGGGTCAGAGAATAAGCTAGAAATGCTTTTGACTACTGGTGATAAGTGATTGTGTATAAGTAATACAAAGTATACTTTTCTTACATTGAGAATTGCTTTTATCAGATTTTATAGCTCATTCGTGTGTATTTGTGTTCTTTTGTGCATTTAGGGTTGTGGAGACAAGTTTGGAAGAAAGGAAGCAAAAGTAGATTGCGGACGTGATTGTTGATGAAGTTCTTGGATCCAACAAAGGTGAAGACACAAGTTGTGCTCAAAGACATATGGGTGTGTGCCAACCTCCATTGTGATAAAGAGAATACACAAAGTGGAAGGGCACAAAGGACTACACTCATATGCTCCAACTTGTGCAACATTGTTAAGAGCTTCGTCAATGTGGTTTCATTGAAGATGCAATGTGATCTACCACATGAATGTGTGCCTAATCATGCGGCCTTGATGAAAAGAGTGAATTCGGGAGCATTCCGGTGGAGTACTGTAGTAAAACATTGTAACAAAATCACTGTAGCAGTTACTGTTCACAACACGCATGAAAGGAAACCTAGAAATCCACACGGCCGTGTGGAAATTCCACACGCTCGTGTGAATGCCCGATTTCAACCCAATAAATATCGCTATGAGGGTTTTATTTGGGGATCTTCTTCATATCTTTTGCCTATCTTTTGGGGCGAGTGCGGCTAGGTTTGGAGAGGCTTTTGCTGGGTTCTAGGAGCGATTCTACGGCATTCGACATCAAGTTCCTAGGTTTGACAAGAGAACCTTTGGAGAACCTTTGGAGAAGACGAGGCGGCTCCTCAAGACCATCGACACGGATGACAAAGGGGTTTCTCTATGGATTACTTGCATTTACTTTTGACTTCATTGTTGATTTTGTATTGCTCCATGGAGAGCTAAAGCCTTAGTGGGCGCTTGGACTTGTAAACCCTAAGATGATTTTGTTTCATTGACTCTTATTATGCTTTCTTTAATTGATGTTTTAATTGAGTTTAAATCTTGTGTGCTTGTTGATTTGATTTTTCCTTTAGAGTGACACTAGGGTTGAGAATCTATCTAGGAAATCCATTGAAGGGGTGACAACTTCATTAGGATTAGACTTAGCGAGATTGAAGATGA
Organism: Dioscorea cayenensis subsp. rotundata; assembly: GCF_009730915.1. NCBI lineage: Eukaryota > Viridiplantae > Streptophyta > Magnoliopsida > Dioscoreales > Dioscoreaceae > Dioscorea > Dioscorea cayenensis. The sequence continues at coordinate 5,777,666 of NC_052477.1, forward strand.
TTGAGAGGGTGTGTTAGAGGTAAAGAATGTCCCCTTTCCCTTATGACATGATTTATCCTATCTCCACGTTCCAAGAGTTCTTTGCGGTTGCAATAGAGTGAAGTGCCAAGAGATTGGTAATTTTCTTCTGTGCGTACCTAAGTATGTACTTATTTCACTTTGAGCACCTTATTTCGATTTGTATCAATTTGAGCATTGCAATTTGATTTCCTTACAACGGGAGGGCACTATGATGATTCCGGTGAGGGTTTGCTGATGTGTCCACCAGAATGTAGCCGTGGATTTTATTTTTCCGTGTCGGATGAAGATGTGGCATTACCAGCTGGATGACTTATCCGAGTGGCGGCCCTTGTTTCCACAGAGGATGCCACATCAGCCTCTTCTCTATTTTTGTCCTCCTTTCCCATTCCTTGCCTGTTAGCTTTGCCCTAGAGAAAGCCAGCCGTTCCCCTCCCCCTTTGCCGTTTTGCCCCTTCCCCTTGCTTTGCTCGCCAGCCATCCGTCGGGGTCGTCATCTTTGCCCTAGAGAACGCCAGCCATCCTAACGCCAGTCACACCCTTTGCCTCCTCGTTTTGCCCCCTCCTTTACCCTAGTTCAGAGGCCCCGAGAACGCAAACCAGTCCTCAAGCATATAATAGCCTCCATTTGCGCCTAGTGACTACATGATGGACGTCGATTGGGCGATAAGGCCCCCAGAATTAGGATCTCCAACTTATCGTAAGTACATTGCCAATTTGTCATGAAATTAGAATTTTATATCAATGTTAGCATCAGTGGTGCTTGTGTAAATTCCTTTGAGTACATTGATGATTTGCATTCAGAATCTACAATAGATGTAATTCTAATGCTAAAGTGGCAACTTTTATAATGCTTAACTGACAACTTTTATAATTCAATAAGGTGTACTTTTTTCAGACTACATGTCTGTCTTTAAATATAGATATTGAAGAGTGGTCCCTAGGTGAGTTCTTATTTCAATAAGGAATTAAAATAAATGGACATTGAAGAGTGGTCCTGGGTGATTTCTAATTTTAATTGCAAAACTTAATATAAGTGGACATTGAGGAGTGGTCCTGGGCGACTACTTAATATATGATCGCATAGACTGGAACCTCGCTCATAATCAATGTGCAAAGGTTGGATTATCATTCTATTCTAATATGGTTTCTACTTTTGTTAATAATTTAGTACAAAGAATTATACTTTACTTTTGTTACACTATATATTTGTTAATAATTCAGTACAAATAGTTATAAGAAAGAGAATTTTAGAAGGTCATAGTATGTTTAGGAAATGTCTATGCAATACGATTAGGTAAACTAATAGTAAGTATACTTAAATGAGCTTACTCAATATGCTTCTATACAAACTTCATATTATTCACTAATGAGTATTCAATTGTCATTGTGATGCAATTTAATTTAACTAAGGATGTTGTTTATGTTTGTTTTTTCTATAATAGGAAGAAATGTAATTGCAACTCATGTTTAAGCATGTTGGCATGCGGTGATACAGAACTCATATTGGATATAGTTTAACTATCTAAATCTAAACATTTTGTGTCTCATGTAATCTCATCAGGCACCTTTGTAGCTACCATTTTCCTATATTATTTATCCCTATCATTGCAGTGGTCTTAGCAGAATAGAAGAATGTAGACTACAAGCACATATTCCTCTTTATATTTTCTCAAAAATCTAATTCGTGGTCCAATGGCAAGCTTATAATGCTAATGTTCTGCAAATTTGGGATGAGTTCCTTATTTTCATAATTTTATTGGTTATGATATGCAATTTCTGGCTTTCAGCTCCTCAAGACATTATCTACAGTGTTTTCAACAAAAAATATGACATCATCTCTTGTTTGTTTATTACTGCCTTTTAGTATAATATGATCAGTTAGCTGCTTTTGTTTTCCACGTCTAGCTAATTATGGTTGGGAAAATTATATTTCAGCCCCTGGCAGTGATTACTTCACAATAAAATTGTCTTATACAAGTGATGTCGTGCATAAGTGGGAAAACAGGGAGCTTGCCGGCTATATTGACTATTGCTGCATTGATAAGATGTCTAGATTAGAACTGTTGGGCATGGCCAAGGAGTTGGATTTGCAAGAAGAAGGTTGCACATTTTGGTGGTTGAGATTCAATGGTAATGGCTTGAGCTTGGCAAAAATAAAAAATGATGCAGATACCTTGCAGATGGCCTCAAATGTTTCCCGAAATAGGCTGATGAGTATATATGCCAAGGTATGCAGCATAAGTACAGGCAATGATGTTGAAAAACCATTTGCTGAAGAAAATGTTATCCTGCAAGATGTTTCTCTTGGGAATGATGCCAAGGAACAGGTTGAAGTTGAAAATGTTGATATACAAAATGATTCTGCTGGGAATGATGATGAGGAACATGCCATAAATGAGAATGTTGATATGCAAGATGTTTCTCCTGAACACCAAGGAAAAAATGATGAAGGGAGTGAGTTATATGACTCAGACTATAGCTTTGACAGTGAGGAAGAAGACATAAATGAGGGCAGTGATGATGCCATTGGGCCTGATATGGTTAGACATTCAAGAAATGAAGGAATAGGTGTAGGAGGTGATGTTCACGAAGAAGAACAAGAACCTAACTCTGACTATGGAGAATCTGACTCATGTTTGCACTCAGCTTCTTCAACAGATGATGAAGATGCAGGTCCAAGCAAACCAAAATACCCAGAGTTCCAAGAAGAAATTGATATGAAGGATCCCCATTTCATAGTTGGAATGAAGTTCAGTAGCTTTAAACAATTTAAGGAGGCTGTTAGGAACTACTGGATAAAGCATAGGTATGTTATAAATTTTAGACCCAGTAATAAGAAAAGATGCAAGGCAATTTGTAAGAAAGGTTGTCCTTTCTACTTATGGGCAGCTCCCATGATCAAAGATAAGGACACAATTCAAATAAAATATGGGATTCTCAAGCATGAGTGCAGTAGAGATCATAATGTAAGGCATGTAAGTGCAAAATGGATTGCTTAGACCTACATGATTCAATTTAGGGCAGATCCTGGTTGGTCTCTGGCAGGCATTATTCAGGCTGTCAAGCAAAATCAGGAGGTTGAGATTACTAGATTAAAAGCTTGGAGGGAAAAATCACTTGCTCTAAGGTACTACTATATTTACTTCATATTAATGCTTATGTTAGTGCATGTTACAATTTACTGCTGATGATTTGACACCATTTCATTTTGTCCTGCAAATAGCATGTTAGCTGGTGATGAACATGAGCAGATGAAGAGCTTGTATGACTACAGGCTTGAGCTTATGAGGACACACCCACGGTCTACTATCAAATTCAAATGTCGTGAAGGTGTTTTTGAAGGGATGTATGTCTGCTTGTCTCCATTGAAGGCTGGATTTCTAGAAGGATGTAGACCAGTAATTTCAGTAGATGGTTGCTGGTTGAAGGGTTTGTTTGGAGGGCAACTACTTTCAGCTGTGGGGATAGATGCAAATGATTGTATCTATCCCATTGCATGGGCAGTGGTGGATAGGGAGAACAATTATAACTAGAGATGGTTCTTGGAGTTGCTAGCTATCGATTTGGACATCAACAACAGCCAACTTTGGGCTTTTATGAGTGATCGGCAGAAGTTTGTTCTCATAACACTTCCTCTTCAATTAATTTTATATAGGTGTTAAAATGTCAGCTTTAACTGATCCATGTTGTTTTCCTTTTCTTTGTTTTTTGTTGTCTTCTTATTTGTCCTTGTGTATTGTATAATATATGGGACATAAATATCATTATAGGGCCTAATACCTGCATTGCAAGACCTATTCCCCAATAGTGAACACAGATATTGTGTTAGGCATATACACAATAACTTCAAAAATAATTACAAAGGAAAAGCTCGAAAAGATCAACTATGGAAATGTGCGAGGGCCACTTACAAACATGCATTTAATAAAGAAATGGAACTTTTGAAGGCAACGTCCCCTGCAGCTTATGGGTTCCTGCAGAAAATAGCACCTGAGCATTGGTCTAGGGCACACTTTAGACCTATTTTTAAATGTGACATGCTCTTGAATAACCTCTGTGAATGTTTTAATAGTGTAATACTTGGAGCAAGGAGCAAAGGGATAGTGACATTGAATGAAATTATTAGAACAAAGTTGATGTGCGTAATTCAAAAAGAAAAAGAGATGCTATGCGAAATGTGGCAAAGTGAGTATTGTCCTAGAATAATGACAAAACTAGAAAAGGCAAAGGCATTGAGCTTTACTTATAGCACAACCTCGGGTCGAGGTGCACAATAGCAAGTCCTAGGCAATGAGGGCCAATTTGTGGTGGACAGAATAGAAAAAACTTGCTCTTGTAGAAAGTGGAAACTAACTGGAGTGCCCTCGTGCTCATGCAATATCTCGCGATTATATTACAACCAGTGACAAGCCTCGAAAAATTATATAGATGAATGTTACAAGGTGTCCACATTTCTAGCAATCTATAGCCACATTCTATATCCCACACAGGATATGTTGGCCTAGTAGTACCCAGAGCTCTATGATCCCACCTCCACCTATAAACAATAAAAGAGGGAAGAAAACAATGCTGAGGAGGAGAGACCCAAATGAGGAGGCTGGATACACCAAAGGAAATGTCAGCGTGAAGGGCAGGAAGATCACTTGCAGCATATGTGGTGCTGCCAACCATAACAAAAGATTCCATGGAATTGAGGTACCTTTGCAGCCTAATTTATGAATTGAATGAAATAAATTTTTATTTAGTACTAAGCCATGGTTTGTAACCATGCATATATATATATATATATATATATATATATATATGATAGGCCAGGTTGCAAAATGAACCAGGACAGCCAAGTAATGCAGCAACTAATGATGTGGAACAATCTGAGGTTAATTTTTTCCCCCTTCCGTTTATGTGATTTTCATGTATTGGGTATAAGAATTAACCATCCAGTAATATAATTGCAATGATTTCGACAGGACAATGCCAATAATCCTATGGATGCAATTGATCCATATGTTTTGGCGGAACAGTTCCAGTTGGTATGTTTGGAGTCATTTCCATTTTGGAGTCATTTCCTTTTTTTTTAACATTGTTATGGCTGATTTGTTTTCCTTGACATTGTCAGGTTAATAACTTCATTCAAACAGAAATGAATAACCAACCTAGTGAAACTCAACAAATTCAAGTGACAACCATATCACAGGTAATGTAATATAACTGGAAAAAAATTACAACATTAGATAGGTGATCTGTTTCCAAAATTACAGGTTATTGATACACAGCAACATGCTCTCCAAAATTTACCAATTGAAACTGAAAGGAGGCCAATGAAGAGAAAAATTGAGACTAGAGGTGGAAAGAAAAATAACACAGTTGTAGGTGCTAAGCAACATGATGTAACAAATCCTGTGGAACCTACAACCAACAGAGAATCAAGCAAGAAGGCTCCTGCAACCTCAAGAGCTCTTGTGTTGAGACCCAGAATGAAGAACAAAAACATGGAAGCTAAGACTCAAGCGGGACCTGCAATAAAAAAGAAAAAAGAATGGGTTCCTCCTGGTGTTGGAAAGTTTGCACCAGCTACAGGAAATACTAGCTGAAGAGCAGTCTCATAGTCTTATTACCTTGTTTTGACATATTAGTGACATTTTGACAATGTAAAGCTACTAATAGATGTGCTTAGTTTCTATTCACAGGCTACTGCCATTCTTATATTGTAAACATATATATTTTTGTCTCCAAGAATACTTAACATAGTATGAATGAAAACTGCAAATTTTGATCCCAATATTTTTATATCGAGTTCTCAGGGTCATTTGTTCATTAGATAAATTCTTATTGTTATAAATGGTAATTGTTAAAAAGATGCAGGAAATACAAACTTGGTATTGATATAAATGGCTTGAATATCATGTTGAATTCATTGATATTTAAACAACTGCCAACTCAATTCAGTTAATACTGATTATGATAAGACAACACATTAGTTAAATTGAAATACAAACATTATCAAAGTTTCTGTTGTATCATCCATCCAATTAACACAAAATTAAATTTCATTAATAGCAACAAAAAAAATTATTACAAACAATTTCGAAAGCAAATAACCTGTAGTTTCTATACAAAAATAACAGTGAAGATGAAGCAACTAATTCACTGCATGAATTTCTATACAAAAATAATCTAAATATAATGTACTCAAATAATAAATTCAAGTAACATTGTAACTATCTAAAATTCTCCCAAATCTTGAAGAGTTCGGAAGAGGATTTCATCTGGTATATGGTGGACGGCTAGTTAATTCGCATTCTCCAAGCCTCTAAACTAGGCCAAACGAGGAGGCAAAGCGTGTGACTGGCGTTCTCTAGGGAAAAGATGACGACCCCGACGGATGGCTGGCGAGCAAAGCAAGGGGAAGGGGCAAAACGGCAAAGGGGGAGGGGAATGGCTGGCTTTCTCTAGGGCAAAGCTAATGGGCAAGGAACGGGAAAGGAGGATAAAAAGAGAGAAGAGGCTGATGTGGCATCCTCCGTAGCAACAAGGGCCGCCACTCGGATAAGTCATCCAGCTGGTAATGCCACATCTTCATCCGACACGGAAAAATAAAATCCACGGCTGCATTCCGGTGGACACATTAGCAAACCCTCATCGGAATCATCTTAGTGTCCTCCTGTTGTAAGGAAATCAAATTGCAATGCTCAAATAGATACAAATCGAAATAAGGTGCTCAAAGTGAAATAAGTACATACTTAGGTACGCACAGAAGAAAATTACCCGCCAAGAAACAAACTCCACTGGGGCTTAGTTGCGCAAGCAACAGAGTGAAGTGTTGAAGTAATCCTTGGTGATGGGGCTTAATCTTGACTAGGCGTCTTTCGCTTGGACCAAAGAGTTAGATCCATACTAGGAAATAGGGTTTATCACTTGGAATCCCTAGAGCTCCAAAGAGTTCCACACAGTGTGAGGTGTTGAGAGTAATCCTTTCCGCCGGGGCATAGTGTTGAGGGCTAGTCACGGTTGCCCTTAGGTTTAGGACCGTGTGTCTTTGGATTGCTACTACTCATTAAACTTCAATTAGGAGGCATAAAATCAGTCTTGCACTTGAAACAATAGTCCTAGGGTGAGTATTATCCAAGTACCCCATTTTATCGTCGATTACCTCTCTTTCCTATTCTTGCTTATTCCTTCTTTTCTTTACTTTTATTTGCATTGATACTTTGAATCAACATCACAACTTGGTTTTCACTATAGTTAAGTAGTAATACTTGTGTTTCCGAGCAAATATTTCTGTGGATTCGACTACCCACTCACCAGGGTATTTTATTAGTTCGACGACCCGTGCACTTGCGGTATGCACACGCAAGGGGTGTGTCAACTGGACTCTTAATTTTTTTGGACATAAAGAGATAATGAAGCATTGCAATTACCAAAAATGCTGGGTCTACTAAGGACACAAAAATAGAAGGAAAGTTAAGATTTGCCATAGAATGAATACCTTAATTTAATATTTGTACCTCTTATAAAGAGTTCTTATGATAACTATACCTATTATAATAACAATGACTAGTTAATAAGTGTAAGGGATTTAATATAAAACTAGATTAAGTTACTTTTTACAAGACCTACATCTAGAGGATCTGTAAATTCTTTTTCTTATACAAACTTAATCGAAATACAAGATAGAAAAATAAGAAATGACACGAAACCCCGCTCTTGGAGGATGTCCTCAGCATCATCAACAATTTGCTTGTGTAGGTGGGGATCCATCATTTTCTAAGTCCTTATGCAAGGAATTAATAAAAGAAATGTTTTTAACAAAGATGTGAATTAGGAAGGATTAACCGACGAAATACAAACCATAGATTGAATCTTGCGAATTAGGAAGGATTAACCGACGAAATTCAAACCATAGATTGAATCTTGCGAATTTCGCTTAAATGAATCTCTCCTGCACCAGGTATTAGTTCGATTGAATGAGTATTGGTATCTTTATTACATTAGTTAAAGCTTATTTGTTTCTGTTCATTTCTATCACAACAAGATGAAATCGAAATGAATATCTAAATTGCTAAACTATAATGAAACATATAATCAACCAACATTTATTGAATCTAAAAAAGAGTAAATTGTTTGATTATCTTATTTCTTGAACTGATACATCCATGAATCGGGATCCTGGTGCATATGGATACAAATGGTCTAATGGGAGCAAGAATTCTAGAAACATTTGGAACATTTTGTTTCTAAACAAGCTATCAAATAAAAAAAAATTATTGAAGAGAATATTTAAAACTCCCTTTGAATTGTTACAAAAAAATTTTATAGGACGTGAAAATTGATTGTTAAAACTAAAACCTATGACAATCCAAAACCTTTCTGAATGATATTTAAGAGAAAAAAAAAACATTTTAGAAAGATTTATAGAACAGATTAAATATTTTTATTTATAAATAAAGTTTTAGATCGGAATATAGAAAAACTGAAGGAACCCTTAATCATTTAAGGACTTAAAAGAATGAATCACACCAAACCCATGTTATGATTCGCGTTTGCTGCTGCAAAATAAACCAATTTCAAAATAGGAGTAGTATTATCTAGGCCTACATATTTGAATTTGGGTACTGAATCATCTAATAAGGAGATTGAACCTCCAAAACTGGAATATTCATTTATTTATCTAATGGAGATGACATAATCTCCAAATGCACCAAAACTTACTTGGCCATCTAATAAAAAGATGGAATCTCCTAAGGGGAATGAAGTATGCTCTACCATCCAATGAGGAAAGAAAATCTCAAGGGGGGTGGTACAACTAAGTTAGTTGAGTTGAAACACTACAAAAATTATTATTATTATCAAATAGAAGTAAAAGAAAGTTATAATACCCGAATTAGTCCCTCTACTTTTCTCTCTTCCCTTTTCGTCCCTCTACTCAGAAATGCTCCCAAATAGTCCATCTACTCTTGAAAATGGTTCTACTTAGTCCTTTCTACTCTAAAATAAGCCAATTAATGGCTGTATTTTTTAAAAATAGAGAGACTAAATGGGAAGAGATTAAGGGTAGAGGGACTAAATTGGGTCATTTTCAAGAGTAGAGAGATTAGTGGGGTGCATTTCTGAGTTGAGGGATCAAAAAGGAAGAGAGAGAAAAATAGAGGGACCAATTCGGATATTATACCTAAAAGAAAAAATAACGGATGACTCCAAACTCTAACTCTATAGAGCACTGCCTGCAAGTTCGTTTGTGGCTAGGTTGTGCCATGGCGGCACTTCTGCAGGTTTCAATATACCTTGCAATGAGCCGCAATTCCATAGACAGCATAGGTTTAGGATTCTTCTCATGCCTTGCATGACCCTAGACTGTAGCAATGGGTCATGCCAAGCATGACATTTCTTGTGTTGGGCCATGCCAGATTGAGCACCGCATAAAGCAAATGACATGATAATGATCAAGTATTGGTTTGGTACATAATCCATAATAGTTTTAAATAATGGAAATTATTTGATCAAATACTGTAAGATTTAATTTTAATTTGTTTGATGTCCTTTGTTTCCAATTTTATTTTCATTTACCCATAAAACACCATTAAGCCAAAGGATATATAAATAATATCTGTAAATGTTATCCATCTAAATGGAATAATTGACAATATAACAAATATTTTTACTTAATTTCTTTGACTCTTTAATTAAATTAATACAAATTAAATTTAAAATATTTTGTTCATTAAAATATCTTGAGTTATATGAATTAAAGTTAAATCTCATAAAATCTGTGCATTACAGGAATTGAACTGGTATAACTCGAAAGTATTTTAATTTAATTGAACATTTAAATCTATAAGTAATAAAAATATTATAATATCAGTTAATAATCAAGTATTTTTTAATTAAACATTGTTCGCCGGATTACCAATCACAGAATTTCCTCTCTCTCTCTCTCTCTCTCTCTCTCTCTCTCTCTCTCTCTCTCTTACAGAAAATCGGCAGCATAAGGGGTAGGTTGCTAATGGCTTTGGCTCAACATGCAACCAACAAGATGCCAACAAAAAGTCCACAAAACAAGGCTTATTACAAGGCTTTGCATGGAAAGAAGTCTAGGAATCCAGCTTCAAATGTGGCTTACAAATGAATGGAGACAAAAAGCTGGGGCCCACAATCCTCTTCCCCTTAAAAGAGTTTAGTCCTCTAAACTCACACTTTATCATAATAAAGATGGTCATCCTCTAGACTGAGGTAGTTAAACAAAATGTAGATTATAGATAGAATACATGGACAACCAATAACCACCAAGACAAGAGGTGAAGTAGTAATACATATCCAGAGGTTGCCTTTTACAATATTGTCACTAAACATAAGTTAGAAATCTGGCTCCTTGCAATCCTTATTAATCACTAATCGTAGATTTTATTAGCTATACCATTGCAATTCTTAAGCCTTCCTTAGCTATGAGGTGTCAACAACTGCTAGATTTAAAACCTCAAACACACAATCCTCATTTATATCTTCATCATCATCATCATAATAGCCAAAGACCCAACTTTGTAACTATGAATCATTTTAAGATAACCTCATCAAAATAATGACTTAAAATATAAAATAAAGGCCACTCAATTAAGCGATATCACCAATCACATCGCGTGAACATAATAGAAATTATCAAAATTATTACTATGGATCAAAGCCAAACAAGTCCAAAAATATCAAACAATCTCAAATTCTTCCTCAACTGAAAACCATTTTTTTTTAAAATTAACTAGTCAAAACCATTACTCAGTTACCTCACTAAGATCAATGGTAAAAGACAATTCTTCGAATTAAAAAAAGTTCACAATATCTGGCATACATCGAGCTCATGCCTTTGCGAAAACAAGGGTTTAATAATTATCTTTACCCTACAATCACAATTACCAAAATAGTATCATAATTACCTTGATAATCACCAAGTATCCATCAAAATTAAAATTTTCTAGAATTATCCACAACCAAATGTTCTAAATTACACATCAACGACTGCATAAGATTAATTAAATCCACTTGAACATTAAGACATGAATCCTTTCATAATCACGATGAAACTATAGTAATAAGGCTCACTTTACCTTCCCAAGATGATTTTCCAATGATTGTCGCTTATTAACTAAAGACATTGCAACAACATGCCACTCGGAATTATTCTCAGTTTCAAGGAGGATTAGAACATCATCAAACTATAAAAATGTTGTTCCTCAAAATTTCTAAAGCATATCTTGCCACCCAAAGCTCATATCAATACTCTGAAAATTTAAACAATGGCCAAGGGCAAGCACAAATTATCTTCACAAACTATTTTAGCATCCAGGGATATCAATGAAACACACCTAACTAAAAAGAGTGTACCAGAGGCAACCTTCTAGAATTTAGAACATTGAAAAGGAATAAGAAAAAGGGCTTAATGCACAAATGATGGCCATAAATAGATAAGCTTGTATTTCAACTCAATTTGATATTGGTAATTAGTAAAATGGATATTTAAAAGGATGGTAATGGACAAATAATATATCATAAGAGCCATGTCAAGTACAAGAAGCAAAATAACAAGACAAGGGAGTTTCTAAAAGAGATAATCCACTCACATCATTTGACTTGGCACCAGACTTACTTTAGGATAGAAAGAAAACATCTCCTTCTCAAAGAATCAAATAATCCACATGATTCTCTTTTATAGTGAGAAAAGTTGCTCATACAGGTATGCTCAGCTACACAATCATGGGCGATGCAGATGACCAATGGCAGAAAGTGATTACTCTTAAAAGACCAAAATCAAAGTAATCGTCGGTAACAAAATGTGCATTTAAGGTGGAGGATCTAGCATATAAATCAAAACTATACAAGGCATGAAAACTAGACCGAAACTCAAGATGCTCTATTGAGGGCAAATCTGAAAGAGAGGTGGCAATATACAATCAACAAGTGATCAGAACCCATTTCCGAAGTCATTGACTCGATCTGGGTTCAATTTCTAAAAAACACATCAGTTTAACACTTCTATTTGATACACTAAGACCACTAAATAACAAAATGACCAAATCTCTTTGATACCACTCTATTTGTCACGCCCCAAACCCAGCTCGCTGGACCCAGTGCGTAGACAAACGGCCGCAGACCCACAAGGTGTGAGCCCCATAGGCCTGCAAGGCCTCAGAATCTGATGCAGGACAGGTAAATTTATAATAACTCAATTGAGTTACAAGATTACAGACTCTACAAAATACACAATAATAGGATACAGAAGTCTAAAATACAAAATACAGGGACACAAGGACGGACAATGACAAGAATTCAAATTTTACAACAGAATAAGACAACATCTACAGACTGTCCTTCAAGGTCCACACACAGGTCTAACACTCATGATCTGAAAAGGATTTAAAATAAATCCATGAGCTCACTAGCCCAGTAAGAAATCCAGAAATTTATTTAAAAATAACAGAATTTATAAATCTTGATTTCAAATATTGATAAAAAATTCAACGTTTAAACATAGTTTAAACAATACAAAATAAATAATCTGACAGAGGTATAGATCTCAAGTAATAACGCTATTCAAGATAACTGAAATCAAAAGAATGCCAGATTTCAGAACTGCGAATAATAATTCGCCAGAAATGAGCATAGGTCTTCAAAACAATATTTAAACAAAACACAAAGTGAAATATTCTAATAAAGAATATTTACAAATATGATTTACCGGAATTCAAAACCCAGAAATACGATATCAAAATTACAGAAATTTCGAGGGAGGACAATTATTTGTGTTTTTGCAGAAATTCAAAAAAAATCAAAAAGGCAAAGCCAAGAAGTACCAAATTCAAGAGTATGTCTCCAAATTCCCTGTAAGTGCCAAAAATCATTTATTTATCCTCGGTGACAGACCCGAGCCAAAATAACGGATATCATTTATTTACCCTCGGTGACCTGAGACTGAATACCAGGTGGCCGTTGATTATTTCACCGAACGGACACGGTGCGAAACTGCAGTCTCATTTTTCCCAAAATTACTTGTCGACAAGGTCAGGGTTTAACCCCCCACTGACAGGGTTGCATATCGCTCATTTGGAGACCAAAGCATTCAAACAAAATTTAAAGTTGAAATGCAGAATATTCACGAATTTTCCAAATATTCAAACAAACAGAAATACACAATTTTAGAATCTCACTTTAGGAAAATAACTGAAATTACAGAAATTACTTACAAAATTATATAAATAATTGCCCAAATCATTACTAAAAACTAATCACTCTGTACATTTATATCTCACAAGCTCTGCTTATCAATACTTCTAACATGTCTCATTTCAGAATGCATAACTCCCAGAATTTAACATCAAATGCAAAGATATTTTGTAGTATGAAACTTAGGAAAATTCTAAACCTTTTCCTTGTTTAATATTTGACCCAATTTAGTCTCCAAGAATGAGAAAGATCATGTTAAATCTGAAGATTCTGCATATAGATGTCATCATGTGCAAGTCTTTTTTTAATGGGTCATAACTCATAATCTACAAATCCAATAAACATGAAATTTTGCAGATTGAAGGTCATGGTAATAAGGAATATTTTCTATACTGAGCACTTTGCCTAATTTTACATATTAAATCCGGAAATTGGCCTCTAAATCTGCATGTCTACACAATAATACCTCCAAGACATGTCAACTATAATTGATCTTATCTTATAGAATATATATCCAATAAATATGAAATTTGGCAGGTAGATAGATCAAGAAATCATTACAACTTTTCAATTTTAATCATCTGGAAATTGTGCTTCTATGACCTCCGAATTTAGGCCCCAATTCCCATTCAACTCATTATCATAACTTAAAAATTCATTCTAGCAATTTCATGCATGAACATAGAATGTCGAAGTCTCAAATCTGTAATAATCCAGCCCAATAAACCTTGAAATATTGACTCTAAACCACCAAATCATTTCATTTATTTCCCAAGTGCTAACCTCACAATTTTAGTAAGGATACCATCAAGGAAAGGCTATGATCTCCACCCTAGATAGTAAGTTAAAACCTGAAATTCAAGACTCAACCTTGCCACAGGGTTGTAGTACCACATTTCTCTTGATGTATTCACACCTAACATTCACCCACATTAACATTTTCTCTAAACACATATATGCCCATCAAACCTGTACATCGACTCAATATTATTAATAATTAGCATACACCCTTTAAAACATAAAAGCATCCACTATATCTTAACTCAAGAGCTTTGGTCTTATCATCATACCATAATATGATCATAACCCCATCGTATAAGAACAAATAGATAAATAAGGATCTGGTTACAACCAAATATTCTAATATAAATGATGCATTAACGTTTCAAGATAAGTAGTAGCCATTCTAAAAATAACATACCAAAACATAAATACTAAGTCCATAGCTAATTAAAGCCATAAATCAGAAATACATGAAAATACCTATTTGACAATAGATAATTTTATAATTAATACAATAAGCAAGAATATCATATTAAAATAATAGATAATAATTTTGCCAAGAAAAAGAAATTCTTCAAATAATGAAAACATGAGTTCTCGGGGGATTACTTACATGCTACTCGTCAACACTCCAACTCATCCGAACTCCAACTCAAACCTTATCAAAATTCTAGGGACATGAAACCAATTCTAAAGTCTCAATAAAGACTCCTAAATGAAGTTCCAACATACATGAAATTCTCATCAGGTGTAACACATCTAATCATCAAAATCCAAGAGTTTCAAAAATACACTCCTTTGCTGGGATGTAGTAACATAAGGCATGCATGTTTCTAAAGGTTCACTACCATGAAAAAGAACTTCAAATTAAACATGACTAATGAGAACCAAAGATCATGATTCCAAAATAATATAGGACATGATAACACCAGTGAAACATATAAGTTCAAAGTACCATACTACAACACCAAAAGAAGCCAAATATAAGGAGGATGCCTTTAACACACTCTCAAATTTAAGGCTTAAAACTTAAGCATGGCCACACATAAACATTAACTATAAACCCATGAATGGTTGGAACCTGGGATTTACACATAAGTTTAAGAGTGTAGAAACACTTAAGGTTGCACCACCAAATTTTGAGTATGTGTACCAACAAGCTAGTAGGGAAACCAACCATCATAAGAATGTTGTCATCACTTAAAATACCAACCTGAAAACTTAATACTTTCCAACATATATGCAAGAAATGAAAGGGCACTAAAATAAGAGCAACAACATGTTAAAGGGCAATACAATCAAGTAGAAGGAAGACTTACTTAGTGAGATGAGTAAGAGGAACTACACGATCAAGATGGCAGCCATAACCTCATTTCTTTATCATCATTATTCCATCACATCTCTCTAACCTCCAGCAATGGATACCAAAGAAACAAGAGTATAAACCCACCATACTCTAGATTTAATGAAATCAAGCTTCTTCCAACATTCATGTGTCCTAAACCCAACCATTCTATAACAAAGGGATGATTGTATCAAACTCATGCTAGCATAAACCTAACAATTTCAGAAAATCTTATACTCACTCCTCTATCAAGTTTCCACGCCGGAGCATCACCGGGGCTTCGCCGGATTACCAATCACAGAATTTTTCCTCTCTCTCTCTCTCTCTCTCTCTCTCTTACAGAAAATCGGCAGCATAAGGGGTAGGTTACTAATGCCTTTGGCTCAACATGCAACCAACAAGATGGCAACAAAAAGTCCACAAAACAAGGCTTATTACAAGGCTTTGCATGGAAAGAAGTCTAGGAATCCAGCTTCAAATGTGGCTTACAAATGAATGGAGACAAAAATCTGGGGCCCACAGTTAGAAAGAAGTGGTAGAGTGTGTAAGTTTAAGGTATGGTCCAAATTTAATTGTCATGGGGTCAGCACTCCCTTTGAATTTTATTTTTAAATTATAAATAAACCATAAATTTATTAAAAAATAAAAAATAAAAACAGACAGAAAAAAGAAGAGTGCACAGAAATAAGAAATTAGAAAACATAAAACAAACACACAAATAAGAGGCTAAATGCAGTCACCTGTGGTGAAGCGAGCCTCCCCTTGAACTTGGTATTATTTAAAAATAACACTAGTCAACTGATTAAGATGAAATTAACTATTTAGAACTTAGCACTTGGATAAATCAAATTTTAAATAAAAAAACATAATATTATAATGAACAATGAAATTGTTTTAGTTTAAAAGTTTGGCGAAAAATATTTAAAGTCACCCATGTTGTGGAAGTAGAATCTCAAGGTTCTTTTCAAGATTATCATAACCTGATGTGGCTTTAACCAAGAAAAAGTAAGGGTCGGTGGGTTCATCTGGATTGAACCAGGGGTTAATTAATTTAATTAATAATCATATTATATTAATATTATATATGATAAAAAATTATATCTTGAAAAATAAAATAAAAAGTACAAACATGATTTTTAATATTTTAAGTAATTATGTCACATTAATAAATATTCAAATAATTCAACCAGTATAAACATGAACACATTTAAATCTCCACAAAATGAAACATGAAAAACAAAAGGCCCAAATTAAAAATTCATAACTAAAAAAATAGAAAAATGTTTAATCTCCCTAAATTAAAACATATACATGAGAAATAAACAATAAAAAAACATCATGTTCAAAGCCATGTAGTGAAAGAAGGATTTAAAGAGAGTTAAACTCAAGACCTTAACCAAACGTATATCAATCAATATGAAAATAAGTAGCTGATTAAAATATTAAATAAAATTGCTCTTTTTTTTTTAGGGAAAAGTACAAAAAAAACCCATGTGGTTTCCGAGTTTTGCAAAATAAGGAATGGAGAATTTTTTTTTTCGATTCTATGATATGTGGTTTCTAGATTTGCAAAAAAGGGAAAAACCGTTATCGAGCAATTAACAGTGTTAACTCACGAGAAAGCAAAAATCGTCATTTTTATTTAAAAAAATCAACTTATATGACATAAAAAAATATTTTTTTAAATTTATTTCTCTTCCAAAAATTTCACTAAACAAGAAAAAAACTTAAATTCCAAAAAAATCAAACAAAAATCATGTTGAAAAAAATCTTGTCTTTTAAGCTACATAGTGATTTTTTTACATAAATAGACAATTTTCGCCTCGCCAAAACCTGGAAAAGTTACGCAGTTAAGGGTTTTTCCCTTTTTTGCAAATCTGAGAAACCACATATCATAGAATCGAAAAAAAAATTCCTCATTCCTTATTTTGCAAAACTCGGAAACCACATGGGTTTTTTTTGTACTTTTCCCTATTTTTTATGTTCAAAACAAAATTGCAAACACTGACCAAGGACACTAGTTCACCGGTTCAACGTGGGTTTTTTCAAATTTAAATTTTTATATTTGAACCGGACTGAACCAAAGGTTGATTCGGGTTTAATCCGTTGGATTAATCGGTCTGGTCCCGATTTGAAAACATTGGAGTTTTAATATAAATTAAATCAAAAGATAAATTTGGTGAATGACAAATGTGGCTTTTTCACATCTATAATGTTCTGCACCTAAACATCCTGACTTATCTTGATAAAAACTGTAGAAGGAAGACCTCACTTTGAGATGAGGATTGGAATCATAATGCCTGCCACTTTGACATGAGTTGACTACAAAATAATACAAAATTAATATATACTTAAGTCAAATTGATAAAATATCGGATCAATTGATCAAAGCGTTGGAGAGCACTCATAGGACATTCAAAAGAGGGAATAATGCTTGGAAAACTCTGGTCACATATGTATGAAGAAACCTTGAATTTTTGCTTTTTAATTTTCTAACCTTTTAGATTTACTGAGTAAAAAGGTGGATATATACATGCAATGGAGTCTAGAAAATAATAATGGGAAGTCAAGTTACCCATTTTCCTTGAAACACACAATTCATGAAAGAACCGAGAAATATGCTGTTAAGAAAATAGCAAGAGAGTTAGTCAACTTTAAGTCCATCATTGAGACCATCCAATCTATCTTGCTCTGGCAAATGAATCATGGTGCATGGTCTCAAAACCTTCTGGCATGATGCTTAGAAAATCAGTAAGCATGATGTTTCAAATTAACCATCTTCCCCTGAGTGGAAAATTCATTCTAGCTTTACTCAAAAAGTTAATTTTCTCTTTCCACAGAGTGATTTTGTATGAGAAACTGTCCAGCCGGTGCACTACCATGACATGACCTTAAATATATATTATGCCTCTTATATATGTCTAACAATTATGACCAATGCCACAAGATCACTTAGAAAGCTTTGCAACAGATAACCTATGAACATTTGGTGAACGTAAGAATTGATATAATTGGTAAGGGTCAGAGAACACAATGATATAAATTTTAGAGCCTAGAAATTAGAGTTGGCAATTTGTAACATGAACTATTTACATGACACGGCATTAAGCGATTTTGAATGTTACGTGTATCAACTCATGACACGGTAATAGTTATGCATATTAATTTGTGTCTACTCATTTAATGATTGTATCCTAGTTGTGTTAAACCATACATTATCTATTTCTAACTCGCTTAAAAACATGTCTTGAGATTTTATATAGGACTCTGATTTAAGTAATACTCGTTTAAATCCTAGCAGAGAACATGTCTTTCATGCAAATTAATAAGGATCACATTAACGGACATGATATTAGTACTCTGCTAGGATTTTAATACTATTTAAATTGAAAAGAATATCAAATATATAATTAGTATTGATGGAGTCTATTCATATAACAGGTGTGATTACATTAAGTAAACTAATACAAGTTGAAAGAAAAGATTTATTATAACTGATATTTATTTATTCAAAACACAAAATAATTTCAATTATTAAGAATACTAATAAGAACTAAGAAGACCAAGAGTTGGTCAACAGTTGTATGAGAATGATTCAACACGCTCCAAACACGCAATGCGATAGAATTTTAGCTGACATAAAAAGATGTTTGAGTTTCTTTGTAACTTCTTATCATTTATTAAGAACCAACTTACAGATCAAAAATATATATGAACATAATGTTTTAAAAAGACCAAGAGAAGTCATCTAAAGATCTTGTTTATAAGCACTCTTGTTCATCTCACCGAATACAAATTAAAGAAAGATCAAGCTCTGCATTGTTCATACAAGGTGAACGATGGCACGAATTTTCACGCTAGTGAGGCTATTTAAGAATCGCAAAAAATTTCGTGTAAGAAAGAAGTTTACTCTCATGAAATGGTATGTTACTAAATCCTTTTCTTGGTCTTAATGTGTTTATAAACAGAGTTTTGCCTTGACATTCAAATACAAACATGTATATATAGGAGCATATTGCTTGAAATGATTTGGATGAAGGTTTGCATTGGGAAAAAAACAAAAACAGCTCCTTTTCTTTGGAGAGCATTAGGAACCAAGGCTGCTAAGGTAAATCTTTTTATTTAAATGACGGCTTGAAATTATCATTGCTGGTGATATATATTTTCATTTTCCTGTAGAATTATGTTGCTTATAAAAAAAATAAAATAAAATAAAGTCCTTCTTGGTCATTTTCTATTTGATGAAAAAGCGCCTTACGCAACTTTTCATTTACCTAGCAAATGCGCGTGGACTTATGAGTAAGCTATGTTTGTTTCTTTTTTATAAATTTAATTATACTCTTTGAAATTAGCATTTTATCTTTACCTTCATTCTTCATCCACCCTTATTCTCCACATACCCTTCCATTAGCTATAAATATAATTGGCTTATTGTGATCACACTAGATATAAAGAAAACTTTTATTGAATTATATTCGCTAGAATTGGTGCATCTCAGTACTTGTTTGTCATTTGTTTTGTCACTTGTCGATGTTGTCAAATATATATATATATATATATAATCGCTATGAATATAATTAAGTTTGCTTTTCCTAATCACAAGCCGTGAGCATGTCTCGCTTAGTGTGATTGTGCTTCCCTTGAGGTTCTGGGGAGCTTTGTCGAGGGACATGAATAATATAATGAAAGAATTAGTAAAAAAAAAAATTAATTTTGCATAACTAAGAAATGCTAGCTTTTAAAAAAATAGGGATCTATTCAGTAGTTTGAATGTTTTGGGATCTTAAGCTCATTTGGAAACTTCCTAAAGACTTTTAGATCATTTTCTCTATTCTATTTATTTATTTTTATTTATTGTGCTAGAAAGAAATTGAAGATGAGTGAAAGAAGCAAATAAGAGAAGAAAAACCTTTTTGTTGAGAAAGGCGACAGTCTTGAACAGCGGGACGAACACGTGGAGGAGCTGCGCTCATCACCGAACCGTACTCTCACCTTGCGCGAGATGGGGATCGAACTTGAGGAGTCACACTCGACACTCGAAACGAACACCCTATACAAAAGACCCGATGTCAATAGACCAAATTGTCATTGACAATAAAACTTGTTTTGTTTTACATATATAGCACTACCCAATAACAAGGAGTTTAGACACGATTTGCGTTTAAAGCAACATGACCAATAAAATCTTTGCTCCAAAACGACAAGACATGTAAACTGCAAAAGGAGTGGGCCAACAAAAAGGCATGTCTAGTACTTGTGTGGGCTCATGCCATGATAAGCTAACATAATAATCGGAATATTTTATTTGAAAAATCTCAAAATAATAAATTAAATTAAGCATGAAATCCCAAATAACTTGATTAGATTGAAAAACGAAACAAAATTTTTTTTTTTAATAATGAAAATCGAAACAATTAAAGCATTCCTTTTTTAGTTAAAATTTTTAAAATATTATTTTATTACAGTCGAACCTCGGTCAACCACATGTTTGGGTTGTATTTGGTATAGAAATGACTTTTGTACAAAATAGCTATCCCGTTCACGTTCTAAACATATTGTTGTTTTCATGTTTAATGTACGCATCTAAATCATTTCAGGCAATATGGTATAATAATTTGAATGACTGTTTTCATTGGGGGGAAAACATAATCAGCTGCTTTTCTTTGAAGAACAACATTACGAGCTGAGCTGCTAATGTAAATCTTATTTAAATGATGCCTCTGAGATTATCATTGTTATATTTTGTTATTGATATTTTGCTTTCCATATATATATTAATTATTTTATGTTTCCTTGCTTTTGTTTATTTTTAGATATATAAAAATTGAAGAGGGATGAAGAAAACTAGTAGCAGATTAAAACTAGTGTTTTTGTTTATCGAACTACATAAAAAAAACACTTTTTTTTAGTTGCAAAGTTAGAAAAAAAATATGTAAAGAGGTCTTTCTAGATCACTGCTATAATTGTTGTTCATATTTAGAACTAGCTTATAGATTTAATTAAGTTAGAGCAAGTATAGTATAAGTAGTTGAACTTAAATTTTTTTTTTTCCCAAACTTTTGGTGAATTTTGGTGTTTAAACCCAAAAATAAATTCAAAAAGAGTGTTTATTAGAAATCTATCGTCATTAATTAAGTTATCCACTTTGTAGATTAAAATCTTAATTTCTATGCTTTTTTGGATTGAAAAACATACATTGACATCTATTATGTAGATTTTTTTATTATTATTATTTTTCAAAGTAGATAGGCCACTTACCTATTGTGAGAGGGAGTTGAACATTCAACTTTTTTACTATCCAAGGAAAAGAGTCATTACCTTTTGTAATGTAAAAGTTGTTTTGTCATGTAGATGCTAACTATGTTTTTATTTACTGATATAGTGTTTTTCCTACTGTGTAAATGGCATTCATATATAACATGAGCTTTTGATAGGACAAATGGTGTGCTTTCTTCTATATATTTATGCTTTGTGCCTTTCTTGTTGGACGTGTAGATAGATGAGTAATTAAGGATTCCAGTAATAGAAGGCAGCACATTCATTTTGTCTTTACAAAATTGCAGAATAACTCACCTTTTCTTGAATATATGTCAAGGCTAACACTAGACATATATTTTGCAGGTAGGAAAAGGTTTATCAAATGATACAGAAGCTTTGAAACTTGAATTGCAGCATTGGCTTGAAGCGGTATGTACTTCCGAACAAAGATATATTTGGTTCAATCTAGGCATATATATTCTAATAAAATTTTATTAAATTCTAATTTTAGATCTGCTAGTTATATATATATATATATAAGTTATTATTTTAATATTACACTTTTTTCATACTAAATTCCTAGTTTATGTGTTTTTAGTGAGCACCCTGTTTTGCAAAGTTCATCAACTATACAGTATTGGGATATTATTAATATTAATGTTGTTCTCTTTATTAATTTCTTTTCTTTCCTACAAAAGCTAATCTTGTGATATGGGCATAGTTATTTTTTAGTTTTTAATGAAAGCTCTACCCATAATGTGCTGAGTTTAATCTCATCCCTTTCAATTTTTATTCACTAATTCTTCTTCTCTTCTATCCTATATTTTTATATTTTTAATCTCAATTTGGACGTTATCTTTAAATATGTTAACTCCCTTATAAGCTATTTGTAAGAGACTCTAGCATTATTTGAGCATAGTATTAGCCTATCCTTACATAAAGAAGTAACAAGTATTAATGAGCATACTTGATAGAAAAATATCCAAATGTGAAGGATCCTTTTAATATAAATGCTATAGTATATATAAATATATATATAAATAAAAGTAAGAGCCACACGCGTAATAATAGCCGAGCCTATGTGAGGCAAAACTTATTAGGAAAGATAATAGGAAGTTTCATGGTATCCAACTTGATTATTCCTGATTATCTTTCATTAAAAAAAAAAGAAAGGAAAAAATGGCATCTCCCTTACCAATCATGAAAGCACCAAGTGCCTCTACGAAGGCATGTTGTTGTTGCTAAACTTGTCAACACCTTTTTTATGATGGATACCAATAGGATTAGGTCTTAATATTCTCCTCATGGTAAAACCTATCATAGTAATTACTTTTTAGAGGGACTTTTATACTTCGAAAAAACTTTCATTTTTTCCTGTGATAACACAACAATTGTTAAACTTATTCTTAATTTTGATTCTTTAAAGATGTAGAGTATACAAGCAAGAAATTGCTTTATTTTATTGCAAACTCAACTTATGTATTACACCATAGGCTAAAGCCTTTTTTATAGCCTAAAAGTTTTAAGTGCACATAACTATCTGAAACCCTTTATAAAGCTATTGTAAAAATATGCTCAAAATTTGGCTATGTAGGCACACTCCTTTGTGATCCTTAACTAAGAGTTTGTACTCACCAACAAGAGATTCAAGCTACTAAACTTGCCTTGCCTTGCACAATAAACAGACATTCTCAGTCAAATCTTGATAGTGCCTAAAACATGTGTGTGCATTGCTAGCACGTTGGTAGTATCTTTGCCTACAATTCTCTACCATGTTCTTGGTAACATCTCAATGAAACTTCCCATAGTGTTTTAGTATTGTCCTAACTAGCCTACAAGTAATATTTCATCCATGCTCCCAATAGATTCTTAGCCATTAATAGTGGACTACTAATCCAATCAAGGCTTAACTACCAAACCCTACTAGAGGGGGCACAGGCCGCTTATTGGCCAGGCCTAACACGAAACTGACCTGGTGAAACCTATTGGGTCAGCTGAGCTAACCCAGCAAGCCGGGCCAGCAACCCGTAACTGGCTCGCATTGTAGCGGGCCTGGTTAGGGGTCGAGTTTTTCTCAGCTCGTGGGATCACTCTTTTTTTATACATATTTTCTCTAAAAAAATAATTCACTACGATGGGCTTTGACAAAAATGGGACACGAGACCTCTTCCTCACATAGAGAAGCTCTAACCAACTGAGATATAAATTCTTGTAATCAAAACATTACCAAACATTATTAAAATAATTCATCATCTAACATCACAATTCTGTTATAAATATTATTCACTTCCATTACTAATATTATTCAAAATCAATAGAATTTATACCAAATTATTTACATAGAAAAGATATTATTATACGAATCAAAATAATTTCAATGGTGTGCAATGATCTAAATGTTAATTTAAAACCATAATCCATTCTACAATATTTTTGTGTTTTTGTAATAAAATCTTTAAAATCTTGTGTATTTTTAAACATATTATTAACTTAAAACTATAATATTCTTTAATGTATTGAGTAAAAAAATAAATAAATTTAAAATTTTATTAAATTAATAAAACAATTTTTACTCCAACATAATTTTAGAAAAAAATCTTTTAATTATAAATTTTTATAAATCTTCGTGTTAACAATATATTTTAATAAAAAAATAAATTATGATAAAAAAATATTCATCGTGACATAATGTTAAACAATGGTAAAAAAACATCATTATTAAATTTTTTAAATTTATCATTTATATATTTAATTGTTTTTATAGAGAAATAAATTTTGTATATAATAGGATTTCTTTAATTTCCACCGTCTCATGGCCAATCCACTACCAAATTTTTGGTTTGATAAAATTTTGTTAAATTAATACAAGATATAAACAATAAACAACTCTTATGCTATTGTACTTTAGTTCCACATCGGCTAGCTTCAAGGAAAGGGCATAACAATTGCTTGTAAAAACAATTATACCCAACCTAATTTTTTTGTTATTTATTTTTTTACATTTGTATTATATTTTAAATAATATATATAAATTTATTTAAAATCTATTAAAAAAATTTTAAAACTCAGCTGGCGGACTAGTGAACTGGCGAGTTTTGGCCCTAAGGCTGACCTGGACCCGCCGAGTTGGGCCCGGCGAGTCCAGTTAACCAAGCTGTGCCCATCTCTAACTCCCACTAGAAGAGCTTAACCGCTTCATTAGCTTAGACTTGGAAATCTTTTTCAGTCTTGAATTGCAATAACATCATATCCCCTTCCAACTTGCTTTAGACTTAAGGGGAGCTTTTTATTACATCAGATAATAATAAGTTCATTTACTATCCTTTGGTGTTTTTTTTTTTTTTGCAATCTAGTATTCAATCAATCATCCTCTCAAACTCTTTTTATACAATGGAGAAGCTCAATAGGACTTGTTTTTGGTTAGGTGAAGGGAGAAACAAGATCTAATTGATATATAATGTTGCCTACTTCTTGCACAAATTAGAATGTTTCATTATATCAAGGAATAGGACCCTTTTGTGCCTTCTTGCATTGTAATTTCTTCCACCTTCAAGATGCTAGCTTTGACTATACTTGGTTTCTAACTCTAAAATTCAAAGGTGTCTTCTATCTCAATCAGTATATATTTTATTCTTCTTAAATCTTTTGCTAAATTATCCTTAATTATCTTAACTATCTCTTACCAAGTCTTGCAAAAATCATAGGCTATAGGAGACTTGCCACCAATTTATTATTTGTTAATTTCATAAGATAAAGAAGTTGGTACCTATAAGTTAACTCAAAAAGGCTCATTCCAGTCATTGAAAACTTATGCAAATTGTAGAAAAGATGGCGCATCCAACAAATACAAATGATTCTTCTATGAAGCAAAAAAATAACACCGAGGTACTCCACTAATATAGCATTGTTCCTTTTTGTTTACCCATAAGTTTGTAGATAACTTTTCTTGGAAATTTTTAATAAGATCTTAATAATGCGAACGAGAAAGTTCAAAAGCATTGAATAAATCAAGCATGATGCTCACTAATAATGTCTTTGGGTTTCTTGAAGTCTTCTGCCATATGCCTTTGGATCAGCTCAATAGTTAACTCTAAAGTACATATCATTAGGGTAGGAATAAAAGCAACATACTTGGAATCTTATCTATACCACAAACACATAAGTCATGTTTTTATCATTGGAAATATATAGATGAAATCTATTCAGATAGATGCCCATGGCTTTTTAGGAATGAGAAGCAGTTCAAAAAATCTTGTCTCCCTTCTTTTTGATTTGTTTTACTAGCAAATATAACAGGTCTCATATAACCTTCATTGTCACCATTGATATTTGGCTAACAGTAGTCTAGCTAAAGCAATGCCTACTTACTTTTCTATCCAAGATATTGTGCCCACTTAGTATTATGAGTCTCCTTCGATAACTCTCACATGAGTTTACCTCCCCTAGGTATAAAAGTTCTTATCTTTTAAAATGAAGAAGGCATTTCTTCACAATACCTATCTACCAAGCCTTCTTACACCTCTTTCACAAGCTTTTGGTATTATTCATCCACCTTAGTAGTATTCCAAATTTGGTTTACAAAGTCTTAGTTTGAGACAAAGCAAACTATAAACTCCACAATTTGCTTCCTAGAAAGTGTGTTAGTCACCTAATTGTGCCTTCTTACTTTATGCTATCATTCAAAGTTATATTATTTTAGAATAGAATAGCTTGAGACAATTTTTATGGTGTTAGCAAGATCTTATTCTAGATCAAGTTTAGGTTAGGAGTTTGTTCAATTCTGAAAAATAGGTATGTTTTTTTATTGTTAAAGTGTTCAACTTTGTACCATTTTAATTCCTATGATGTGCTTCATTTATATAATAGCTTTTATATATAACAAATAAATTTAATGATGATCTTCATTTCATTTAACTTCAATTTAATTTGATTTTTAAAATGATTTTCTTTAATTTTATTTCATCAAAAATATGATTTTGTAATTAATTATATTCAATTTTGACAATTATTTTAGTATATGATTTTCAAGAAAACATCAAAACTACTAACTAAAAATTAGATAAGATAAATCATGATTTGGCAAATAGTACTTCAATTATAAGTAATTTGATTTATAGTGTAATTTAAATGCAAGAAACCAAATATCCTTGTAGCATCACTTGAAAATTTTAATGATGTGCCATTTTAATTTAGAGGCAAACTAATGTTATAGTTTAAGCATGAATAGATTTATAGTTTCTTAGTCACATATATGTGTAGTATTTCTCTAGTCTTGTTTGTGATGGGTAGAAAGAGTTAGGAAGACACTTATGAGAGATTTTTTCAACTATTATCTCCTGTATTTATAATATCTCCTTAAACTTGTTTGTGATTTCATTATTTTCTTGAGTATAATTGTCTCCTTGTTCCTCAACAATGTTACATAGTTATGTAACAACATTAGACATGTATCCTCTAATCTTTATATTTAGGCCATTCTCTTTTTCATCAAATTAAAAATTCTTATATTCTCTATTAATAGGGCTATTATGACTATTATCTCTACACTAACTTTATTTTATGGGTTTAATTTTGAAAGATCGATCATAGTCATCGGTATGGTCACAATTTGAACTACTACTATGAAAAATGGCACAAATGTCAAAGCAGACAACCTTTCTTCTATTGGTAAGTAGAAAATTTTTATACTTAAAAAAAATTATAGTGTAAGTTTTAATCTTAGTGTTTATGAAATTGTTTGTAATGAGAAATGCAGGTTAGATATTGGGGAAGGTAGAATGATTAACCTAGAGGAAGATTGTCCTCGTTCAAAACTTCAAAAACAAATTATCAAATATCTTGGCCAAGTATATCTCTAAACTTGAATATTTTACATTCAGTTTAATAGAAATATGTAAATGACCTTAATTCTTTGGATATGCAGAAAGAAAGACAAGTATTTGAAGTGATGTTCGAAGATGGGAGGTTATTGTACAAATTGAGCAAAAGACTAGTAGACACAACAATGAGCCCTGAAGACACGAAGTGGATCTTCGTCCTTAGCACCAAAAGGACTTTGTATGTTGGCCAGGTTAGCTTCCCTCCATTCAAGCAATGTGTTATTCTCCATTTCTATTATTTTTTATTAGAGAATTTAAATATATAATTTTTTGATTAGCACAGAAAAAGAAAGGCGTATTCCAACATTCAAGTTTCTTGTCAGGGGCAGCTATATTAGCTGCTGGAAGCTTGGTT
This sequence comes from Dioscorea cayenensis subsp. rotundata, assembly GCF_009730915.1. Lineage (NCBI taxonomy): Eukaryota > Viridiplantae > Streptophyta > Magnoliopsida > Dioscoreales > Dioscoreaceae > Dioscorea > Dioscorea cayenensis. The sequence goes on from NC_052477.1 coordinate 5,805,513, forward strand.
GTGGAAAAGGGAATACTGAAGGTAAAAGATTCAATAGATTAGATTTTGAGCCAAGTTATAATTAATGGAAATTGTATATTTGCAATATTCACATAGTTTAATTAAAAAGAGTTTGTATGAGTCTTTCTTTATATGAGCTCAAGTTTTTGTATAGAAATTGAACAATCTAATAACATTTAGTAACATATCTCTACAGACTATATGTCGTAACAGTGGGCATTATCGTCCAACAGATGAAACTATGTTGGTGTTTAAAAGCTTTCTTCAAAGAAACAACATTGATATCACTCATGTTAAGGTAAGTGTGAAACTTAATAGGAATTCATAATGAAACATGCTCGATTTCTTTCATTACTATTCTAGCCGATTTTGATAGACAACTATGTAATGTTATATACAATTTTTGAATCAATTTTCGTTCCTTTATAAAAATGTTATTTTGTTATAATAACAGGTTTGCCCCTTAGAAGATGATAAGGAAATCCCGAAAAGAATGGCACTCATGGAAGATCTTGAAGTTACACCATAGAAATCACTTGATTGGGATGGATTGACAAACAATGAGACAATAGATACAGTTCATTCACATGGTCAATACAAAGACATGCATTTTTGTGGTTGCTCAATTAAACTACAATTTAACTAGAATTATATATTAGCATCATCTGCATGCTAATCCAAGAAAGAAGCAAAAGACTGATAAGAAATCTTATTATCATTTGCTTGAAGGGAGACTTACTTTTCTTGTTCAAATGTCTTATAAATTTGAAATCTAACCTTTTTAAATTGAATATTTTGATCATTGGGGGCTTTATGTGAAAGAATGCATGAAAAGTTCATGGGCCGTGGTGGTTTGAAATCAAATACTCCAAAACAAAATCAACATGATCTATTAATGTCAAATTTTTTTTATTAAATTTATGATAATATTAATGCTATGGGATTCCTATAAAAAATAAGACAGTATTTATCATTCTTCTCTAATGATGATCAGCCCATTACATCACCTTCTATATATATGCTATGCCAACTGTGTTTGCAACTTTAGTTATATTTGAAGGCTTATATCTAAATCAATCATCTACTTTATTCCTTATGAGATACCTTACCTATAGTAATCCTAAATAATTACTTGATGCCCATAATGTAATAGAGATAGGATAAAATTTTTCCATTAACAAGAAAAAATTATATTCAGTACACTTGGTGCAATAATCAACAAGGATTAGCAAGAAGATGGGCTCTTTTGGATCGCTGCCTAATTAATCCGAGTTGGTCTAATAGTTTTGATGCATGTATAGTTAAACATCTTCCGAGGTTTCTCTTTGATCACTCACCTATGCTTTTATCTATTATTCCTCGCGTTGCTAATAAGAAAAAATCTTTCCGTTTTGAAAATTAGTGGTTCGAACATGTAGGCAGTCATGAAGCGGTTAGGAAAGCTTAGAGTTTTACCCTGCATTCTAACCCCATGCATGCAGTTTCCCATCTTTTCTCTCATACAAGGTACTTGCTTCTAGATTGGAAGACTAAAGGTTTATGTTCTATAGACTCTGCAATAGAGAAGTTGGAGAATTCTATCTTAGAAGTTGAGGAGAAAGAAGGATTAGGTGATGTTAATGATTATTCCCCTCAGTCTCTTTCAATTATGTATAACAATCTTTCTGCTTTACATAGACAGAATAACACTAAATGGGCACAACGAGCTAGACTCATGTGGGTGCAAAATGGTGATAATAACTCTTCTTTTTTCTTTAATTCAGTCCGCTTTCGTAATCATTATAATTCTATTACTAACATCAAGGATTTTAATGGCATTTTGTATATTGATCAGCCGGGTATTACTCGGACTCTCATTAGTGTGCTCCCGGATGAGCTCCCTAAGGTGTCTCATAGTGAAGCTGAAGCTTTAATAAAAGAAGTTACAAAGAAAGAAGTCTTTGATGCACTTCAATCTCTTCCAATTGGTAAGAGTCCGAGCCCTGATGGATTTAATGTGGAATTCTATCGATTTTACAGGAATGAGATTGGGGACTCCATCATCTCAGCGATCAGGTACTTCTTTGAACATTCTTTTATGCCAATCACTTGGGGTAGAACTTATGTTGCCTTGATTCCTAAGAAATCTAACCCTCAATCTCCTGCTGATTTTCGGCCTATTTCTTTATGCAATTTGTGTTATAAGCTAATCTCGAAAATCCTAGCCAATCGTTTGAAATACATTCTTCCTAATTTGATAGGGAAGGAACAATGTGGATTTGTTCATGGTCGTACCCCTTTCGATAATATTATAACTCTTCAAGAAGTGGCTCATTCGATTGACAATAATAACAACCCACTTAGGATGTTGATTAAGTTAGACATTGCTAAAGCTTATGACACTATGAGTTGGTTTGCAATTCTTGCTACCTTGACTAAAATGGGTTCCCCTGGTAGATGGATTAGCTGGATTCATACTTGTATCAGTAAAGTTTCTTATGCTTTGTTGATCAATAAGACTCCTACCTCTTGGTTCTCTACTAGTACGGGTATTAGACAAGGTGACCCAATTTCTCCTTACTTGTTTATACTTGTAGCTCAAAACCTCACCACTATGCTTAACTATGCTATGAATTTCAATATGATTCTGGGTTTTGACTCTAGACTTATACACAATTTCAACCATTTGATGTATGCGGATGATCTTATCCTTGTAACCGAGGCTTCCAGAAAAGCTGCCAGAAATATCAATAGGTGTTTCACTTTCTATGGGAATATTACTGGTCAACGAGTAAATAATTCTAAATCTGAGATCATTTTTCCTAGTCGTTTCAACAAGCATCTCTCCAATAGAATTTCTAAGATCCTAGATTATAAGGTTGGTTCTTTCACTGTTAAATATCTGGGCATTCTTATCTCTCCAAAAAAAATTGGCACTCTCTTGTTTCACCTCTATGGTAGACAAGAATGAGAAGTCAGTCTCTTTTTGGAAGAAGTCCAGAATATCCTCAGCAGGGAAAACAATCCTTATAAATTCTTCAATTATGACCTCTCCTTTGTATTATCTCTCTGTATATCCTGTCCCCAAGATAATCCTTGATTGGATAAATAGAGCTGCCAGGACCTTTTTTTGGGCTAAGGATAGCAATCGAAAGGGCATCAACTCAGTCAGTTGTGATGAAATGACTCTTAATCGTTCTGAGGGGGGTTTGTCAATCCGAAATTTGGGGTTATCTAAAATTTCTCTTATGGCTAAGAATGTCCTTAGCTTGCTTAATAAAAGTAATGTTTGGTGGATTTCTATCTTGGATCTTAAATATGGTGATTTTGATATTTGGAAAGCATTTATCCCTAAGAAATGTTCTTGGTTTTACAGAGGATTACTTCGTAACGGTTTGACCATTAGACCTTTCCTCTGGATGAATTCCATCAACCCTACTTTGACTACTTTCCTAAATGATCCTTGGTATTTTGAAATTCCTATAGCTCTTAAACCTACTTATTTAAATATGGATACTGACTTTGAAAATTTGCAGATTTCTGATCTTCTTGTTGATATACATTGGAACATTGCTAGATTGCAGGAAATATTTGGTACTTTTATTAATGACAATATCTTGACTCAAATTAATATCATTCATGATCAAAGAAATCAATGGGTTTGGTTTCCTAAATCGAGGGGCTCTAAATTTTCTTTAAAGATATATGTTTACTTTAACCACAGTAAGTGCTCAGGTGATAACTGGGAAGGATGGGGTAAATTATGGCGCCTGAGAATTGCTCCTAGGGCCAAACACTTCATGTGGTTACTGTTTCATAATGGGGTGAAAACCAATGAATATCTCTATCAGTTGAAACTGGGACCCCAAAACATGTGCACATTCTGTAATTTACTTCCTGAGAACACTGAGCATTTATTTCTTAACTGTCACAAGACACAACAGATTTGGAGCTCAACTTGCTCGGAAATAGGTAAACCAATCAACCTTTTAGACGGGATCTCCTAAGGTTTGTGTCTAGATCATGGTTTCTCAGGTAATGATATCTTCATTCAATCAGTGATTGCAACCACTGTGTGGTTTATATGGAAAGCTAGGTGTAACAAAATTTTTAAAGAGGAAGAGTTGGATTGCCTGATGGTATCGAAAAGTGCTATTAGGCATGTCAGGGAGTATCAGTCGGCTTTGTCTCCTTTCTTGAGGAGCAAATTTGTGATGAATAACTTCACTATAGCTGAGAGTCCTATTTTAATTATTGCCCCTGTTTATAATGCTGACCGTTCCTATGTAGGCCTTGGATTCTTAGTGTCAGACTCAGTGTCCAATTTGATTTGTTCTGGCTGTTGTGGATGCCCAGTGATCTTTGCTGAGGAAGCAGCAGTCAAAGGATTTTGCTTTGCTTTGCAGGTTATGCTTAATTGGAGGTGGAATTTTAATATCAAGACAATCCTGTCTTCTAGTGCAGACATCGTTATGGCTATCCAGAATGGCTCTCGTTTGGATGACTAGCGTCTTGACCAACAGATACATCTCATCGTCGATCTTCTGGTTGAGTTGGGCAATCCTGCTACTCATTTAATCCCAGGAAGCTGGAAAACTGCCCCATCATCTCTTGTGATTATGGCCTTAATCATCATGAAGTATCTCTGTTCCTTAGTGGAAGAGATCTCCCCAAGTGGCTGATGAAGTCCCTTCGTTCCCAAGGATTTGATTACTAAATAGTTTTTGTGTAATCAGTGTGTGTGTGTTTTCTTTTCTGTTTCCTTCTTGTATTTGTTTTTTTTCTGCTTGTTTGTAATCTTAACTGATTGTAAACTGTTTTTTGAATTAATAAAATAGCTCTGTGAGCTCTTTCCCTCAAAAAAAAAAAAAAATACTATCGTGTGAGATTAGGTAATTAATAAGATCAAATCCTAAATTATAACGGAGGATAATAGATAATTTCAAAAGATAATTAAGTCAATGTAAACCTTCCTTAACACTTCCTGCTCATGAAGCAAACTTGAGTTTGAGCTAAAGATGATGATGCTCCACATGGCTTAAATACTTGATAATAATATTTACAACTTGATTCATGCATATAATACGTGGCGGCCTCTCGTGCCACGGCTCTGCATCTGTTGACCTCTCCAGTAGAGTTGCTTTCCCACATCTTGAGAAGTCCAATGCCGTTTAACTAAGCCTGAACGTTGAAACATGGCTATTGCCTCATCCCGAGGAGAACCCTTCTGCCCTTACTTTGGGTCCCAATGCACTTTTTGTCAATTCCAACGATGCAGAGTCAGGTCCCATCGCCCTTCTTGTCAATTATAATGCTGCAAATTTGGCCCTAGCCTACGCTCCCCTAGATCCTATCCCTATACCTGATACGATTGATGACCTGAGATTGCCCCTTAACCTATCACTTCCAGTCCATTCTCGTTCCTTTTCCCATCAAAACATTTCAAACTAATCTCTTCTTCTCTCTTCTACTGCTCAGAATAACACCACCGATCCCACTCACTCCTCTCTAGTTGATAGAGTTAAGATGGCTCTCCTTCCGGCCCCTCCGACTGACCATCAGATGGATAACTTGGAGGATTTGGGAGATTCTGGTTCATCTCTCGGCTCGGAGGACTCTGGGGCCTCTCAGGAACAAGATGACGACATGCTACTTTCTCACTTTCAAAAAGACATAAAGTTGGAGGCCTTCGCCCGGCGTGCCCCAACTAAAAACAAGACCCGTCTCAAGAAAGGGAAATCCTCCCCTAACCCTTAATCTTTTCACTGCTTTGTTCTATCTATTTTGGTTTGTTTGATGATGAACCTGGAATTCATTTGCTGGAATTGTTGCGTGGTTTCTAACCTCCATACTTATGACCGTATTCGAGATTTTATTCGTCATTTAAATCCTAATATTATTTTCCTCGTTGAGACTAAAGCAGACACAGATCGTTCTCTCCATTTTTGTAATAGATTTGCTTGATCATCGAAATAGGCCGATGTTCCTACTCAAGGGTTTTCTGGGGGTATTATTGCTCTTTGGTCCCGCAGCATCAGATTGGTGGCTTCTATTGCAGCAACCCGCATGCCCCTTAATTTAGTTGTTTCGTCTGCTGAGGGACCTTGGATCCTCTCAGTGATTTATAACTCGCAGATTCTCTCCTCCCAAAGGCTCTTGTTGCAAACTCTTGCTGATATCATTAACATTCGATTTTCCTTGCTTCTTGCCGGGGACTTCAATGCCGTCCTCTCTACCCCTGACTTTACAGGGGGTACCTCTAACTCCTATGAGTATAAATCTCATCTTTTCTCTAGTTTCATTAATAATACTAATTGTCTTGACATTGGTTTTGTGGGTTCGCGCTTCACTTGGAGTAACAACCGATTAGGGCTGTCTTTTCGGTGGGCTCGTCTTGACCATTTTTTAGCTAATCATGACTGGATCTCCTCTTTCTCTTCTCTTGAGAATCTCAATCTCCCTCGTTCTTGTTCTGACCATTGCCCCCTTTTTCTTTCGGCTTGCACTGTCACTCCCTCTGAGAGCTCCATTTTCCGGTTTGATAATTTTTGGTTAGACTATAATACTTGTCACAATATTATTACTAAGGCTTTTTAGGCGAATTCTCTTTCCTCCCACATGCACTCTCTTCATCATTATCTTTATCGCGCTAAACATGATCTCATTAATTGGTGTATTTCTGGCATTCGATCTATTGAAGCAGAACTTTCTCATCTTGAGTCGGAGATTAGGGATGTTGAAGAAAGTGATCTGATTTCCCCTAACCCGTGGCATCACACCTAGCTCCGTTGTCTGCGCGATCGATACAATGCCCTCCTTCATCAAAACTCCATTTACTGGGCTCAGCGGGCTAGAATGCAGTGGCTTAACTTGGGTGATCACAATACCTATTTTTTTCAACGTGTCGTCAAAGCTCGGTAGGTTAAATCCAAAATTCAATCCCTTCGTGATAACATGGGTAACATTCTTATCTCCCGTGAGGACATTGAACTTCTTTTTGCAGCTTTTTATCAATCTCTGTGGTCCTCCTCTTCGTCTCTCTCCCTCGATCATATGTTTTCCATCTTTGCTGATGATTTACCCAAGCTGGCTTCCGATGACAAGGAGGATTTAATCAAAACTTGTCACCAAGGGGGAGATCTTCCGAGCCCTTAGGTCCATGCCTCATGGTAAATCTCCAGGTCCGGATGGTTTCAATGTCGAGTTTTATCTTTTCTATTGGAATATTTTGGGTGATCATATTTTTAAAGCTATCTCTAGCTTTTTTTGCTACGACTAAAATTCCAAACTCTTGGGGCAAAACTTACATCGTTCTTATTCCCAAAACTGATCATCCTAAAAAAGTTTTTGAATTTCGGCCCATTTCTCTCTGCAATGTCTGTTATAAACTAATTTCAAAAATTTTAGCTGAAAGACTCAAAAAAGTTCTCCCTAAACTAATTGGCCTCGAGTAGCCTGGCTTTCTTGTGGGTCGATCTACCTTTAATAATATAATTGTTGTTCAAGAGATGGTCCACTCTTTGGAAACCGATCGAACTAGCCCTCCTAGGGTGCTTATCAAAGTAGATATCGAGAAGGCTTTTGACACTATTGAATGGAACACAACCCTCGCAACCCTCCTTAGAATTAGCTTTCCTGAGATTTGGATTACTTGGATCAAGTCTTGCCTCTCCTCCGCTTCTTTTTCCTTCATTATCAATGGCAAACCCAGTATCTGGATTACTAGTAATAGGGGGTGAGGCAGGGGGACCCATTTCCCTCCTACTCTTCCTTCTTGTCTCTCAAAATCTTTCGACCATTATCAATCGTGCTCTTCGTAGCAACTTTGTTTCTGTTTTCGATACTAGCCTTCCTAGGAATATTAATCACCTTATATTTGCTGATGACTTGATCCTTATCACCAGGGCTTCTATGCAATCTGCTAGGAACACCTTATTTTGTCTTAATTTGTATGCGAGTATCTCGGGTCAAAACCCTAACCTTCTCAAATCAGCTATTTATCTCCCAAGTTGGTTTAATAAGAGAGTTTCTAAATCCATTACAAACATTTTGGGCATTAAACTTGGGAACTTCCCCTTTACTTACCTGGGTGCTCCTATTTCCCCTTCCCGTCTTCCTGTTAGTCATTTTCAATCTTTGATTAACAATACCTCAGCCACTATCAACAATTGGAATCATTTTCACATCTCCCAAGCTGGTCACATCATTCTTGTCAATGGCAACATTTTTTCACTACCTATCTACCTTCTCTCTATTTTCTATCTCCTGGACTTGATCCTTGATTCCATCTCTAAATTGGCTTGATTGTTTCTATGGGGTAGGAATGGCAGGGATTATGGTTTCCATTCCATTGGTTGGAACACTGTGACTCTTCCTAAGTTTGAGGGGGGGGGGCTTGGCCAGCGCAATCTTAGAAATGCCAGACTTGCCCTTTTGGCCAAACATGTGTTTTCTATTGCCAACAATGTTGACAAGGTTTGGGTCTCTATTTTTCTTCATAAATATCAAAACTGGGGCATTTGGAACAACAATTCTTATACTATTTCCTCTTGTTTTTTACAAAGTTGTTTCTAAAACTACAACCTTCCTTGGTCCTAATTTTAAACTTTCTGTTTGCAATCCAAATCATACTCGTACTTGGGAGGACCCGTGGCTGCTGGACGTTCCCCTCAATCGCAAACCCACCTTTTTTAATATGCATCTCATGGATAACTTTAATATTCATACCTGTATCTCTGATGGCTCTTACAATCTGCAGTCTTGTTCTACTTATCTTGGAATCGACTTGAATAACATCTGTCTTAATGAGATTACTTTCTACCTCTCTAGTTTGAATGAATGGGTATGGCACCCTTTATCTTCCAATGCTTCTACTGTGGCGCCTATCTATAATTATATTAATTCTGAGGGGCATGTTCATAGCCAGTGGGTTGATGGATTCATATTTGGAAACTCAAGGTGGTGCCTCGGGTTAAGCTCTTTATTTGGAAAGCTGCGCATGTCAAACTCCCCACTAATGCCTACCTTTATAATTTGAATATTGGTCCTCCTACTCTTTGCCATTTCTGTGGGTTGCACTCTGAAACTATTAACCATCTTCTTTGGTTTTGTCGTTGCAGTTCTCTTTGTTGGAATAATGTGTTTTGCCGGCTAAGGCTGGACCATTCTACCGTTAACTCTCTGGCTAATGGCTCGTGGCTTACCTCTAAATTTAATTGCTGATTTAATACTAATTTTATCAGAGCTATCTTTGCCACGATTGCCTGGTTAATTTGGACTTCTAGATGTAACTTCATTTTTCAGCAGATCACTCCTAACTTCAACTCTCTTCCTGATAAAGCCTGGTTTATGGTTCATAACTTCTTCTTAGCAAATGATCTCTATTACAGACACAACTTATACACCAACCATGCAGACAATCTCTCTATCTTTGTGTCCTCTGATGCTGCTTGGGATCATTTGACAGGTAAGGCTGGTTTCGGCTTCATAATATATACTAATTTCTACTTTATTCTGCTTGCAGGTGCAGCTGGTGATTTCTATTCCTCTCCACTGGAAGCTGAGCTGCTACCAATCCTCCTTGATGTGAATCACTGCTGCTTGAATTGTTAGCAGCCAAACGCACTCTTCTCTGATTGTAGGAACGCCATTCAGTTACTCAATAACTTCAACAACACGATGGCTTGGCGCTACTCTTGCTTGATTCAGGACATCAAAAGCTTGGTCCAGCATTGGAACAACTTCAACTTTGATCATATTAATCGTGATTCAAATTCCATTGTTGATCACCTTGCACACTTTGGGAGCACTAATCCTCAATTATCTCTCTTTGCTCAGGGAAGCGATCGTCCCCGATGGCTTGAAGACATTTGTTTTGCTTCTTGTTTTTCGTTCTAGCTTCTATTTTTCTTCTCTTGCTTAGTTCGTTGTAACTCTTTTTGCAAGAAAAAAAAACAAGGATTTAATCAAAGCAAAACTTAATCATTTCAAAGATTAATGAGAGTGATAAATTAATCAGGGAAAAATCAATGGTAAAAGTGTGACCCGGATATAGAATCCCGTAGGATTTCTAATGCAACAAAACTTAAATATCAAGTTAAATCTCAAGTTCATTGGACCTTCAAAATTCCTAGATAATATTAATATATTTCTCAAGACTATTAAAAACTATCCTTAGATTGATCCTTTGAAATTTGTTTTTGATTAGATTCTCCTTAAGAGTTGCATTAATCATTTTGTGAATCCCTCTATTAGAAAATGGAGGATTTATGTCATCCCATCTCTAGAATTGCTCAATCATGGTAGATCAATTCATGCAAAGGGATTTGTCAATCTCAATCACATGAAATCCAACATGATTTAATATGCTAGTAATATTGAATTCAAGGCAATCAAAAACACGAGTGAAACATAATGACTATGAGCATTAAGCCGATATAGACAAAGTTAAATTATAAATTCCATTCTAGGGTCCACCAATATCCTAGTAGGGTAGGATGTATAGTTCCTCATCATTAAAGAAATAACATCAAACCAAAAGAAGAAGCAATAAACTAAAAAAAATATGTTAAACCCCTTCTGAATATTTACTATCTTTTTGGTTTGATGGAATCCTCTCTAGTGATGCCCAATCTTTGGTCTTTAATCCATGCAAGATATTTTATATTTTCTCCAAATTTCCTCAAAATAAGATCTCTCCTGTAGTCTATTTGAAAATGCGTAATCTCTAAATCTCATCCCCCATTTAACATTTATTAGTTTTGCCTTTATATTTATAGATTTTGGGTTACACACAGGCATGAAAATGACCATGTAACATGCCGTATAACTTGAAAGCATATGGTGTCTGAAGCATGTCTCAAAAATCAACACTAGCATGTAACTCTTTTTGCTGGGGATGTCGGTGAACATGCTCTCTAACACAATCGAGTGTGATCACTAGAAATCAACATGACCATGAACATAGCTCATTGTCTTCTTATATTGTGGTACAATGACTTTTCTATGGTTTTGTCTTCCATAATGGGTGTGCTCGGTAGTGTTTTGTTTAATCTTAGGAGTACATAGTTGTAGAATGGTTATTTCAACATTTTTTTTTTTGCAGAATACATGGCCATATAATTACATGGCATGTACATGGTCATGTACCTACCCATGTAACTCTCTGGAAAAGCTTAGAGATATGTACTATAGCACTGATACTTTGTTAGAAATACTACAGTAGTGGTATTGTAGCAAATATATAACTCTCTAGAAAAACTCAGAGAATAGCCAGAGAACTACATGGACGTGTACATGCCCTTGTAATTCTCTGGAAAACTCAAAGATTGGTTAGGGAAGTACATGGGTGTGTACCTGACCGTGTAACTCTCTGGAATTCAAAATGTTGGTATTGTAGCAATGTTACTATAGCAAATACACAGGGTGGTGATACATGACTGTGTAGATGTGATACACTGCCATGTAAGGCTTTTTTGGTCTACAAAATAAGGGTATTTTGGTTATTTATCAACCCTTAACCCTTTATTTATCCCTTTTCCTACCTTTCATTCTTTCATCTTCATTTTCCTTGATTGAGAAAGCCAAACCCTTGATATCCTCTATTTCTCTTGTGTTTGAAGGCTCATTCTTTATCTCATCTACTACATAGACTTAACAAGGTATGCCATCTTCCTTCTCCTTGTTTCTCCATGCTTCTTACTTCTTGAATGTTAAATCTAGGGTTTGTGATTGTCAATCTTGATGAGCTTTGTGTATGCCCCTTCTTGTATTGTAGAGGATAGGAGCATGAGTAGAAGATGTATATTTCCTTGTTACTTCAGTCTTGTTGGATTCAAGGACCTCCATTATGCTTGAAATCGGGTATACTGTAGTAGTAATGTAGCACCAATGAATCTTGTTTCTTTCTCTTATTTCCTTGGTTTAAAATGGAGCTGATCTCAATGGAAATTCCTTGGAACTCATTGGACTCAAGTTTGAGCCCTCCCAAACCTCAATTAGACTTGCATTGCATTCTAGGTTTATAGTTGTATCATTTCATTTCAACTTGTTTTCATATGATGCTTTTGTTGAATTCTTTGCATTGTGTTAGTGTGGTCTTAGGCCGTGAAGCTTTAGCTAGAGGCAAGGAGCCAGTGAAGGAGTAGCCAAATTAAGTTTGTGAGAGGGATTAATTTGTATTGCATAGCTCCATTAGTTTCTAATGATTTTAATTACTTGCATTATCTTGTTTATGTTTCCATACTACTTTTGTATGCTTTTAAGTAATATTTGAGATGGTTTTGCCTGAGTTATCACCCTATTGATAAGGGTATTTCACATGGTCGATTATATATTTAAATAAATACATATACCTATATGTATATATGTATGTTGTTGGATGCATATGGTTTACAAATCGATCATAGATGAACACTTTTAAATCAATCTTTCATGATCAAAGAATGGCTTCTTTATGACACTTGAGTTTCTTGAATTTTATGTTGTGAAATGTGCAAAATGGAACTCTTTAGTACTATTGTGGCACTTGATGATAGTAACATTTTCTTGTTATGAGATGGGGTCCGGCCTTATTCTAAGACTATGTTTTGTTGGTGGCAGGGTTGTAATTAACCTGCCTATTGCAATAGGGGGGTCCTCACAATCCGACCTTAAGAGGCGGTGTGGTGGACCCTGTTCATGTTTCCCTTTTGGTAGGAGAAAAATTTCCTGAATGTGTGTTATTGCACTGAGACACAGGTTTACCACATGAGTCTTAGTGGGCCAACATCAAGGCAATGAGGGCCTTGGCAGCTCTAGACCCATTCACAGTCTCGACTAGGGTTAGAGTGTTTTTAGGATATTACAGATCAAGAATGAATGTTTTCCACCTTTCTTTCATTTTTTTTAAAAAATTATTTTTGAGATATGGTTGGATTTTCAAAATATTAAACAAGTTTATGCTTTTCATTTGAGATATTTAGAAGTATACTTTATTTTATGATTTTAAAAATTTTCATTATTAAGTTGTTTTTGAATTCACAAGAGGACTCTTTTGGTGATATGCCATTCCACTCACTACATGACTTTGTTACTCACCACTCTCACCATACTTCAGGCTTTAGTGCTTACTGGCAACATTTTGTGTTATGGTTCTTGGCAGATTTTTGTGTCCCATTTATAGTTTCTCTTATGTATGTTTCTTTGGTGTGTGCATGGTTGCATATATAAGGACTTTAGATCCACTAGTGTATTTGGTGTTCCTAATGTTGACCTTCTTGTTATCTTATAACACTTTGAAATATATTATATTTGTGTTAAAATTCATTATCATGTTGTATGGAAGCTTGTTCATGATGTATTATCCGTAAATCTCATGCTACCTTGTTGAATTGTATTTTCATATTACTATTGTAGATGTCCAAGAATTTCTAAGCCTTGTAACGGCTCATGGGTTTGGCGGTGTGTACCTTATCTTGGGTTGTCGTGGTGGTTGTCGTGTGCCGGTCCTATAGGATAGGGCGTGACATGTATTGCTGTTTAAAGTATATGTTATCGAATGCCAATGAGAATACTTGCATTAGGGTATTTTATTTGTATTATACATTCTTATTATTAATAATAAGCATTTATTTTGATGTTCATATAAATCTGGTGATGGCCTTTTAATTAGTTTTAAATATTATAATCCTTGTGTATTAACTTAAACTTTCTACTCCTTATGGGATAAGGAGAAGAGCACTAGAAGGGTTTAATATTTATTTACTTAAATAGTTTACAAATCACAAAATTTTTAATTAGGTGTTAAAGATTAATAAATATTTATATGGTATATGCTATGACAAAGAGTGTTAGTTGAACACTATAATATAGTGAGGGCATATGTCATAGATACGTCAATGGGATCGGTGTATTTGAATATAACTCGTAACAATCCAATCTCCTGAGTTTTACTCTTTGACTGTTGATAAGTGCTTGTGTATAAGTAATACGAAGTATTCTTTTCTTACAATAAGCATTACTTTTCTCAGATTTTATCACATATTCGTGTGTATATATGTTCTTTTGTGCATGTAGGGTTGTGGAGATAATTGTGGAAGAAAGGAACCAAAAGTAGATCATGGGTGCATTTTGTTGATGAAGTCTTGGATTGAATGAACATGAAAACACAAGTTGTTCTATGGCTTTCGACACAAGTAGCAGTTACTGTTCACAGCTTACAGGAAATCAACCTCTGGAAATTCACACTGTGGATGCCCGATTCCAGCCCTATTTAAGCAGCGATTTCAGATCTTTTTTAGAAATCCTTTTTTCATCTTTTCCATAACTTTCAAGGCGCTCGCGGCTAGGGTTTGGAGAGGCTTTGGCTAGGTCTTAGGAGTGGTTCTACGGCTTTCGACACCACGTTCCTTCGGACAATAGTTATTGGGGGAGCTTTCGTCGGCATCGATTCAGCGAGGTATTCCCTAGGCTTGATGAGGGAACCCTTGGAGAAGACGGGGCTACTCCACAAGACGATCGACACATACTACAAGGGGGTTTTACTTATGGATTGCATGCTTTTACATTCGATTTCACAATTGATTGTATCTTGCTCCATGGAGAGTTAAACCCCTAGTGGGTGCTTGGACTTGTAAACCCTAGGATGATTTTGTTTCATTAACCTTTTATTATGTTTCTTAAATTGATGTTGTAATTGAGTTCCAACCCTGAATGCTTGTTGCTTTGATTTTCCCTTAGAGTGGTACTAGGGTTGAGAATCTATCTTGGTAATTCTTGTAGATGAGTGACACACCATGAGAGTTAGACAATGCATGGTTGGAGAGGGCTGAGAGGGTGAGTTGAGAGGTAGCGGAACGTCACCTTTCCCTTTCGATGTGATTTATCCTACCTCTACATTCAAAGATTTATTTGCGGTCACGATAGAGCGAAGTGCTAAGAGATAAACAACGTTGGGGCTTAGTTGCGCAAGCAATAGAGTGAAGCATTGAAGTAATCCTTTGTGCTTGGGCTTAATCGTGACTAGGGGTCTTTTGCCTAGACCAAAGGGTTAGATCTATATTATGGAATAGGGTTTATGACTTGGAGTCCCTAGAGCTTCTTGCTATCCCACTCAGTGTGAGGTGTTGAGAGTATTTTTTTCCGCCGGGGCATAGTGTAGGGTTAGTCACGGTTGACCTTAGGTTTGGGACTGCGTGTTTTAGGATTTTCACGACTCATTAAGCATCAGTTAGAAGACGTAATGATTGGTATTGCACTCGACACAATAGTTCTAGGGTGAGTAATGTCCGGGTGCCCCACTTTCTATCAATTTCCTCTCCTATCATTTTATTGCACCTCTTTCTTCTTTATCTTATTTTTACTTGCAGTGATATTGTTCACACCACCTTTGAATCATCTTCAATAAGTTAAATAGAAATTCTTGTGTTTCTGAGCACTATTTCCTGTGGATACGACTACCCACTCACCAGGGTACTTTATTACTTCGACAACTTGTGCACTCGCGGTACACACACGCAAGGGGTGTGTCAACTTTCAATGATTGTGACTGTTGATTATAATCATACAAGTAGAGCTTAGACCTGAGGTATCATGATCACAATGTGCTTGTGATATCCAGTTTGTTACTAGAGTAGTTTGGCTCAATTTACCCTTTTCTAGGGTCAACATTGAAGTGCGGCTATGTTGGGCAAGTAAAAATTGTGAGTGATCACCATGAAAGAATTTGTTTTCTCATAAGTAAATGAGTTAGTATCCTATGCGATCATGAGTAGGTAAGATTAGAAGATCTTGCCCATGGCAGTCAAACTAATTGTGTGAGATATGAAGGGTAGTTTAGTAATCTTACTCTACTATGGTTATTTGTAGATGATCGAATTTAGTAAATTTAATAATTTCCATGGCTCTGACTTGGTTGGAACTCAAGAATGAATGGTTTATACACATATGGTAATCATAATTGGAAAGTTTCATAACTATCTACTCATTTCGTGCATGATTGGGCCAGGAGGTAGACCCATGGGGCTGGCTAGGTTTCACCCACATCCATTGGTATCCTCTCATTATGAATCGAGGTGAACCTAGAAAGTGATAGTTAAAGGAATAAAATCAGTCTCATTTTGAATGTAGGAGAAAAATTATTAATTTACAATTTCATGACACGTGATGAAGTGAAATTATAAACTAGGTTAGGGTTTGTCTTAAGTTTAAATTTTAATTTAAGTTCAATGGAGCCGAATAAGTAATTCTAAAGGCATGGGAACTTTGTTCGACACTAGAAAATCTAGGATGATCTGAGGAACAAATTGATGCAACCATAGGTAACTTTTCCATAGCTATATTTAATTAAAAAAATAAATTAGGTCTTATTCGAATCATCTAGTTGATGTCTGATGGTGTGCACACGTATCATCGAAGGACGATGACACCTCTCCCTTGTTGCAAATGCACAAGTCATGAAGTAATAAACCACTTGTGCATGAGCACAGGAGGGTCATATTACTTGGGGTTCTAAGAAGTACTATTACTTCCACTTTGAAAACACTATCTAGTCTAACAAACATAGATGATCGTTCAATTACAAAAACAAATATAGAAACAAATAAGGTATGATGTTGGCTAGGCTTTGGTCTATGAGACTCTAAAGGTGACTACTCGGAACCTCCAATGATAGCCTTAATTCTATACAGTTATGTCCTTTGGATACTCCTACGATGTCTTTGGGTAATGAGACTCTAATGGTGACTACTCGGAACCTCCAATGATAGCCCTAATTCTATACAGTTATGTCCTTTGGATACCCCTACGATGTCTTTGGGTAAAAGGAGTCTCAATCTATGGTTAAACCCTCTCATGAGAGGCTATTAGAACTTGGAACATCTTGTATGAAGAATCATTGGGTCTCCCTAATCTATGTATAATCTAATACATGCAAGCATCTCACTCTACACATATCATTCAAAAACAAATCTATGGAATCCATCTATTGTAAATTGAACACAAAGAACAATAAATTAAAACCAAAGAAATTTCAAGACAATAATCAATATAAAATCAAGTAATCATTCATATTAGCTATTCCCCCAAGGTTTATTGGAGCCTAGTGACCATGGGAGTTTAGTTCAACATCAAATATAAAAAAAATACAAAATACAAGCTAAGACAATGAAAATGTATAGTAATCTCCCTATTCATCACCTAATGGTGGTGATGAGAATTCTATGGATCTAAGTTGTAGAGCTCTTTGATGCTCGCTGATGTACTTTCCGCAAGTGCATGGATCGTTACAAGTAATAAAATGGTACCCTTGAGGGGTAGGGTTATCAAACCACAGGGATTGGAATTCTAGTACTAGTTGATCCTCTAATGTCTAGGATGACCAAATGGGTTATAAAGAAGTTAACAACTAAAAAGAGAAAAAAAACTAAAGGGTGGAAGAACAAGATAGACTAGGGTTGAGTTTTGATAACAAGAGAGCAATGCCCCTGGATGATTCCTATGTGCTCGAGATACTGACTTCAGTCTAATGCCTACCAAGGTACATTCTAAGATCCTTGTGGGTAATCAAAAGCTCTGTTGCATCTATGGCTCTCAAATACACAAAGTTTTGCTAATGTAACTATGGGCTTCATACACGCCAAGTTTTGTAACTACCAAAGGCAATCACAACTACAATAATCTACACATGCCAAGGTTTACACAAGAAACTAAGCAAATCAAGCACGCCATGTTATGCAACACATTAAAAACACAATACTTTAGAACTCCATAGACATTAGAAAACAAGTAGTCAAAGTTTAAGAAGCAACATAGTTCACAATCCTAGGGCACAGTGGAACAGTTAGCCCATCATGAATTTACACAACTTAGAGTAAAAGATAAATGCAGCCAAGAGAGAAATCATGACTTTCCCCTTTTTCAAAGATCTTTTTAGTTGTATATCAAGAACTCCATGAAATGGGCAAACTACATTTCTCCGGTGTCTCTAGCTCAACCTTGATCACCTTAGCTCGTGTGGTAATGGCTGATCATTGTTCTCTTGAAGGCTCCTCCGATGGAAAAGACAACTCCTGAACAAAAGATCCCCAGAAATGTCACGCCCCGACCTATGGCCGAACACGTGGCAATCTCCACGATATCCCAAAATAAGTGGCAAAACAACCAATCACCCCGGGACACCGTATGGCATTATTACCCGGTAAGCTTTCAATAATTCTAGAAACATATATATATATATATATATATATATATATATATATATCAATAACAAAGCAGTACCACTCTAAAATGTTATAAAATCAATGAAAGAACAATATCTAGAAATTTTATTGAAAACAATGAGATGGGTTGCAAATATTATGCATTTATTACACACTAGTGGATCAAACCAATAAGTTCATATCAAAAAAATAAAATCCAACCTAAATAACTTATGAAAATGAAGAAAATAATAGGAATCCTAGCACAACACCCCAACGCCACAACACTACTGTCCACCACCTAAAAAAAATGAGGGTAGAGTGGATGAGTAACATAGTTACTCAATGAGTGGTTAACACGGTTTCACAAGATTTAAAAACAAATTCAACATAACATTTCAGCATAAAATGCATGTTTCTAAAATACTTATGTTTCAAAGACAAAGTAACAGTTAAATATAATAAAAATAATATAAACAGAATCACACTTTTGATAGAGCAAACATAATTTTACAATAAATAAAGTTTCATAAAGAAAAAACTCATGAGTTGATTTGAATACTCAACACAAAAAAGGGCTAGCCAAAAAAAATCATTCCCAAACTTAACCGCCGTCGCGATTAAGAATGGGATAGCCAAGGTTAATTAGACATTAAAATAAAATATTAAGTCAAGCCCATCCTGGCGTTGGCCTCGAAGTGGATTTTTACCCATTCCCAACTCAGGTTCTCTCAGCGCTTCCTGAGTGGGTATCACAAATCAACCAGTCAACCACACCACCTCTCACTAGGTCAGACCGTGGAGACCACTACTGCAGCAGTTGAGTCATAGACTCGCAATCACCAATATTCAAAATCAACATTTTAAATTACACCATAAACATATGATAAAACATCATAATTTGTCCACAACACCACAAAGAAAACAACTCATTTTATAAGCAAAAAAAAAAAATCATTGTAAACAGATGATAAAACCATTAAAAAAAAATATAATTATGAAAACATCCACTCACATTGCTTAGACTAATAAGTCTAAGAGCTCAGGTGTAATCACTCCTCCACAAACTTTTTGCCCTTGGCCAAACTTTCACCACCTATAAGGTTTTAAAATAAAGGCAATAAATATTTAACTATAATAGTATCTTATTCTTAGGACCACGTCTCTTAGCACACAAAAGTGAGTAAACATTATTAACATAATCATGAGTAGATTATGATGCCGCATCATAGAAGTACAATAAACACACACACACACACACAAACTAAATATTTACAACCCATGCATATATATATATATACATAAATATGTTTAGATATAACCATAGAATGTAAATTAGCCAACAGATGATGATATATATATATATATATATATATATATATGCATATTTACATATATATACAGAAGGCATGCAGATTTGTATAATCATATATAAACATATGAATAGATATGATAGCCCATCCTACATATAATGGCTTCATTAGTCATGCACACATTTACACATAGTATACATGTAGCCCTATATATATATATATATAATATGCACCTACGAACACATGGTTTACAACGAGAGCATACACAGTTCCGACATCATCAATTTATGTTTTCCAAAAAATTCATTCCTATAATCCATTCATCACAACCATGCAGCATCTTAACAATAATAAAAAACATGCAAAACTTTTAACTAGATCTAAACACCACTTTGAGTGAAGAAAAAAGAGAAGACAAGGTTCCAGCCAACGAAGAAAGAAAAAAAAATTCTACTGAAAAAAAACTAGAGTTTCTAGATTCTAGTTTATAATTACTCAAAGTAAAATTACAAAATAACCCCTAGAAATTCTCATAATTAAAATGTTATTATATATTTTTTATTTATTATTATTATTATTTTACTAGGTATTACATTCTATCCCCCTTTAAAAAATTTCGGCCTCAAAATTTCAAGTTACCTGAATCAACAAACATATGAGGATATTGCCTTCGCATCACCCCTTCAGGCTCCCAGGTCAACTCCTTAACACGATCGCTCTCCAAAGCACTTTAACCATGGGAATGACATTATTGTGAAGCACTTTATCTTATCGATCTAAGAGTTGAATTGGTTGAACCACAAAATTCAAATCTTCATGCAATTCCACTAGAGGTGCCTCATAAGTATGTGACAGATCGGGTACATACTTCTTAAGCATGGAAACATGGAATACATTGTGTATCATTTCCAACTCTGTCGGCAACTCTAACCGATATGCTACTGGTCCAATCCTCTCTAAAATTGTGAATGGCCCAATGTAATGGGGATTCAGTTTCCCGCTATTACGGAACCGAATTACACCTTTCCATGGAGATATTTTCTAGAAAACCATTTCACCAACACTAAAATCAAGTTCCCTTTTTCTCTGACCAGCATAACTTTTCTGCATGTCTTGAGCCGTTTTTAACTTTTCCCGAGTCAACTTGACCTTCTCAACAGTGGCATCAACCAACTCCACACTCTGTAGTTTTCTTTCACCTATTCTAGTTTTTTTATAATTACTCAAAGCTAAATTACAAAATAACCCCTAGAAATTCTCATAATTAAAATGTTATTATATTTATTTATTATTATTTTACTAGGTATTCCAAGAAACCCTAAATTTAAGACCGTGCTAAATGTCATGCTCAGACCGTGCTCTTCTTGGAACTTCTGAGTGAAAAGGCTAAATGTCATCAACCAACTTGAACTTTAGGGCTTGAAACGGTCTAGCACTGTCATGCTCAGACCGTGCTCTTCTTGGAACTTCTGAGTGAAAAGGCTAAATGTCATCCTGAGATAATCATGGGGAGAGCACAGCCGTGCTCCCCCCGTGCTCAGCTTGAGCACACCCATGAAAGAAGCACACAGACAGCGCTTCCCTTGAAAACACAAGCAACTCCTATCTAGAGATAATCACGGGGAGCAAGCACCTCCTGTGTCACCTGTGCTCTTGCTGAAAAGTAGAGGAGTCCCATTCAGAGAAACCCATAGGGAGATGGCACGCCCGTACTCTGCCCGTGCTTGCATTGGACACTTAGAGACATTGTTTTCTTTAGTTGTTTATGTCCATGATTTCACTCCTTATGTGTTATAAGCCGTAAAAGCCTGCACCAAAGACAAACATACCCATAATAGCATTATTCATTGAGAAAAAGTGCTTAACAAAGAGCAAAAGAGTGCATTGAAGGTATGCAAAATATGATATGAAATACATTTATCAAATACCCCCCACACTTGAATTAGTGCTTGTCCTCGAGCAATCATAATCAGTTCAATATAGAGGAAAGGATGAGTGCATGAAATCTGATCTCATTAATTGGGAAAGCTCTAAAGTCTAGAGGGATTAAAGGTAGTTAAGGATAAGATCATGAATGCTCAAATAAAAACCTCACTCTCATTTCAAAAACCTTATGAGTGTGTGTGAACCCTTAGTTGAGTGCCCTATGTCCCATTAGGTCAACAAAGTGAACAGAGACTTTAGTTCTTACTAAACTAACTAGGTAGTAGCTTTATACACTTTTAAGGTAGCCTTTTCTCCTGGTAGGTCATCAAATGTATACTTGCAATGCCCAATAATCGACTACTCAAGGTCATCTTTCACTTTTTCAGGGCGATATCTCTTTCTACCATCTTTTCACCCAATTTAAACAAACAACCGGTAGGCATTCAACGAGGAATTTGACTTTCCAATTATTTAAGTAAACACAAAAGTATTCTGAAAAAAATTCAACCCCAAAACATGTGGCTCCATGGCTAGGGTGATGTGAACTGATCTAGGTTTTCAAAACATGAGTGAGTAAACAATTTGTCTTATAATAAGGACCTTAACAAACACATTCTCCCCTATACTTAAATGTTTCTATCAGCACAATCATAGATTGTCCTAAGTCATGCAATCATCCATAAAAGTAAAAAAAGAACCCTCCCCCACACTTGAATAGTGCATTGTCCTCAATGTGCAAGTACATGCAATAAAATTGAAAGATTGGGAACCAAAATAAAGAGGGGGTTCATATGACTTTCCTGAACACGGAGAGTGATGTTGCCACTCTCAATGCACATTCCAACAGTCATTCAACCACAAACAATCATGAGATGAGACAAGAGGCACATAAGTGAAGCTCCACATTTCAAACATCAATAAAAGAAAATAAGAACTGAAAATATAGAAAGAATGTGCATAAAAGTAAACAAACCAAAATTCCAGTTTAGTAAAGGACTTCCCTTACTAACTAAACTCACACAAGTCCAACAAAATATGAAAAGAAATACATGTCCAAAAACTAAAAAAAAATGAAAAGAAAGGTAGCTGCATGACAATCAGAATGGAATGCTCTCAGAAGAAGAAGAAGCAAAGTCCTCAGCCCTAGCAGCAGTGTCCATCCCCCTTGAGCTGGTGATCTAACAGGGAAAGATGGCTCAGGAGATAGATGGATCTCTAGGTACTTGACAATCTTGGTGACACTCCTCTGAAACCAAAATGTCAGTGTGGCTCGAAGAAACATGTGATGATGGTGGGGATCTCTATTGAGTGAAAACAACATTAGGAGGAGGAGGGGCAGGGGACAGTGAGTTTATGAAGGGATGCTCTTCCCTAGAAGTGCTTGCCATGGGTAAGCCCAGCTTTTACAAACTGTGAAAAGAGATAGGGTTATACCTACCAACAATCGTCATTCAATCAACATAGTCAAACAAACCCATCCTTTTAATCAGACGAGTGATGTAGGGTCCTGCAAAGATAGTACTTGCTCAAAGGGTCAGTAGCTTGGTGATGAAATGACTTAGCGATAACAAAGCCCAGATGGTAGGGGTAATTGTCCACCATGCTCAGAAGATAGAACAACTCCTGCCTAGTGATAATGCTGGTACTACCACCTCTACCGGTAACAGTTCCGCTGAGCAAAGCATGAACAAAATGGAGTGCAGGGGACCAGAGAGATGAGGCCTTGGATATGCTAGGTCTTAAATTGCTACTGCCAGTGTTCACCCTTCTCCAACGATGACTATCTAGCTCTCCAAGATGTAGGAAGGAATGAAGATGTCAGTGTTCATTGGTGGTGGTATATTCTTCATCATAGAGACCCATGTACAATGCGAACTCCGTGTAGCTTAGATGGTGTTCATATCCATGAAGTTTAAAATGGACTGCATTAGGCTCATCCCATACATCATGGCCTCGGTGCATGCTAAATGTGACTAGGACCTCTAAAGTCACCTCAAGGTGGGTTAGTTCATTTATAGTGAGTGTTGTTAGCTACACACCGATTCTCAAGAGCCTTTCCACTTTTTCAACCAAATTGAAAGCATGTAGGGCATCCCAATCAATGGGGTGAAGCCTCCCAAATGGGTGATTAGAAAGTTGGGCAAATCCATCATGATGGATAGGTAATTTGAACCTTGCTTGAATCTCACCATGAACTGCCTCTGGGAGTTGATTGGATTGAGATGTAGTGTGGTCCATCGACATCATTTACAAGAGCAAAAGACTTAATGAGATTGGTTACTAGAAATTCAAGAGAAGCACGGTCGTGCAAAGAGGAAAGCATGATCATGCTTGGCATAGAAACCAGATCATTCTTCTACAGAGAACACGCCCGTGATCCAAGGTGACCATCTTCCCCAAAGCCCTAAAAGACTAAAATGCCCAAGAGGCCACAACCACTAACAAAAATTGGCTCAATTGAAGCAAAATCATCGAAATTAAACAGATAAAGTGCAAGAGGCATGATCTTTAAGAAATAACATAATAGATTGAAGCAATAAGGCTTACTAACATCGAAGAAAGGATCAAGATAGCGAGGAGTAAAACGGGGGGGGCAACAAGTCAATAGCAAGACACATGAGATAAATGAGGAAAAATAGGAACATAAAGATAATAATGAGAAGATGAGAACCAAACAGACTGACGACGACTAGAATTCTAAAGAGTAAAGGAGGAAGCTTGATGGTCGCTCCCAAGCACAGGAGTGCTTAGATGCTCATATTAGGTTAATTACGAGGGAGGAAGAATGATTGTGCTCACCCCGTGCTTCTTCCCAGTGATTATCCTGGGATAATTCCCAAGATAACAGGAAATGAAGCATGGTCATGCAAAGAGGACAGAAACCATGCTCAATGGTAAGCACGCTCATGCTTGCCCTGTGCTTGTCCTGGAATGCTTCAAAAGATAGAAACCGAGATAATCACGGCTTGAGCATGGGTGTGCTCTGCTCGTGCTCTACTAGAAACAACTCAGGACCTGGTAATCCTTGCTTTACTCAGTAAAACAACACACTTGATACAAAGCCATAGAAAACACATACCAAAGAAAAAAACTACTTCAGAAATAGAGCACATGAAGAAGAATTGCACTGCTACCACTCATTTCAAAATATCATGAAGCAACAAAACTAACTAACCAAAACAAAAATGAAATCTTGGGTTGCCTCCCAAGAAGTGCTTGTTTAACGTCACGAGCTTGATGTACCTACTTGTTAGGGCAGTTCATTAAGCAAGAATGCACTAAAAGTTATAGGAGGTGGAGGTTCTCTACTTAATGCATAAGGTTTCAACCTTTGCCCATTAACCTTGAAAGTTCCCTTAACAGGGTGAGAGATTTAAATTGCGCCATGAGGGAACGTCTGAGTGACTGTGTAAGGTCCAGACCATTGAGACTTGAGTTTTCCAGGAAAGAGCTTCAACCTCAAATTGAACAGTAGAACCTACTCTCCAACTTGAAATTGCTTATTCTTTCTAATGTGGTTATCATGAATCCTTTTTGCTTTCTTCTTATATAGCAACGCATTCTCATAAGCATTCTGTCAGTGTTCCTCCAACTCATTTAATTGGAATTTTCATTTCCATTTTGCATCCTCTATGTTAAAGTTCAATATTTTAATTGCAAAGTAAGCTTGATGCTCAAACTCGACGAGTAGATGACAAGCCTTGCCATAAACCAACCTATAAGGTGTGTGGCCTGTAGAAGTTTTGTAGGCCGTTCTGTAGGCCTAGAGGGCATCATCTACTTGTTTTGACCTGTCACCTCTGTTATGATGCATAATCTTTTTGAGAATCCTTTTTAATTCTCGATTTGTGTCTTCAACCTAACCACACGGTTTGGGAGTGATAAGTAGTAGCAATATGATGATTAGCACCATATTTCTTTGTCACTATTTCAAGAATCTAACTACCACTCTCGCATCATTCGAGAGAAGTGCCTATGCTTCAACCTATTTGGAAACATAATCAACTGCCACCAGCACATATTTATTTCCATTTGAATTTGGGAATGGTCCCATGAAGACTATTCTCCAAACATCGAATACTTCACATTGCTGAACCAGAGTCTATATCATTTCATCAAGTTTGGATAAATTCTCACTTCTTTGGCATTGATTACAAGCTTCAACAAACTTTCAGGCATCCATGAAAAGCATTGGCCAAAAGAAACGAGCTTCCAGAACCTTCTCAGCTGTGCGATTAGCACTAAAATAACCGCCTACCTTTCCTGAATGACAATGTTTTAGAATTTCCCATCCTTCCAAATACGAGACACAATGTTGCACAACTAGGTCAGCACAAAGTTTATATAGAAAAGGGTCCTCCCAAAAATAATGCTTAACATTGGACAAGAATTTCTTTCATTGTTGGTAAGAAATGTGTGAAGGAATGACCTATCCTACAATGTAGTTTGTGAAGTCAGCAAACTAAGGGTAGTCATTAGCTTGGGTAGACTCTTCTCTAACCAAGTAGGGGTATCCTGGGGGGAAACATCGTTAAACTCTTGCAGAAGAAGTATCTATCTAATTAACTAAGGCTTGGCATTTGTTTTACAAAGAAGGTATTTGATTGTTGCATGATCAGTGTACACCACGACCTTGGATAGCACTAAATAAAATTGGAACTTATTAAAACCATAGACAAAGGTCAACAACTCTTTCTTTGTATTGGTGTAATTCCCTTGAGTTGGAGTTAGAATTTTGCTTGCATAGTAGATTGGATGGAATTGCTTGTCATGTTTTTGCCCCAACACTACCAACTGTCCAATCACTTGCATAACAAATGAGTTCAAAGGATCGATCCTATTCATGAGCTTTCATAATGGGAGCCTAGACCAACCTTTCTTTTAATAAGTGGAAAGCCATAAGGCACTCTTGATCAAAGTCAAAGGGTGTGTCATTTTCTAGATGTTTTGTCATTGGCTTAAAAATTTTTGAGAAATCTTTTATAAATCTTCTTTAAAAACCAACATGACCAAGGAAATTTCGGATATCTTTCATGGAGGTTGGTGGAGGTAGTTTATCGATTGTTTCAAGTTTGGCCTTGTCCACCTCAATCCCATCACCAGAAATCTTGTGCCCCAACACAATCCCCTCTCTCACCATGAAATGACACTTTTCCCAATTTAAAACCAAATTTGTTTCTTCATGCCAAGCAAGAACTCATTCTAAATTATGCAGACATCTCTTGAATGAATCTCCAAAAACTAAGAAATCATCCATAGAGACCTCCATACTATCTTCAATGAAATCATCAAAAATCGACATCATGCATCGTTGGAAAGTGGCTAGAGTATTACATAATCCAAAGGGCATCCTCTTGTAAGCAAATGTGCCATATGGACAAGTGAAAGTGGTCTTTTCTTGATCTTCAGGTGACACAGGAATCTACAACTATCCTGACATTCCATCAAGGAAACAGTAATACATATGGCCGGGTAGCCGCTCTAGCATTTAATCAATGACTGGTAAGGGGAAATGGTCCTTATGCGTGGCATCATTTAGCTTCTGATAATTAATGCAAACATGCCATCCTGTCATACTACGAGTCTGAATCAATTGATTATGTTTATTGGACGCCACAGTTAGCCCTTTTTCTTTGGTACAACTTGAACTAGGCTGACCTAATGAACGTAAAAAATTGGATAGATTATCCCAGCATCAAGGAGCTTTTTCACTTCCTTTTTAACCACCTCCATCATATTAGGATTCAGCCTGTTTTGGGGTTGTACTCTTGGTTTTATGTTGTCTTCCATTAGGATTTTGTATGTAGAGAAGGATTGGTTAATTCCATTGATGTTTGAAATGCTCCAAGCAATTGCCATTTTGTGTTTACGTAGCAAAGATACTAGTCTTTCTTCCTGCCATGCTTCCAATGTTGAGGAGATGATAACTAGAAGTTTACAGTCTTCTTACATGAACACATATTCCAAGTGCTCGGATAATTCCTTCAGTTCAACATTATTGTGTTTCGGAGGTAAGGAATCTGAGCACTCACTAAATTTATTAAGCTGACAGTCAATGTTGTTTTGTTCTACAAAAGATTGTGTTGCCATTATGCATAACAGTTGTTTCTTTGTACTACCGAGGGTGTCATCTTTCCTATCAATTGTTTGATTACCCTTGCTAACAGCAACTAACATTACTCTCCGTAAGTGCACAGAGTGGTACCCTATGAGGGGTAGGGTTGTCAAACCATAGGGATTGGACTTCTAGTTTAGTTGATCCTCTTATGTCTAAGATGACCAAATGGGTGATAAAGAGGTTCACAACTAAACAGAGAAAAAGAACTAAAGGGTAGAAGAAAAAGGTAAACTAGGGTTGAGTTTTGATAACAAGAGAGCAATATCCCTGGATGATTCTTAAGTGCTCGAGATACTAACTTGAGTTTAATGCCTACAAGGTACATTTTATAATCCTTGTGGGTGCTCAAAAGCTGTGTTGTATCTACGACTCTCAAATATGCCAAGTTTTGCTAATGTAACTATGGACTTCATACACGCCAAGTATTGCAACTACTAAAGGCAATCACAACTACGGTAATCCACACACACCGGGTTTTACACAAGCAACTACACAAATCAAGCATACCAAGTTATGCAACATATTAAAAGCACAAGAACACTTTAGAACTTCATAGGAATTAGAAAAAACAAGTAGTCAAAATATAAGAAGCAACATAGTTCACAATCCTGCGGAACCATGGAACGGTTAGCCCCTCATGAATTCGCACAACTGAGAGTAAAAGACAAATGCAACCAAGAGAGAAATCATGACTTCCCCCTTTTTCAAAGATCTCTTAATTGTACATCAAGAACTCCATGGAATGGGAAACTCCACTTCTCTGATATCTCTAGCTCAACCTTGATCCCCTTAGCTCATGTGGTGATGGGTGATTATCGTTCTCTTGAAAGCTCCTCTGCTAGAGAAGAAGATTCCCGAACAAAAGATCCCTAGAACCCCTAAATCTAGGAGTTAAAAAGGAACTTTTGGGCTCAACATGGTCTGAGCACTGTTGATAAATGCTTGTGTATTGGTAATACGAAGTATTTTTTTCCTACAATGAGCATTACTTTTCTCAAATTTTATCACTTATACATGTGTATTTGTGTTACTTTTGTGCATATAGGGTTGTGGAGATGAGATTATAAGGAAGAAGCCAAAGTAGATCGTGGAGGCACTTTGTTGATGAAATCTTGGAGTGAACAAATGTGAAGACACAAGTTGTGATCTAAGCCACGGGAGTGTGTGCCAACCTCCATTATTATCAAGCTAATACATGTTTTGGAGAGGTACAAAGGCAGTCATATTATCAAGCTAAGATACGGGAGCATTTTGTCCAAGTATTGTAGCAAATTACTGTAGTAGTTACTATTCACATGCCGCAGACCACTGAATTTTCAGAAATTCACACGGATGCGTGGATGCCCGATTCCAACCTATTTAAAGACGCGATTTCAGCCGATTTGGGAATCCTTTTTTCTATCCTTTCTTCATCTTTTCCCCATCTTTGGAGATGCCCATGGCTACGGTTTAGAGAGGCTTTGGCAAAGTTTTTGGAGTGATTCTATGGCCTTCGACACTGTATTCCTTCAGAAGAGAGTTATTGGGGGAGCTTTCATTGACATCGATTCAGCGAGGTGTGCTCTAGGCTTGACGAGGGAACTTTTGAAGAAGATGAGGCTACTCCACAAGACCATCAACACGAACACAAGGGGGTCTTATTCATGAATTGCATATCTTTACTTTTGATTTCATTATTGATTGTATTCTGCTCCATGGAGAGCTAAACCCTTAGAGGGTACTTGGACTTGTAAATCCTAGGATGTTATTGTTTCATTAAACTTTTATTATACTTTCTTTAATTGATGTCTTTAATTGAGTTCCAATCATGAATGCTTGTTGAATTGATTTTCCCTTAGAATGACACTAGGGTTGAGAATTCATCTTGGTAACCTTTGTGGATGAGTGACACACCATGAGGGTCAGATAATGCTAGATTGGAGAGGGTTGAGTGGGTGAGTAAAGAGGTAGTGAAACGTTCCCTTTCCCCTTCGGTGTGATTTATTCTACCTCCACATTCCAAGGGTTCTTTGCGGTCACAATAAATTGAAGTGCTAAGAGACAAACTCTGCTGGGGCTTAGTTGCGCGAGCAATAGAGTGAAGTGTTAAGGTAATCCTTAGTATTTGGGGCTTAATTGTGACTAAGGTCTTTCGCTTGGACCAAAGGGTTAGATCTATATTAGGGAATAGAATTTATCACTTGGAGTCCCTAGAGCTTTTTGCAACTTTTCATAGTGTGAGGTGTTGATACCGAGTGATTTCTCTACGGGGAGATAATGTAGAGTTAGTCACAGTTGACCTTAGGTTTGGGACCATGTATTTTAGGATTTCCACTACTCATGAAGCATCAGTTAGGAGACATAATGATTGGTCTTATACTCGAAACAATTGTCCTAGGGTGAGCAATGTCTGGGTGCTTCACTAACTGTCGATTGCCTTTCCAATCTTTTATTTGCGCCTCCTTCCTCTTTTCTTATTTCTATTTGTATTGATTTTGTTCACTTCACTATCGATTCATCTTCGTTCTAGTTAAATAGCAATCTTTGTGTTTCTGATCACACTACAACAATCTATATCTATAGCTACAAATTCATAGCCACAAAATATATTTTTGTGGCTAAAACATTACAATAGCTATAGACAAAGTCATTTGTAGCTATCTATAATTTGATTAGATTTTTTTAGTTACAATGATCATTAATTCATAGCAAATAGATTATTTTTGTTTTGATATCTTAATTTTGTGGCAATAACTAATTTTCTATCCACTATTTTTTAGCCATAGTAATATACTATAACAAAATAGTTTATTTAGTTACAAATAGTAGTTTCTTGTGGCAATAATGATTTTAAAATTTAGATACTAGCCACATTAAGATAATAGTGGCTATTATCAATATACAAATACAAACATTAAATACATATAGCAAATTGTAATTTTAAAATTTACTTTGTTATGATTATAGCTTTTGTAGCTTTAGTTGATAATATATATCCTATAGCTAAATATATACATATTAAAGAGGCACAAGAAAAAGTGAGACTGTGGTAAAATCATGAATGCATGGTACAATTTAAATTGTCATTATAAATCAATTCTTATATCATATCCATCTAATTTAGCAAAAAAATAATTCAACTCCTTTTATATAGAAAAATATGGAAATAATAAATCCAAAATGCTTTATATAATTAATAGACTACATGAAAAAATAATCAAAATAAATTAAAATCTAAACAAAATTGCAATGAAAGAGAAATCCTCAACAAATATATATTATATAAAATTGCAATGAACATTATTAATTTTTTCTTAAGCTTTAAAATATTGTTTTTAATATATTTGTAATAAAATCTTGAATTATTACCAAAGGAATATAGTAATATCACTTACTGAATTTTTGGATTATCACTAACTGAATTTGGTATTATCACCAACGAAATTTCGTATTTTTACAAACAGAATAGAGCACCTTTACCAACGGAATTGTTTACTATCACCAACGGAATTTTTGTATTATCACCAACGATATTTCTTATTATCACCCACGGAATTTAGTATTGTCACCAACAGAATTTTTGGATTATTAGCAACGGAATTTGATACTATCATCAACGGAATGTTGTATCATCACCAATGGAATGTTTGACTATCACCAACAAAATTTTTGGGTTATTACCTACGGAATTTGGTGTTATCATCAACGGAATTTCATATTATTACCAACGGAATGGAGCTCTATTACTAACGGAATTGTTTACTATCACTAACGGAGTTCTTGTATTTTCACCAACGGAATTTCTTATTATCACCCACGGAATTTTTACATTATCACCAACGGAATTTGGTACTATCACTAACGGAATATTGTATTATCACCAACGTAATTTTTGGATTATCACCAAATTTTGTTTTTAATTATATTTAATTATATTTAACATTATAAATTAAATATATTAAAAAATTATAAATATTTGCAAGAATTGTAAATATCTTATTTATAAATAGTTTTCACTCAAATTTTTATTAATATTATTTTTAAATTATTTTAAAAATATATATATTTGACCTGAGTTTAAAAGAGAAAACACCAAAATCCTTGAACATATATATTCCATTTTGTGAAAGTATATATTAAATATGAATGTCGTAGTAATATATTATAGAAAATTAATGTTTTTATTATTCATTTTAAAATTTTATCGATTGCTTTATTTAATAATAAATTTCATATTTATAAATTTACTCTTGTGTTATCAGTTCAAAGACAGTTATGATTGAAGACTCTGTGTTTTGATGTATGTCATTATATATTAATGATCAGGGGCATCTTAGTTAACTTGGGGCCTAAAGCGGAATTTTAGAATAAATCCTCTAATTTATTTAATAAAAATTAAATTTTATTTAGAATTTATTTTAATAAATACCTGTTTGTTTGTCTTTTTCCGTTACTAAACTTGTGATGAAGAGATATATTTAAAATTTGTGAGCAAAACTCATAAAAATAAAATAATATAAAAACAACAAAAACTCTTTATCAATAATTTAAAAATTGAATATTATATTAATTTTGGCGAAATAAATGCATGAGAAAAGTAAATTGGATTAAAATAGAATTGTCAAAAGTTTGTTAAAGAATATATGAGATTGATTAAGTATTAAAATAAAAATATTTAATATGTTATTTTAAATTTTAAATGTTAGCTAAGATTATATAACAATTAAAATATTTTTGTATTACGATAATTATTGGGAGCCTTTCAAAATTTCAAGTTTTTAAAAATATTATTAAAAAATCCAAAGATGAGGCCTTAAAATTAAGATTATTATTAAAAAAAAAAAAAATCTAAAGATGATGTTTTAAAATAAAAATTATTATTAAAAAAAATCTTAAAATTGAGGCCTTAAAAAATATTGAGGCCTAAAGCAATTGTTTCATTGGCCTTACCTTGAGCCGCCCATATTAATGATATGAAATTTAGTAAGTATCATTTATTTAATTAATTACATGTTATTTCAATTAATTAAAATTAAAAACTTACAAACAATTAATTAAAATATTATCTATATTTTTATAGTTATAAATTAGAACAACATCAACTCAAAGGTAAGGTCAATAAACAATTACTTTAGCTCTTTTTGTTTTTTAAATCATCATCTTTAGATTTATTTTAAAAACAATTTTAAAAAATCAAATTTTGAAAGACCATTAATATATAATTATCATAATACAAAAATATTTTAATTTAATATTTAATCAATGTAATTTAATCTTAGTTAATTTTTAAATTTTAAAATAATATAGTAAGATAATAGATATATTTAAAATAAACACGCAAAAAGGGTGTTGTCAAGTTTTTGGCGCCATTGCCGGGGAATAAGCGTTTTAGAAACACTTTGCACTTTGCTATTTTAGTTATTCATCATTCATTCTATTTCAGATTTTCTTATTCTTTCATCGTTCTAATTTGTTTCTTTTTCTTTGATTTCAGGAAAAATGATCAACATACCTGAATTATTTGACACAATCACGGGAATGGTTAAAGATATAGAACATAAAGTTTAGTTGTTTGCAATACAGTCCACTTCATGTTGTTCCTTATAAGAGCAATTCACCATCAACCACATAGTGGAAAGATCAGTTGTTGATTACATTGATAGAATTCAGGAGCAGAGTTGTGAGTTAGATAGTGTGCTGGATTAGTTTGAAAAGTATGCACTGGCATCTATAAGCGATCATTTGGAAGAAAGCTTGGAGAGGGTCCTTGCTCAGTTTGACTCTTCCTATCATGAACAAAGACAGGAATTTTTCTCATTGGGTATTTTAACTTCAGTACAGGAAATTTGTGAGATAGAGGATGTGGTTATTGTTGAAAGCCATTCAGATGCACATGCACAAGCAGAAGAGGTGGAGAATGATCTTGAACAATGGTCGAAAAATTTTGAGAAAATTGATAGATTGAACGAAAGCAGATTGCGACCATCGATTGAGGAACCACCCGAGTTAGAGCTCAAAACTTTACCAGCACATTTGGAATATGATTTTCTAATGGAAGGATCAAAACTCCCTATTATTGTGGCTTCAAACCTCTCTACAGATCAGAAGGACAGGCTCATGACATGTTAAAGAGACATAAATCTGCCATTGCTTGGAAGATCTTTGATATAAAAGGCATAAATCCTTCATTTTGTACTCATAAAATCTTAATGGAAGATAATTACAAATCAGTGATTCAACCCCAAAGAAGATTAAACCTGAACATGAAGGAAGTTGTCAAGGCAGAGGTGGTAAAACTTTTAGATGCGGATATCATTTATCCTATCTCTGATAGTGCATGGGTGAGCCCAACTCAAGTAGTCCCGAAGAAGAGAGGAATGGCAGTTGTGAGAAATGAAAAGAATGAATTAATTCCAACCAGGACAGTTACAGGGTGGTGTGTCTGCATTGACTATGGAAGATTAAATGATGCGACTCGAAGGGATCATTTTCCATTGCCTTTCATTGATCAGATGTTGGAGCGATTGGCAGGGCATCAGTTTTATTGTTTTCGTGATGGGATGTCGGGATACTTCCAAATTTCCATAGCTCCAGAAGATCAAGAGAACACTACATTTACATGTCCTTACGGTACTTTTGCTTACTGAAGAATGCCTTTTGGGTTGTGTAATGCACCGGCGACATTTTAGCAATGCATGACTACCATTTCTGATGATCTCCTGGAGGACATCATGGAGGTGTTCATGGATGACTTTTCGGTGTTTGGAGATTACTTTGATATTTGCTTGAAGAATTTAGAGAGTGTGCTTGTCAGATGTGAAGAGACAAATCTGGTTCTTAATTAGGAGAAGTGTCACTTTATGATTCAAGAGGGCATTGTCCTTAGACAAAAGATTTCCTAAGTAGGGATGGAGTTAGACAAGGCAAAGATTGAAGTCATAGAAAAGCTTCCTCCACCCACAAACGTTAAAGGAATTCGTAGTTTCTTGGGGCACTGATAAGTGCTTGTGTGATAAGAATGCGAAGTGTTCTTTCCTTATGTTGAGCATTACTTTTAGCAGGTTTAAGTGCTAATACATGTGTATTTGTGTTCTTTTGCGCATGTAGGATTATGAAGCTTAGTATTGAGAAAAGAAGCCAAAAGTAGATTGTAAACGCATTATTTGGTGGAATCTTGAAAAGAACAAACGCGAAGACACAAGTGGGACTCCAAGATACGTGAATGTGTGCCAACCTCCATGAATTTAAGTCACTACAATGAGTTGGAGGGGCACAAAGGCAGTCACATTTGCGTATCTCGACTTGTGCATTGATAACAAGACCTCCGCCAGTGAAGCTTTTGATTGAAGAAGGCGTGTGACATAAGCGTGTGCCCGTTTATGTTGTCTCAATAAAAAATGTGGAATTGGGAGTATTTTGGCCGAGTAATGTAGCAGGTACTGTAGAAAAGCAATATAGAAAGCACTGTAGAAGTTACTGTTCATAGCCGGCTGAAAACAGGATTTCCAGAGAATCCACACGGGCATGTGGAAATTCCCCATGCCCGTGTGGAAATTCCACAGGTCCGTGTGAAAAATCCACAGGGGTGTGTGGATGCTCGATTCCAGCTCTATTTAAGCCGCGATTCAACCCGATTTTGAGAATCTTCTTTTCCCCTTCTCTCCAACTTTCATCCATCTTTCAAGAGGCCGTCGGCTAGGCTTTAAAAAGGCTTTTGGAACGTCTTTGGAGTGGTTCTAAGGATTTAACACCGCGCTCCACTTGGAAGAAGGTCATTGGGGGAGCTTTCGTCGGCACCGATCCGGCGAGGTGTGCCTAGGCCGGACAAGGGGACCTTTGGAGAAGACTTAGCTACTCCATAAGACCATCGACACGACTACCGAGGGGATTTTCTTATGGAACACTTGTTTCTACTTTCGATTTCATTGTTGATTGTATTGTGCTCCATGGAGAGCTAAACCCCCTAATGGGTACTTGGATTTTGTAAAGCCTAGGATGTTATTATTTTATTGATCTTTTATTATGCTTTCCTTAATTAATGTTTCAATTGAGTTTCAATCTTGAATGCTTGTTGAATGTTTTCTCCCTTAGAGTGACACTAGGGTTGAGAGTCCATCTTGGGAACCGTTATAAATGAGTGACACATTACGAGGGTTAGACATTGCTTGATTGGAGTGGGTTGAGAGAGTGAGTCGAGAGATAGCGGAGCGTCCCCTTTCCCCTCTGGTGTGATTTATCCTACCTCCATTTCCTTGAGTTCTTTGCGGTCACAATAGAGTGAAGTTCTAGAATATAAACTCCACTGGGGCTTAGTTGCGCAAGCAACAAAGTGAAGCATTGAAGTGACTCTAGTGTCTGGGGCTTAGATGTGACTATGGGTCTTTCGCCTGGACCCAAGGGTTAGGTCTATACATAGGAAGAGGGTTTATCACTTGGATTCCCTATAACTCCATGCAACTTTACATAGTGTGAGGTGTTGAAACTGAGCGATTTCTCCACCTGGACATAGTGTAGAGTTAGTCACGGTTGACCTTAGATTTGGGACCGTGTGCTTAAGGATTTCCACGACTCATTGAGCATTGATTAGGAAGTATAATAGTTGGTCTTGACTTGAAACATTAATCTTAGGGGGAGCATTGTCCGAGTACCCCACTTCTATCGATTGTCTTATCTCTCACTTACTTGTACCTCTCATTCTTGTTTCTTTTATCTTTGTTTACATTACATTTTATCGACACTATCATTGTTCACTTTCACGTGGTTAAGTAGCAATTTAAGTATTTTACTCCCTACTCCCTATGGATACGATACCCCACTCACCTGGGATTTATTACTCGACAAACCCGTGCACTTGCGGGTCACACTCAAGGGGCATTGTCAAGCACGTGGGCTTCTATAAGAGGTTTATCAAGGATTTTTTGAAGATCACTTAACCGCTAACAAAACTCATTGAAAAGGATGCCCCATTTGATTTTGGGAATGATTGTTTGACTGCTTTTAACATGTTGAAAGAAAAATTAGTTCAAGAACCAATTTTGATTACAATGAATTGGAACGAACCCTTTGAGCTTATGTGCGATGCAAGTGATTATGCGGTAGGCGCAGTTTTGGGTCAGAGGAAAGGTAAGCAGTTCCAACCGATCTATTATGCTACCAAGACTCTCACAAGTGCTCAAGAAAACTATACAACAACCAAATGAGTTGTTAGCAGTGGTGTCTGCTTTTGATAAGTTCAGGCCATACCTCATCTTGTCTAGGGTTACCGAATTTACCGATCACTCAGTACTCTGTTATCTTATGAACAAGGTTGATGCAAAACTGAGGTTGATTCATTGGATCTTATTGTTGCAAGAGTTTGATGTGGAGATAAAAGATAAGAAAGGAACCGAAAATGTGGTGGCAGACCATCTGTCTCAGTTGGAGGGGTGAGAAGGTCAAGAGTTTTCAAGCAAAGAAATTAACGATTTCATCCTTGAAGAACACTTGTATGCAGTTCAGAGTTCAGAATCA
Organism: Dioscorea cayenensis subsp. rotundata; assembly: GCF_009730915.1. Lineage (NCBI taxonomy): Eukaryota > Viridiplantae > Streptophyta > Magnoliopsida > Dioscoreales > Dioscoreaceae > Dioscorea > Dioscorea cayenensis. The sequence continues at coordinate 5,842,514 of NC_052477.1, forward strand.
GAGGGGAAAGTACTTAAGCAGGGCCTCACATTCCAGCAAAAGAAGAAGTTCTTCAGCGATTTGAAGAATTACTTTTGGGATGATCCATACCTGTTCCGCATTTATGCAGATCACGTGGTCCGAAGATGTGTATCAAGGAAGGAAGGTTGGGACATCCTAGCACATTGTCATTTTGGGCCAGTTAGGGGGCATTATGCTTCAAGTAGAACTGCTGAAAAAGCCTTGGCTGCCGGGTTCCATTGGCCGACTTTATTCCAGGACACACATCAGTTTGTTCTTCAATGTGACAGTTGTCAGAGGGCTGGAAACTTATCACAACAGAATGAAATGTCTCAGGAACCGATACAATTTTGTGAGGTGTTTGATGTATGGGGGATTGATTTCATGGGACCATTTCCAAAGTCTAATGGTAATCATTATATTTTGGTGGTGGTGGACAATGTTTCTAAATGGGTGGACGCTCTAGCTCTACCTACTAATGATGCTAGAACCGTGGTTAAATTTTTGAAGAGGTTGTTCACTCGATTTGGAACTCCATGAATTATCATTAGTGATCGAGGAACTCATTTCTATAACACTCAACTTGAGAAAGTGTTAAAGCGCTATGGAGTGCATCATCGCCTTGCTACCCCCTACCACCAGCAAACAAGTGGTCAAGTGGAAGCCATTAATAGAGAGCTTAGGAGAATCTTGACAAAGTCTGTGGAATAGGGAAAACGGGATTGGTCGGAACGCTTGGATGACACACTTTGGGCTCTCACCAAACGGCATATAAAACACCAATAGAGACCACCCCCTATAATTTGGTATATGGTAAGTTGTGTAATTTGCCCGTGGAGCTCGATCATAAAGCCTATAGGGCCATCAAGGCCATGAATTTTGACTTGAACAAAGTGGGGGGAACGAAGAATGCTTTATCTCAATGAGTTGGATGAGTGGAGGATGAAGGCATATGAGAATGCAAGGATTTATAAGGAAAGAATTCAGAAGTGGCATGACAAGCATATAAAAAATCTGAAAGAATTCAAAGTCGGCAATCAAGTGTTACTGTTCAATTCTCGCCTAAGGATCTTTCTAGGGAAGGTCAAGTCCAGATGGTTTGGGCCATATACCGTAACTGAGGTGTCACCCCATGGGGCTATTGAAATTTCTCACCCAAAGAAAGGTACATTTAAGGTGAACGGACATCGGCTAAAACCTTATTTTGGTGGAGAGGTTAGTAAAGATGACAAGGAAGTATTCTTTCTCCATGAGCCCCCGTGAGGTAAGGTCAGGTACGTCAAGCTTAGTGACATTAAACAAGCGCTTCTTGGGAGACAACTCAAGTCTTTACAGTTTTCAAGTTTTAGTTTAGTGCTTGCATGAATAAGAGCTTGAGTGTTGGTGTCTTAATCTTTTATATACTTTAGTTATGATTTTCTCGTGGATCTTTGGTGTTTTCATGTGCTTAATTGTGTTTGGCGAAGTTTCTTGGTCGTTTGAGCATATTTACCATTGATTTTCTCGTCAGTTTTTCATAATAAATGCAGGCTCTGTATGTGTATAAGTCTGTAGAAATTTTCCACATAGTCTATAATTTTTTCTAAGTCATCCAAAGAAGACACACGGCCGTGTGGAATTTCCACATGGGCATGTGTTTCTATTCAAATCTCAACTTCTCCATCCCAAGAAGACACAGGGGCATGTGAATGCTCCTGTGAACGACCTTGTGACGGTCACACACCCGTGGGTAATTTCCACACGGGCATGTGTTTATATGCAGAGTTCAGAGCTCTATTTCGAGAAGACACAGGGGCGTGTGTCTGCCCCTGTAGATGACCTTGTGAATAACACACAGGGGGTAATTTCCACACGGCCGTGTGGCACTCTGTAGAGAGTTCTCATCCACCTCGAGAAGACACAAAGACGTGTGAGTGCCCCTGTGAGTGGCCCTTATGAAGATCCATGGCCGTGTGGAATTTCCACACGGGTGTGTGAAACACTTAGATAAATTTCTCGGATGAACAGAGAAGCCACAGGGGCGTGTGGGTGCTCCTGTGGGTCGGGTATATGGGCATGGGTAATTTCCACACGCCCCTGTGGATGCCTTCAGAGGCAAGATGTGCTATCCCGAGAGCACACAGGGGTGTGTGAGTGCCCCTGTGAAGCTCCCCTGTGGAGTCACATGAGCGTGGTTAATTTCCACACGCCCGTGTGGATGTAAAGAACTCAAAAGGCCGCAATTTCTCTTTATAAATCTCTCATACATTTTCATTTTTTTTACTCCTAAAGACTTAGAGAAGGCATTCATTTACTCTCCTGACCTTACACCGTCGATTTAAATGGGTTTCAGTCAAGTTTTCCGGTCGTTTTTCAAGCTTTTCATCTTTATCTTATCTGTAAACCCTCATTCTCTCTTTTCTTTTTCAATCTTGATTTATTTCTTTTAAACCGGTGAATGTTGCTTCATTTTGTTAATTGAATAGTTGGTGCATGCATTAGAGTGGATTTAAAGTGAAATTTTTAATGTATTTGTGGATTTTTGCACCAAGGCTGTGCGGTTTTCACGCCCTATGAATCCACACTGGCGTGTGGAATTTCCACATGACCGTGTGGATTTCTGCAGTATTGTCCTGTGAGTTTATTTGATCGATTCTCATTTCAATTCTTGCAAATATAGCTCCCAGGACAAAGAAAGCGGCCGGCAAACGTCCCCGAGAGCCCTCCCTAGAGCCGGAACGCATAGAGTTTGTAATTCTTGAGCACCAGGCTCATTTTGAGTATCTGTTGAAGCTTAAGTTTGGTCAGACGCCGTTCCTAGATCTGAGTGCTGTGCGAGAGATACAGTTGGCCGATGACATGGCAGATGAGGTTGAGCAGTTGCTTTCCGTTAAGAGTTGGCACCGTCTGTTGCAGATTCGGGAGCCGGCCATTCGTATATTGACACTAGAAGTACTTGCATCCTTTGTGTTTAACAAATTGTATTCTAGTTTTGAAAGTGTTGACACCATACAGTTCATAATGTTCGGGCATCACTATAGTATGAGCGTCACACAGTTCTCAATTTGGTTGGGATTATATGATGAGGACTTTACTGCGACAGAGGAGTACGAGCAGCTTCCTACAGATTACCCAGGTAGCTTGACTCCTCAACGCGCGTATCGAGTATTATATGGCCATGGTCAGTATGAGCCGGGGGTATCAAAGGCAACTTGTCTATCTCAGCCGAGTTATAAATACATTCACGCCATCCAAAGCAGATCAGTGAATGGCCGCAGTGACAGTACTGGAGTGTTGAGCAGACAGGAGCTTCTATACTTATACTCCATGGTACAGAGCGTGCCGCTCCACTTGGGACACATCCTGGCAAAGTACTTATGGTACCAGGGGCAATATGCCAAATCGGTGTTCTCTTTTCTGGCTCATACATCACTAAGCTCATCATTGGGATGGGTCTACTGGACGCTATCAGAGGGGCGGAGAAGACGATCATATCTGTACCCCTTGGCTTAGAGACTATGCGTCTGATGGAGATGATCAGACAATACAGAGATGGGGTGTATGTGATAAACATGCCCCACTAGAGCCAACTGAAGTTGAGGGAGAGGCAGTTGAGGATTCTCAGCCTGCGCTTGAGCCACAGCTAGAGCAAGATCAGATAGAGGCACTCCCTACAGCACAGGAGCCCCCACCAGTTAAGATATTCTCTCTGACTTGAGCCCATAATCGATTTGAGAGGTTCGAAAGCGCTGTAGGGGTATTACCGGCAGATTTGGCTGAGGTTCGCGCCATACAGGTTATGAACCACACTGAGATGATTGTGCGTCTCGATATATTACAATAGTTACTCGAGCGAGACGTGGCCTCACCATTTTTTATGAGACCCCAGACCCCTCAGGCACCACCATCACCACCAGCACCAACAGTAGTAGCAGAGGTGATCGAGCCCGACACCGACGCTTGATGCGTCTTTACTTTGTTTCTTTATGTTTTCATATTTTATTTCTGCATTTTATTTTGGACTTGTATCACTCAGAAAGGACTTTCCTTCGGAGTTTATCTTTTATTTTCATTTTGTCTCGAGCTATACTTCATTGCTTTATCTTTATATACTCGAGCGTGTTTTGTTTTTATTGAGCTTCACTGAAGCCCCTTGTGTATACGTGCAGATGGTCTTGTGAGTATGGAATTTGAGGACTAGTCATAGACAAGGTCAATGTGATTTTCACATGGCTTTGTGTGCTCGACAACCCATTGGAACTCAACTCTCAATGAAAATAGCTTCATCAAACATACCATTAGGAGTTCAGGAGAGTATTGTTTCAATTGCCCACTTCCATATATATTTTTGATTGATTTATATTCTATTGTGCTTGCATGCGTACATTGAGGGCAATGTACATCTTAAGTGTGGGGGGAGTTCACATTACACATGTTCTTTACACAAGTTTTGACTGAACATACATGCTCATGTAGCCAATGGAGGTTCACCTTAGTTGCAATAGTTGTATTCTTAAGTTTAGGATAAGTTTCAACATTGAATGTTCTCATGATCTAGTTTTTACTTGAATTTCTAGGAATTTTTGCCCGATTGACACTTGTTGCACTACTCGCTTATTAAACCTTTTTGGAAACTCAAGTTCGATGTTTAAGGGACTAGTTAGTTTTGTTTCTTGTGTTAATTTTGCTGAAAAAAAGTAGTTATATTTGTTTTGGTTGTGCATTGGGGGTGGAAAGAGCTACCGCCTGTGAAGTATGAAGCTACTCTCATAAGTCTGATACTAGTTATGCCCTAATGAGAGAAAAAGCTATCTCATGGGATGAGGGAAAGCTGCCACCCTAGTAGAAAGAGCTACCACCTCGAAAGTGTGAAAGCTTCCGTAATGGCCGTTTTGGAAAGGGCTACCTTAGAGGATGTGTGAAGCTACTACCATCTCCTTTCTTTCTTTTTGTACATAAATAAGTCCCTCTAACTTAGAGCATTGAGGAGTATACGTTGGGTTGACTTGAGTAAGTTTACACACACTTACATGATATCGGGTTTGTTGTCATTTTTTATTTGAGTTTTTAGCTAGAGCATTGATTTTTCGTATTTGGTGTTAAAATTTCCCTTACTTGTAGAATGCTCCCCTTGCATGCTTTGGTGAACCTAAGGCCAAGCACTTTCAATTTTCCTTCTTATGTGCTTTAATGTTTTATTTTTTCTTGAGGATAAGCAAAAGCTTAAGTGTGGGGAGGTTTGATAAGTGCTTGTGTATTAGTATTATGAAGTATTCTTTTCTTACAATGAGCATTACTTTTCTCAGATTTTATCGCTTATACATGTGTATTTGTGTTAATTTTTTGCATATAGGATTGTGGAGATGAGTATAGAAGAAAGAAGCCAAAGTAGATCGTTGAGGCATTTTGTTGATGAAATCTTGGAGTGAACAAACGCAAAGACACAAGTTGTGATCTAAGACACGAGAGTGTGTGCTAACCTCCATTATTATCAAGCTAATACATGTTTTAGAGGGGCACAAAGACATTCATATTCGCGTGTTCTAACTTGTGCAAAGCTTGCAAGGCCGTCGTCAAATGTGATTATTATTGAAGAAGCAACATGATCAACCGTATGAATGTGTGGCCTCAATAAATAGTGTGGATTCGGGAGCATTTTGGCAAAGTACTGTAGTAAATTACTATAGCAATTACTCTTCACAGGCAGCAAAAAACTGAATTTCCAGAAATTCACAAGGCCGTGCGGATACCCGATTCCAACCTTTTTAAAGCCGCGATTTCAGCCGATTTGGGAATCCTTTTTTCCATCCTTTCTTCATCTTTTCCACATCTTTGGAGGCGCCTGTGGCTAGGATTTAAAGAGGCTTTGGCAAAGTTTTTGGAGTGGTTCTACGGCCTTTGACACCGCGTTCCTTCGGAAGAGAGTTATTGGGGTAGCTTTCATCGGCATCGATTCAGTGAGGTGTGACCTAGGCTTGACGAGGGAACCTTTGAAGAAGACGAGCCTACTCCACAAGACCATTGACACGAACACAAGGGGGTTTTATTCATGAATTGTATATCTTTACTTTTGATTTCATTATTGATTGTATTATGCTCCATGGAGAGCTAAACCCCTAGAGGATACTTGGACTTGTAAACCCAAGGATGTTATTGTTTCATTGACCTTTTATTATGCTTTCTTTAATTGATGTCTTTAATTGAGTTCCAATCTTGAATGCTTGTTGAATTAATTTTCTCTTAGAGTGACACTAGGGTTGAGAATCCATCTTTGTAACCTTTGTGGATGAGTGACACACCATGAGGGTTAGACAATGCTAGATTGGAGAGGGTTGAAAGGGTGAATCGAGAGGTAGCAGAACATCCCCTTTCTCCTCTGGTGTGATTTATCCTACCTCCACATTCCAAAGGTTCTTTGCGGTCACAATAGAGTGAAGTACTAAGAGATGAACTCCGCTGGGGCTTAGTTGCGCGAGCAACAGAGTGAAGTGTTAGAGTAATCCTTAGTATCTGGGGCTTAACTATGACTAGGGGTCTTTCCCCTAGACCAAAGGGTTAGATCTATATTAGGGAATAGGGTTTATCACTTGGAGCCCCTAGAGATTTATGCAACTTTGCTCAGTGTAAGGTGTTGAGACTGAGTGATTTCTCCACCGAGACATAGTGTAGAGTTAGTCACAGTTGACCTTAGGTTTGGGACCATGTATTTTAGGATTTTCACGACTCATGAAGCATCAGTTAGGAGATATAATGATTAGTCTTGCACTTGAAAAAATTGTTCTAGGGTGAGCAATGTCTGGGTGCCCCATTTACTGTCGATTGCCTCTCCTATCTTTTATTTGCGCCTCCTCCCTCTTTTCTTATTTCTATTTGTATTATTTTGTTCACTTCACTGTCGATTCATCTTCGTTCTAGTTAAATAGCAATCTTTGTGTTTCTGATCACTATTCTCTATGGATACGATTACCCACTCACCGGGGTATTATTACTTCAACAAACCCGTGTATATCAACACGCAAAAGGGGTGTTGTGAACATCGTGCTCAGACCGCGCTATTCTTGAAACTTATGAGTGAAATGGACTAATTGTCATCCTGAGATAATGATTTGGAGAGCACGGTCATGCTCTCCTCGTGCTCGGCTTGAGCACGCCCATGAAAGAAGCATGTAGATCATGCTTCCCCTGAAAAACACAAGAAACTCCAGTCCAGAGATAATCACAGGGAGCAAGCACCCCCGTGCTTCACCCGTGCTCTTGCTGAAAAACAGAGGAGTCCCATTAATAAAAAAACCCCATAGGAAGATGGTACGCTAGTGCTCTGCAAATGCTTGCATTGGACAATTAGATAAATTGTCTTCTTTGATTTATTTTGTCCCTAATTTCATTCCTTATGTGTTATAGGCCCTAAAATCCTACACCAAAGATAATCAAACCGATAATATCGTTGTTTATAGACAAAAAGTGCTTAACGATGAGCAAAAGAGTGCATTGGAGGTATGCAAAATATGATATGAAATACACTCATCACTCGCCTTGAGTTCTATCCTTTTCTCCCTTCAATTCTAGCTTGAATAAGCATTCTTTAATAAGTTTGGTTGCTACGAGTGTGTGGAGTCACATGGTAGCCAAGATTGTTTCCAAAGGCCATAAATTAACCTTATACTTCCCTAGGTTTGCGAGCATGTGTGCGGCCCTATAGAGCCCTCACGGTATTTGAATTGGGACTCAAAATAGTGAACTGGGTATGTGCGGGTGCCATGCAGCTGCACAAGCCTTTGCCCAGGCTATACGGACCTCTTACAGTAGTCGGGATCTACTAGGGGGCAGTTTGGCGGAGGCGGGTACTTCAACTTTTAATTCTCTATTCGCCCGATGTTTGGAGACTCGAATAAGCATCATCAAACATAAATGATTTTTCCTCCAACACACTTTAAAATTGCTTCTTCGAGCTCCAAATGTTCTTCAGGTATCCTGTAGAAAATTAATGCAAAAATGTGTGTAAACAGTCATCAGAGTTATGAAAAATGCATGAAAGTGTATGAAATATATCAATAAAATATAGTGTATTTAGATGCTTATCAATATCTCAAAATTTCCCTACTTTCACATGCATCAAAGTATTTGTATAATTTTATGATGTCTCATCTCCTATTTAATTCTTATTACTTTTGCCTTTTATATTTATATATTTTGGGGCTAAACATGGGCATGAAAATGGCTATATAACACATTGTATAACTTGAAAACATATGGTATCCAAAGCAAGTCTCAAAAATTAGCACTAGCATGTAACTCATTCTACAGGGTGTGTTGGTGAACATGTTGGCCAACACAGGGAAATAGTTGGGCCCATAAGTCTAGGGATCAACCATGCACTTCAGCTCTATCATGAATAGTCTAGTGTGACCACTAGAAATTAACTTGACAATTTACATGGCTCCCTATCTACTTGTATATAACTCCTGTTAATTCTTCCTCAAAATAGCTTCGATCACTCTAGATCTTTTCTTTTTGCTCCAAACACATAAATCATGACTTAAATGCCAAATGTGAACAAACTGAGCACCATAATCAATAAAATTCACAAGAAAAATAAAACCAAAATGCTTCTTATATTATATAAAACTATGTACAATTAAGCATTTATTAAAACTCCCCACACTTAGGTGTTTTCTTGTCCTTAAGAAAATAAAGAAGAACATGGGAAAAGTTATATCATTCCTTGAACTCAAGCCTTATAAATGGGAGTGTCAAAGTCTAAAAAATAATTCAAAATGTCAAGTAAAGTTTGCAATCCAATAAAAAGTAAGTTTCACTTCATTTAGGGTTTCTCAACTATGTGTGTGTTTCTAGTTTTCCCTACTCAGCTCTTTTTCAATTAAAGATTGGGTTATGCAAATAAAGGCTTTATTGAGCCCGTAATTGCTCCTTTCTTTCTTTGTTTTTGAATTTACAAATAGTAGCATTAACACATCCTTTGAGGTAGCCTTTCACAATTTAGATCATGAACAATATATTGGTTATATATAATATTTGATTACTCAAGAACGATTTTCCCACTTCAAAAGTAATAGATCTTTCTATCATCTTTTACTAAAACTCTAAACATTAGCCTTCACACATTCGTTGTGGTAGCTATTCCTCTTAGTAAAATAACTCAAAAGTGGGTTTCATACTTCAAGGATGATAGCTCTTTCTATTTTTGTCTAAATTTTATTTCTAAACAGGATAGAGATAACTAAATTTGTATAATCTAACTCTATCTCTATTCACGAAAACCTTCTCTAAATGTCTTCATTACTATGTAACAAAGATTGAGTGCTTCAAAAGTGTGTGAAGAAAAAAAAGAAAAAGAAAAGAAAAAGGCAGTTACACCAAGAAAGAAATTTACCCAACATACGTAACTTTCCTAGATTAGGATGCTTTTAATTACTCAAGGCTTTCATAGGTTCACACTAAAACAGATTTTTAATAAAGCCCTAATTCGCCTTTCCCAGACAAAGTCGCAGATTGTCTCCAATGTACACAATATAGTATAGAAAATAATAGCAATAAAAATAATCAATGGGAATGGTAAATGCAAAAGAACACTGGTAGTTTCCTAGTTTGTGGACAAATTATTAAGTCCTACAACTCTCATCCTATGTAAAACTTTGGTTTAGATAGTAAAGTGACAAACAAATATCAATAAATTGAAGATAAAATAAAATTAGTTTGGCAAGGTGAAATCCTTACTAAATCCTATGATATTACAGGTGCTAGTCCATTAGTGAGTGAACTAAAGAGATGAGGGGTGCAAAGGCTTCCTTGGGTGGCGATGATATTACTACTCCAAAATGGGTAGTGATGCTTTTGAGCTCATCCTCTATCCTTGAGACATACTTTGAGAGATTCTTCTAACTCTACATGATTTGCTCAATATATTTCCCAAAGCCTTCGAATCTCTCTTGGACAGGTGGTGATCAATGGGACTATAGGGGTATGCACTAGTTCCTTTTGTTGGGAAGGTAACCTTCAGTCCATGCTCCTCTTGATGTCTAATGACTCAGACTCCGAACATCTTGCCAAGATATAGTGAACTTCCCTTAAGCCTTTGGTGCCTTCGCACTATCCTTGTCGCCCTCAGGGTCTCAATAAAATAGACATTATCTTGTAGGCAATCTGTATATTTTATCGTATTCTTGATGAGTCAAGAAACCTCCACATGTAGGACTTAACATAAGCAAAAAGGACCAGTGACTTGTTTAAAGATAGGGTGTCGTAGTTCTTCAATAAGGATGAGATGTATGTCTTCAGTCCTGCACTTGGAGATTCATAGTTTGTAATACAATCATATGAAACTTATGTAGGAGAGACATCTCGCCTAAGTTTTTTTTGGGAGTAAGGTGTCGATAAACTTGAGAGTTAGCAACATAATTTTGGAATCTCTGTCGTCCAACTAATTCTACCTCTAATCCACTATAAATGTTTGATTACAAGTGTAGTCATAGGTGGATCCATGTTTGAATACCATCTTCCATCACTTAACCTTCTCCTAGAGTTACATCGTACGATTTTATTGCCTTTACTTCTAGGTTTAGTTGACTTTGAATCTTTATTTCAATCCATTATGCCACATTTGATAAGCCTAGATAACAAATAAGGAATTAATATAGTACTCTTGTTCCCTAAGGGATACAACAACTGAATTCTCCACTGTATTACTTGTGCAACTTGTACACTTAGAGGCACAACCGCACAGTAGACATGCATCGAGTTTTTTGTGCCATTTTTCTTTTCTTTCCTTTTTGTATAGTGCCTTTGTTTTATTTAATCACATTATTTTGTAATTTTTATTTTCAGGGCATCCATCATGGAAAATGTTCTCTAAGCTTTGACATCACAATTGTAATCTTTAAACTAGGGAATAGACAACCTTACGTAGGAGTGTCACACCCCGACCCCCAGTCCCTGACATCACCGATACTACTGCCTCAACAACCCGAGGGTGTGGCATGATCCATCCAGACCTTAGATCATAGTAACAGCTAACTTGTGAACTAGTATGACCCTGATAAAGAATAATAACACAACAAACTAGGATACACCCATGGATAACCCTTGGACAAGAAGGAATATCTATAACAATGTCTATAATAATACAAGCCATGGTACTAACAAATACCTGATGATCAACACAAATAGAAAACACATAATCTAAACACAACTTAAAATACAAGAGAATGCAACACAAGTGGATCACACCTATATGCACATATATCTAGGAAGGTGTAATGTACACACAAAATGAAATGCAAACCAAAGATTGATGCAGACTCTAGCCCAACCAATCATTTCGCACTACTAATGAGACCTATCATCTTGAAAGGGAGGGAGATGGGTGAGTAACTATGTTACTCAGTGATGGGAAATTCATGGAATGCATATCATATAAACATATAAGATATATGGTGAAAACCTGATACACCCCTTGTGTATCACAAAGGCATGAGTCCTAAGAAGTAGTAAAGTGTGCCCAATGAGGATCGGGTAGTCGAATCCATAGGGACTAGGAAACTTTCAATACTGGTAGTTCCTCTAATCTCTAGCCTAATCAAAGATGGTTTAGATCATGTTGAATATAAGATTGGTAAAAGGATACTAGGAAGTAGGTTGATAGGTTGAGTTGTAACACCAAAGATAAGTAATGGCTTGGACTAATCCCCAACTACAATGTGTATTTATTCCTCCTTAATGACTAATAGGTACGTCTCATGGCTCCTATGTGTGCTCTCAAAGCAATGTCACATCTACAGAAATTAAGTATGTCAAGTTATGCAATCACAACTAGGGATATCATGTACATCGAGTTTTGCAATCATGCTAAAGTGACTACAACTATGGCAATCAACACACGTCAAGTTTTGCAGTTTCAACTATGCAAATCATGCACATCAATTTATGTGACACAAGGTTTAACATAGGAAACATCAAGACTCTATAGCCATTGAAGAAAAAGTATTTTAAATACACAAATGCATAATGGTTCAATAGCCCAGGCCACCAGAGAGCGGTTAGTCCCTCATAGGTACACACAAAGTAGATAAGAAAAGGAAAACATAGAAACAAGGATTCATAGGCTCCCTCTTTCTTCCCAACTCTCTTCGATTATGCTCTAAAGACCTTCCAACAAGCTTAGCTTCCCTCCTAAATGTGCTTCCAAATCTCAGCTCTAATTCGCATGGAAATGGTGGTGAATATTGCCCAAGATTGCTCCAAAATCCCCAAAAATTGGCCTCCTAAAAAACCTAGATCTAAGACCTTAAAAAGTGTCATTTTGACCCAAGGTCATGATTAGGCCGTGCTTTTCAAGATCGGTTTTTGACAGATGAATTTTTCTCCAGGCAGTAAAAAGCATGGATGATAAGTACACCTGTGCTTAGGACATGTTTCAATAAGCACACCCATGCTCTCGGCTCTGTGATCGTGCTTTTCTCCTTTGAATAGTTTCTTGAAGACCCACAATTTGCACGACCCATAAGCACGCCCGTTTTTAGGCTGTACTTATCCTGGAAAGTTCTGAATAACTTTTTTTTGTGCCAATTTTTCTCCAAACTTGTTCTAATATCCTGGGACCTGTTAATCTACACAGAAACACCAGTATACCCAGAACAGGATCAAATTATATAAAATGAGTGCCAAAAGACAAGCAAAACACATATACGAGGTAAGCAAAATATAGATATAAATTGTATTCATTAAAACATGTTCCACAGTTTATATAAAATACAAAATATGAAATATAAAATACAGGATTTACAACATCCCAATACAGTTTATCGAATAAAGTATTATATCCAAATAGTATGAAACACGTATCACAACATATAATCATTATCACACAGTTTATATAAATACAAAATATGAAATATGAAATACAATACAACAGTGTAGAGGAAACAATACCCACAAGTAACCATGCATATTTAAAATACAATATGATATTTAGTTTCTAACCAAATACGAAAAACATGTATCAATCCACAGCCCTGTTCACGCAACACAGTAGTTTAGTAAATAATAAAGTAGAATCGAGAACAAGTAACAAGTCTTAAAACCATCCGTCCCAAGTTGTGGACTTAGCTAGGCCCCAAGCTTTTGAAGGTTGCACCCTTCGCTATTGGCACTAAGACCTTGTGCGGTTTGCTCGGGCTATCAGTTAAACACTGCCAAGACTGAAATTTGTACGCATCTCTAGCATGAATGAAACAATTGGGTATATGTTGCCATACCCTTCTACAGCTTTATGTCACTAACAAAACCAATGCACCAATCCTACTGCCTGAAGGCTTATGACCAGTACACAATCCACAGGTGAAAATCATTAGCCATCCAAGGATGAAAACAATAACATGCATGATAGTTGTAATCTATATACTGGTTGTAAGAGAATACAATAGTCCACCTAAAAGCTATTGATTAGTGCTTGAAAGTGCATATTTTATATATCATTTATACTATATTTAGCCTGAGATTTTACATGTTTAGCATCAATTAGTACATAATTTCATTCTTTTGTTCACCACGAGCTTTTATTCCATCTTTGGGGCTAAAGAAGAGAATGTAGAGGCGTTTTGAAGCAAAATAGTTCAACATGCTGAACTAGAGCATCACCACGGCTCACAACGGCCGTGGTGACATCTCATCATGGCCAATATCAATCTGTGTCAGTGTGAAATCACAAAGAACTGCACTAAAGTTATAACGGTCTTCATAATGGACATTGTTAATCACAACACCCATGACTAATCTACACAATGCCAGGACAGACCGTGCCAGGATGCGACTTGCGGCCCAAGTAACAAAACTTACTCACCACAGCCTTTACAACAGGTGTGGTAAGGCCGTGGCAAACTCGAGTTATAAATATCCTAGGTTTTATAAGTTAAAGAGAATTCTTTTGCTGAAGTAAGGAGAAATGATCATATTTTTTGGATACATGTGCGGCTGGAGACAAGTTCATCAAGATTTCAACAGATTCTGGCGAGTTTCTCAAGGGTTATTCAACGTGCATTGATAGTGGAGGGCAGGAAAAGAGATTCAGCACCGTCTTGATGATCTTGGGATTCTCTCAAACTCATCCATCAGAGATCTTTTGGAGGGAGTTAGTTTCAGGAATTCTTTAATCTTTGTCTTGTGGATTATTATTATTTCAATCTTTACTCTTGATCTATAGGACACCAATTCGAGGAGAATTGTATGTCTACATACTTTAACTCTTACTTGTGAACCTTTATTGGCAATAGATTAGTCTTTCTAGTTGATTGTGATTAAATACATGATTGTTAATAATTATTTTGTTGATGTTATGAGGAAGAGATTCCTATGCATTAGAATACACATGTTTTGTCATATCTGTGCATGCGCTAAGAGATTAGGTATTGTTAGATTTCTAGATTAGAGTTTGATTTAGCCCTTTTTGAGGAGTTCTTGACCTTAAGGCGAATATAGGAGGCTGGGGTGGAAGAGATTCTATTCTTAAGTTCCAAGTGTTTCAGACCTAGTTGCCAAGAGATTAGGACCAGTAGGCCTTTGAATTTCCCCAATCCAACACTAGAACATAGTTGTCATAACTCAACTCAAACAATAAGTAATTGTTAAGTAAATTCTCATACAATCACCCACTCTTTTCAATTGCACTTAACTATCCTCATTTGTATTTTATTAATTAATTTTTAAAAGTAAAATTAAGAAACACCATAGACATTTAGGCTATTGATTAAGCGAAAAAGAAGTAATAGGAGCCTCTCGCCGTTCCCTATGGAATACGACCCTCGTGCTCACCCACGAGGTATTACTTCATGACCCATGCACTTGCGGTATATACAGACTTAATCTATCTGTCTGTTAACTATACACAATATAACCAAACTGGTCTTTTTTTTAAAGATATAATAAAACTAGGCCAATGTACTGCCTGAAATCTAAATTGATAACTATCTCGAATATCCAAAAAAGATAAACACTTGCTGGCCCATAGGCTATAAATCAATATACAAAAACTCATTTTCAGAAGATACAATATACTGTTCCACCCCCATTTTTTATAAAACCTTCAGAAAATCCAATTCATATCAACAGGTATTTTACCAAAACCAATCCATCGAGAAAAACACCAAAAAGAAAACCAACATTTATAACACAAGCTTTTTGAACAAGATATATATATATATGTATAAGCAACATGTATTAAACAAGTAAACCATGCATATCAATTATTTTCACTCATAGATGTGGATGACCACAAGCCCACGCTACTCCTCCATTGCTTCCTTGCCCTTGTCTGAGGTCGCATCTCCTAGGACAAGTTAAAACAACAACCAAATAGAAGTCAAAGGATTTCAAAAGAAATAAAAATAGAACATGTGGCCTTAGTATGCAACAAAGTCCTAGTGTTCGAAATAGACCTCTAAACAAAACCAAATAAACCAATGAGTTAACCTCGTTCATCTACTTTGCATAGGGGTAGATAGAACTAAGGGTTCTACACAAGCCCTAACTATACCGATGTAGACTCAACTTTGAATCTTCACAAAAATAGAGAAATAACAAGGGATTCAAGTTTTCTAACTCCTAGCCTTGTCTAAGGCTAAGATCATCAAGAAATTTTTTGATTTAAGTTGAGAAATTCAAACCCAAAATGTAGAAAAATGTTTAGCCACAAACTTGAACAAACAAGATCCAATCGTCAATTCTATTACTGTGAAACTATAGATCAATGTCTAAAACCCTTGTCCTAACTTTCACAATGAAAACAGAGAAGAAATTTAAGGTAAATAGGTCAATAATCAAAGAAGAATGAGAAGGAAAGGAAGAGGGAAAAGAAAAGAAAAAGTGAAGAAGGTTTTATATATATAACTCAACGCATATACTTATATATAGATATATATATGTAGATGTAGATATATATATATATATATATACATAACATGTGGAATTCTACGTGTTTGATGACATCCACTAGTTGAGTTTATGGATAGGCGTCAGTGGGTGTATATATATAGATATGTACAACTCAAAGTGGTATTTCTAAAGCCATTATCACGCCCCGACCCACGGGCATAGCACACAACATACTGCCATGATAACCTAAGGGAGGCCAAACCCTGCCTCAAACTTAGATCATGATAAGGCTAACCTATTTTTTGTGCATAATCAATATAACAACAAGAAAATATATAACAACACACAAGACATTTTCTATACATAGTCCTCATGAAAATAAGGAGATATGATAACATAGAAAATCATAACATAAAACACCAAATACAGGGGTTTCCAAAGAGAATAAATAAAGACATACAAGCCAACAAATGTACTAATGGGTCCCTTAAAAATACATTCTATGGAATGAAAATAAACCTACAAAGGACTCCAAGAAAATGTACTGAAAATGGACTCTTGCCAAGCATGACACGTCAGCACCGCTACACTGTACTATTACCTAGAAAGAGAATAGAGAGGGGTGAGTAACTAGGTTGCTTAGCGAGGGATTATCATGGATCTATAAAGTCATACACTCAAGAGTATAGATAATATAACATTAAAAATATTCAAGAAAGAACGGATGCGCCCAAAAATATGAAAATACCTAGTATCAAACTGATGTCCACTAAGCTCAATATACACAATTGATAGTATTTTATAACATAAGTTAATTAAAACAAAGTTTCTTCTCAGGTAAACATCATTTTTCCAACAACTCTTAAAATCAATGTTATATGAAAAACATGTCAAAAAACCAACAATGTACTGGATAGCCTCAAGAAACCCTCCATCTGTAACCATGGTCATGGCTAGATTTGGAGACGCCAAGATACGCATCTCTTGCCTTTGGCCATTGGGGAACCCATGTGGTGACTCCGGGCACCCAACCCTACATACCTTTCAGGTTTTCTACGTACCTCTTGAAAGGGTGGTACCTAAATTGAGTTCTCCACGCCACTCCAACTAGGTCAGCCCGTGGATACTCTCTTACTGCAGCAAGTACAGAAGCTCAGCTCCATATCAACATCCAAACCATCAATCCATAATACTGTTTGAAGGCCCAATATACAATTCATCATAATGTGCCGAAATCTTAACAAGATTTCATAATTTTTCACATAAACAACCCCCACTCCACGAGTGAGTAATTTGGGCCTAGGAACTCAAGTAAATACAAGTTTCATCATGAAAAAATACTTTTTCTCAAAGACAAACATCATTTGCATTCAACCTTCGAATATGTAGTTCAAGAACATGGTTTTCAAACACAAGTAATGCATACTTGCAAACATTTTAATAAGCTCATTTAAGATCAAAATGATGATTTCAAGAGTGACAATAATGTTCGAGAAACTTTTAACAATATAAAATACAATTGAAGTAAATTAAAACCAAATATAATTTATTCATGCATGATATTATAGTCCATGAAATCAACAATCCCACTCACAAACTTGGTGAACCATTCTACTCCGGTGTTAATCCTTCACTGGTTCTTTACCCCTGGCCGATGCCTCGCCTCCTAAAATAAGCCAATCAAAACAATGGATTAAAGTCAAATAACACTCAACACAAGGATGAGGAAAGCTCCTCAAGATGGAAAGTATGCACCTAGGGTTTACTAAGCACCTCATCCCAAGGATTCTACAAAGGTTCAACCTCTCTAAACACTTAAGGTCAAAGAAAATGGCAAAGAAATCCTATATGAGTTTAGTGCTATAGTAACACTAGTTTGAGAGATGAAGAGATCTCTCTCAATCACTACCAAAGGGGAAGAATACAACCATACAAGTTCTCTACACTCATCATCCATCTAATCCCTAAGATCCCTACCCTTTTCAACCCCAAGAACTCATCAAAATGAAGGGAGAAAAGAATGGGAGAAACTTACCTTCAAGATTCCAAGATACAAGAGGAGAAGAGGATGATCCAACCTCACCTTGGCTTCCTCTTTGATCTAATGGCAAGAAATGGAGGAGTTTAGGGAGGAGAAAATGAGGTTTAGAGGAGGAGGGGTGTGGGAGAGAAAGAAGAAAGTGAAAGAAAAACTCTAAAGGAGGGCTTTTTAAAGCCCTAGGCTCCGGGGTCCATGTGGGCACCCATGTGGCCCACATGGGAGGTCGCATGGCTCCCAGCCATGCCTATGTGGGCTGCCATGTAGCTAGCATGGTTGCATGCATGGCTTTCAGCCTAGATTATGTTGGTATCTATGCAGCCTGCATGGTAGGCCACATGGCTCTCAGCTATGCTCACGCGAGCTCAAATTGCTCGCATGTAGGCCGTATGACCCCTTTTTGGGTCATAACATATTGAAACATTTCCAAAACACTTACACACGAGATATACATTTGAGGACAGGTTGAAAACATGGTAGGGAAGTAGTAAAATGGCTAGAATAACACAGCCATGTACTCCCCAACTTGATCACAACAAGAGGTCAGTGAAATACACGGGCAAACTACACGACCGTGTACATGCTTGTGTAAATCTCAAGTTTGAGTAGTAGGGTTTTTAAGAGAAATACATGAGTAGCAGCCAACTATACACCCGTGTACATGGCCATGTAACCCTAAAATTGATGTTTTGAAGTTTTCAGAGAATTACTATCACATCCTAACTGGCAGGCCCAAGACCCAACAACTGCCATGACAACCCAAGGAGAGACACCCACGCCATTCAACCCTTGAGTCATTGCAAGGCTAACAAAAATCTAGAATGAACATCACTGAACAAAGAATTAAAACTCAAAATATACAAAAAAATGGAACACAAAGATAACATAGAGGAAGCAACATAACCATACCCTAAAAATAGAGTTCAAAGGAACTTGCTTGTCATAAATACAACAAAGTTTCCAAGAAATTGACAAATATACAACTATGCAAATAGAGTTTCAAATATACTAGTGGATCCATATTCTTATACAGTGAAACATGTTTAAATAAACATACATGATATTAGAAATGAATAAATATAGGAGATAAGTTAATGTCCAGTACTCCGCCTTGCGGCCACACTACCGGCCACTAGCGCCTGGAAGAGAGAGAGAGTATGTGTGTGTGTGTGTGTGTGTGTGTGTGTGTGTGTGTGTGTGTGTGTGTGTGTGAATGAGTGCGTAACCTAGGTCACTCAGTGAGTGGGTTAGCACAATTCTAAAAGAATAACAAAATGAGTTAAAGAAACATCAATGATCAAACATTTACAAAAATACAGAAAACTTTGAGTGATGAAACCTTTTCATAACATATATATGCAGGTGACAACCATGACATCAAAACTAATTCACTTGCTTCACATAAGAGTTTCACTTTCAAAAATCATCCTCAAGAATAATACAATTTTTAAAACATCAAACCATAAAACTCATCATAAAACTCATTCTTTTCTTTTCAAGAGTAAACAAGGGATCAATGCAAGAAAAGTACAACTTAAGAAGCATGAGTTCTCAAATACCAATTCTTTTTACATCTTGATTCTTGGATCCATGGTCTAGAAAAACCTTTAAACCATAGTCATGGTCATGCGAATGTTCAGAGCCGTCAAGGTCCTCATGTCCATGATATTGACCCACCAGTTCCATATGGTGACTCCGGAATCTTGATGTATCGTCCAAATCAACGATTCTCTGTGTCTCCTCAAGACGAAAGAAATAGGTCCTTAATGCCACCTCTAAAGGCTGGTCTGTGGGGACCTATTACTGCATCAGGTAGGTCACAACCCCATCACCATCAAAACATTAAATACCATCCAGAGTACTTGAAGGGGAGGAAGCCCCATAGTATGTAAGTGACCTTTTTTCACAAACAACGAACAATCCACTCTAATTTGATATCAAGGTCCATGTTAAGTTAGGGTTTGTAGTTGTTAGTTTATTCATTTTTTCCTTTAATGACGTGAAAATCTCAAATATAGTGTCAAACTGTGTCAACATGCACTTACCTCCTTTTTTGCAAACTATTGTTGGAGAACTCATGGGGTATGTTCTGATATAAGGGGGTTGTAATATATGCAAGGTTTTTAGGAACATTTTTGTTAGGGGGTGTAAAAGATACATCACTACTAGCAAGCTATTCGAGCTCGTCTAAGGAAAAATTCAAGCATGACTCAATCATAGTTGAGTCGAGCTTAAGCTTAAGTAGCTCGAGTAGTTGAGCGAGTTGAGTTCAAATATCTTAATACTTGACTCGAGTTCCCACGAGCCTAATCAAGTAGTTATATATATATATATATATATATATTAAAATTACAATTTATCCTCCAATAATATTTAAAATATTAAATATATTTTCTTTATTCAAAACTAGTAAACCTGTAAATTTTTAATTTTTAAATAAAAAATCCTAACATTAGTTTCTCATAAAATTTTAAAAAAAAAAAACAAAATAAAACCTAACTTTATCAATTCACGATCAACCTCCACCTTCAAAACATTGCCACCGGCCCACCATACTTGCCGGCATTGCCGCCAGCTCCCATACAACCACACTTGTTCTCTCTCTCTCTCTCTCTCTCTCTCCATACTTGCTGCCAGTTCACCCCTTGCCTCCATCCCCCGATTGTCGCTACCTCCTTCACAACATCACCACCATCCTATCAAAAGAAATCACCTAATCTTTGTTTTCACCCACACTCATGTTGTCATTTTTGAGTTTCACATGTTTGTGTTTTTAATTTATTTTGTAAATTCTTCTACATGTTTATAAATTATAATGATTAATTTTTTGCTGTTTAGATTTGATCATTTTGATTTAAAATTTTTCAATTATTATATATAGCATTTCTGTTTCTATAGATTTTATGAAATTAAAAGATGAGATTATTTTAGTTATTTGTATTTGCTTTTATCTATACAATTGTAATTGGATTTCTTTTAACCACTAACTGAATATCACTATCATTCTATTTTTAGTTGAAAGTTAAATTAATTAAGAAGGGAACTAGCACAACACATCATAAGCAAGATGGGATTTTCAAGTAAATCAAGCCTAGAGGTATCCATCTTTGATCTAACCTCTTTTTTTTTCAATTGCAAATTGTTGGCAATCTTTTTAGAGATTTGGTTTTCTCACTCAAATCTTTCTTTTGGTGTTGAGTTTGGAATTCTAAAGAACCCTCTTTGATGAATTGGCAGTGCTTCACTTTGCTAGCACGGAAAGCTTAAGGATACCCTAGCTATCAGCTTAACTTCTTCCTATTTAAGTATGTATCTATCTAATCCACCTTTCTAAGGCTTTAGTTGGTCCTTGTTTTCTTTGTAAATTAATTTAATTATGATATCATCCTTGGCAGTCAATTACTATACCTCCATTTGTTTGGATTTTGGTTGGTTTGTGAAAAACCATCATAAATGTTAATGCTGAGAAGTGTTAGTTTTTATGATGATGATCATCTATCTATATATCTTAATCAAATGTTATATATATACACATACATACATATAAGAGTTCTTTAAGATAGTGAAGAAAGCATGGAGGGATTAATGGAGAAGAAGAAACGATTTAATATGATTGATTATTTACTTAATCATGCCATCTTGCTATCATTCTTTAACACTCCACCTATCTAAATTATATTAGTTATGCTTGTTATGCACTTTCTTAAACTGTTAGAGATGTAGATATTTACATGTAAAATTATAATTGACATGCAATTTACATACTTGATTCTATTTTTAAGATTTTAGTATTTAATTATTATCATTTCTATAGTGCCTCACTCTCTACACTACTAGATGTCTAATGCATTGAATTTTGCATGTTACTATTATATTTAGAAAATTGAAGGATATTTCTTGCTCTTTGTAGGTAGTAGATTTTATAAAAGAATATTGCTTGTCCAAGAGATACTCATGCTTTTCAAACAAGGTCTTTTTTATTTATAACCTATGTGTTATTCAAATTTTAATTGAAATATTCAATTATTAAAAATATAGGTTGACTTTTTATTTTTTTTTTTAGTGGTAGGCAGCATGTCATCAAGCACACAAAGCACCTCTACACCATTTTAGCCTCGAGCAAATTCATCTACCAATCGGACTATGTTGGATGGTGATTCTTCAATGAATACAAGTTTAGATGATGATAATGCACCAATCCTAATGATAATAAATGTGATGCTATTGATCTTGATGATGGAGAGAAGACAGTAATGAGAAAAAAAAAAAGGGAAAAAACTTCTTCTATTCAGTTAGAGTTTAAGGAAAGCACTTTTCCTGATAGTTTTTTAAAAGGACAGTGTGTCCATTGTAAGAGGAAGTTGGCTATGAGATCTAGCAAAAACTTAATTTAAAAAGCATTTGTTAACTTGTGTGAAGAGAAAAGTTTATCAAAATTAGCAATAAAGAATCTCTTTCCATCATGTAGAAGCAGGAGTTAGTGATAGTGTTGAAATGCTATCAATCCTCACTAATGGTAAGTTTGATATGGCAAAAATAAGAGAAGCATCTGCACATAGGATACTCATGCATGAGGCTAAAAATAAGAAATTGAAGGTATTATTGAAGAATGTAAGAAAAATAAGTTTGACACCAGAATTGTAAAAGTCAAGCAATTAGAAAATTAAGTGCATGGTTTTGAACAACCTACTTCATTGAATTAGAGCTTGCAAAAGCGGGTCATCAATTTTGTTTACATTCCACCTCCTTGTCAAGGTGTTGAGATTGCATATTGCATTTTTAAGTATTTGAAGGAATGTTGAATTGAGAACAAAGGGTTCATTATTTCTATTGACAATACTTTAAGTAATGATGTGGCAATTAAAATTCTTAAAGATACTTTTTCAAGAACCAAGAAGTTACTTTGTAGAGGAAAGTTGTTTCATGTTCATTGTTATGCACATATTCTAAATCTCATGGTTCAAGATAACAATTCTGAGATTGAGGATATAATTAAAGATATTCATGAAAGTGAGGAATTTATTAATCAGAATAAGGCAATGCTTAACTCATTTTTAGATATTGTGTAGTAGCCACAATTACCGGGTTAATTTTTGTATTGGCCACTGAACTTTTCTCGTTTTTCAGTTTGGTCATCGTACTTTAATTTGTTCCAAATCAATCATCCAACTTTAATTTCATTTCACTGGCCGGTCATCCAGAGAATTCCGATCCCCAATTGCTGATGTGGCCACCGGAGCATCCTAGTCATCCTCACCGGCCATGTTATATGTCTCAAGTGGCAAGCTGACTCAACTAACTAAACCCAGTCAGCAAGAAGATGCCACATTGGTATCTTCTTCTCTAGTCTTAGTCCTGGTTCAGTGGAGAGACAAAGAACTCTCCAGAGATATTCTTCTTCTTCTTCGTTTCCACCGGACGACCTAGTTCAATCATCGGCGAGGGTGGGGGCAAGCAACCCGTCTTTGGAGTGTTGAGATGTCCGTGAATTGGGAGATACGGCAGGATGGGGAAGAGGCACCAGAGTACTGTAAGTACATGCTTGAAAACCATAGCCATGTACTTAGCTTCCTGCATTGTTTGTGAGCTATACATTGCAAATGTGGGGTTAATTAAAGTTAGGGTTTGCATCTCTAATTAGGGTTCAGACTTTTTTGAGGGGTTTTTCACCAAAAGCATTGTACCTTATTATTCTGTTTTTGTTTCCTGAAAGTAATGTTTTGTTTTGTACAATAGTTAAAGAAGTTGTCTTCCTCCTTGTGGTCCCATTGCAAGTATGTGGAATGTAAATTATATTTGATGCAATGAAGTTTTGCAAGTTAATTTAAGCAATTGTCTCTTTTTTTGTGTTTAAAGCTTCTATCTATAGATTACAACATGTAATGGCAGCCTTTCTTTTGGTCAGGTTTGCTAAATTTAAACTTTTGTTTGTACCCCACTATAACCTTTAATCAGCATGACCCATATTTGAGAAGTCTGTCAGTATCTAGTTCTTTGTCTTTTTGGACCCCACTATAAGCTTTAATGAAGCTCTCTGCATGTTAATTGATTGCTTTGGTTAGGTGTGATCAATAAAACAAACACTGGACATATTAGACATATATATATTTGTTGGTTGTAGGTGGCTGGGTCTAGCTGACATTTGTGAACAACCATGAGTTTTGTATGATTGTGTTTTAAAATCATATCTTTGATATGACCACAACTTATATATGATTGTTAACAATATATATATAAATATGGATCATATATATATATATATATATATATATATATATAAGTGATGAGTAGTACAATTACATCTTTGTTAAGTCTTTGTAATGACATATATATATATACATATATATAAATATATATATATATATACCTGTGAACACAGTTAAACCTTTGATATGATTGGTTTATAGTGGTCTATATGGGGTCCCCACAGTTATACCACTTTGTTTTATGCTTCCAAGTTATGGAATAGCAAAGTATTGGTTGTTTTAGATTTTTTATGGTACATGTGGTCCATATGTTGTTCCCAGATATGATGTTAATTATAGTGGTCCATATGGGATCCCCACAATGATGTTTGGGTTTTTTTCTGTAAAAAAACCCAAAAGTAGTTATTTAAATTGAGGTATATGACAAAAATGAGAATTAGACAAAGTTCAATGACTTAGTTTTCTCATCCCAGTTTGTTAGAACTGAATGGCATCATTTCATTCTCATCCTCTTAATTTTTTGTTTTTTATGGATAGGTTTGTTTGCCTAATGTTTAGTCCTAGTATTGGTACTAGTGATAGGTCTGTATGGTTGGTTGATCTACTTGAGTAAAATTTGCTACCCTGTCCTGTGGCCCAAAGTAATTTACTTGGGATTAACTTGTTGTTATATAGCATAGTTATAATTTTATATATATGTTTGATTGTTATGAATGTAACTGAACTGCTTTTGTATGTGTTTTTTTTCTTTGATATCTCTGATCCATGTTTATGATATTTGAATTGCATCAGCTATATGCTCTTTTAATATGCAGAAAAGGTAGAGTTTTTGTTATCCATGTTTATGATCCATGTTATATGTTATTTTAAGATGCATAATTGATAGAGTTTTTCTGATCCAGGTTTATGATCCATTTATATGCTCTTTTAAGATTCATAATTGATATTTATCATAGAGTTTTTCAGCTATATGTTTTTTTAGGATGTAGAATTGATAGCTGAATGGCATTAGCTATATATTCTTTATGATTTATGTTCTTTTTCTTTGATATTTCTGATCCATGTTTATGATATTAGAAAACATAATTTATAGAGTTTTTTAATTGACAAAGTTTAATTTTATTTTCATGTTAGTGCCAGATGCAGAATTGTTTACTATTAAGATGCACTATACTGTTGCAAGGGTGCAAAAATTTGCAGGTTACATTGACTTTTGTTGTGCAGACCAGATTTCAAAATTGGAGCTATTATCTATGTCAAAGGATCTTAATTTAGATGTCGATGGAAGTAGCATCTGGTGGCTAGGTAACAATGGTAGGCAGACTGAGCTTAGGGAGATCAAATCTGACACAGATGCTCTACAAATGGCAATGGCAGTCAATACATCTAACAGGGAAGTCTATGTTCTTATTAAGGTTGCATATGATCAGCAGGACATGATGAAACAAATGAAAATGAAGAAGGTAATGAGGAGGACAGTGATTTAGAAGGTAGATTAATTGGTCTAAGTGATCAGAGGAAAGCAAATGAGGATGAAAGTGACCTAAGTGATTCCAGTTAGAACTTTAGTGATGAGTCTGAAGAAGATCCAACTGAAGACAGGGAGATGAATAGAAGTTTGGTGATTTTACATGGTGAACCCGCAAAAGGGCAGAATGAGGATGAATGCCATTCAGATTATGCAGGATCTGAGGAGTTGGAGTTAGCATCATCAACAGATGAGGATGAGGTACTCACGGGTAAAGCAAAATATTCTGAATTTAATGAAGAAGTTGACATGAAGAATCCTCATTTTAAGATTGGAATGAAATTCAGAAGTCTAATTATGTTTTCTTAATCCAGAATTATTGATGGTGATGAGAAGACCCAGATTACAAGGCTTTATGATTACAGGCTAGAATTAATAAGAACACATCCTGGATCCACCATAGTCTTCAAATGTGACAAGGATGTGTTCCAATGCATGTATATTTGTCTTTCTCCTTTGAGAGAAGGATTCTTGGCAGGATGTAGACAGATACTATCATTAGATGGGTGTTTTTTAAAAGGTAGGTATAGGGGACAACTGCTGTCAGCAGTTGGGATAGATGCGGATGATTGCATTTATCCAGTTGCATGGGCTACAGGTCATCTCTAACTTAATAGTATGCTTTGATGATTTTGTTTTTTATGTTATTTCTAATTACTTGTTCAATATGAATTGTTTGGTGCAGTTGACAAAGAGAACAAGAACAATTGGAAATGGTTCTTAGAACAGCTTGCACATGACTTGGGGATTACTAACAGCCATCATTGGGCATTTATGACTGATCGACAAAAGGTAATTAATTTTAGAATTTAGTTATGGTTCTTTGTCAAATTAATTTTGATGACTTCATTTATCTAATTCATGTCCTGATTGCTTGTTTGTGCTTTTTTTCTTTTCTCTCTTTAGGGATTGATGTGGTTGTATGTCAACTTAATTTGGTTATCTAGGGTTTATTACCTGCTATAGAGGAGTTGTTCCCTTATAGTGAGCACAGGTTCTGTGTTAGACACATTCACACTAATTTTAAGAAGACCTTTAGAGGGAAAGCATTAAAAGACCAGTTGTGGTTGTGTGCTAAAGCAAGCTATCTATCTGCATTTGAGAAAAATATGGCCATATTGAATGGAATGTCCCCAGATTCATGTCATTACATGAAGAACATAACCTATAGCCATTGGAGTAGGTCACACTTCAAATCAATTTTTAAATGTGACATCCTACTCAATAATTTGTGTGAGTGCTTCAATAGCCAAATACTTGAAGCTAGGATTAAGGGAGTTGTGACAATGAATGAAATGATCAGAACAAAGTTGATGATCAGGATTCAAAAAAGAAGAGATGCCATGAAAAATTGTACAACAGTCCATTGCCCTAGAATTCTGAAAAAATTAGAGACTTCCAAACAATTGAGTTGGTTCTACAGCACAACCTGGTCTGGGAGAAGCAAATACCAAGTTGTAGGTCCAAAAGGTCAATTTGTACTTGATAAAGATGAATGCACATGTTCATGTAGGAAATGGCAGTTGACTGGTATTCCCTGCAGTCATGTTATCTCAGTGATTTACTATAATAAAGATCAGGTTGAAAATTACATAGATAATTGTTACAAGGTCAGCACCTACCTAGCAACATACAACCACACATTGAACCCCACACATGGCAGTGATTCTTGACCAAAAAGCCAGCAAGGGCCCATGCTCCCACCTGAGCCAGAGAACATAAGAAGAGGGATGAGACTATGCTGAGGAGAATGGAAGTTGGTGAGGAAATCAGGGGTTTCACTAAAGGAAAAGTGAGCAGAAAAGGTGTTAGAATGAAGTGCAGCATATGTGGCAGTATAGGACACAATAAAAGATACCATGGCCATCATAAACAGGTAATTAATTTAGATAGTATGCTCTGTTTGTGTTATTAATTAGTTTCATAATGTGCAAGTAATTCATGTTGTGCTTATAGCAGGCTTCACAAGGAAATTCAGATGGACAACAGCATGGACACCAAAATGAAGGAGTGCATGACAACCCAATGGATGGAATTGACTCACAAATTTTTCAAGAACATTTTCAAATGGTTAGTTATCTTTTTATTAATGGAATTGACACAAGTAATGTAATACAAATTTATTAATGGGTCAATGTTGGGTTGCTCTATGCTAACAAGTTGATAATTTAACCATAAGGATGGACCAAGAGTGTATCACATCACTCTCACAAGTACATGAAGGGCCACTGCCACATGTAATACTTATACCAAAAAAAAATATCAGATAACCAAAAAAAAAATATCAGATAACAAAAAAAAAAAAAATTCTAACATGTCTTGGTTGTTATTAGTTACAGGTTCAACAAGATTCCACATCAGCAGCAATTTTAACTGAAGAGCTCCAATCACAGGTAACTATAAACATATTTTATTTTTTGCTAGTAACTACAGGTGATTATCTATTTACCATTGACAATAATGCAGTTAATTGATGCCCCTGAGATGGCATCAGTCAGGGCTGCAATGAAGAGGAGTAAACTATCTACAATAGGAGGTAAAGGTACTTCCACAATCCCTACAAGCAGCACAAACCAATTCTCAGCTGTTAACAAGCAGCAGGTTCAAGAAAAAGACAAAGATAAAAGACAAACAAACAAATTAGGAGGTTATCCAGCAAGAAAGAGGAAGGCTTGGGTCCCTCCAGGAAGTTCATTTTCTAGTGGTCCTGCTGCATGAGTTGATCTTTTTTCCTAGGGTTTTTTTTGTATTGGTTGCATGATTGCTGACATATATATTTTGTAACTGTAATTTGTTATTTTGTAACTGTACTTTCCATGTAACTGAAGAATGTTGTTATAATATCTGGAATTGCTTTCTCCAGGAATGTTTTTATGTCTCTGGTTGTCATGGTTTTTGTAATTGGAGTTGCTTGTTATAGTTTCTCCGAGAATGGTAAATTATTATTTGTCAAAATGTTCCTTTGTTTGTTAGTGAGAAGCATGTGTATTCCAGCATAATTTGTATTGGTATAATGCTATCTATTCAATGTAATCAGTTCAATGTTTGTCAGTTCAATGTTCAATGTTTTTAGGTTCAATGTTTTTATAGTTTGGTATGTCTTGTTATTGTATTCCAGCATATCAGTTTGGTCAATGTTTGCAGGCAAAGAAACTAAAAATGCTTACCTCCATTTATAGCTTGGTCTTGATTGTTAATTTCTATGGATAAGCACACTAGCAGGTTCCAGGTTTAGCTTAATTGCATTGAAAATCATAATTGTATTTGTTTAATTAATTAGTTTGTAATAAGTGTTGTTCAATTAATTTGTTTGCAGACATGGTTGTCAATTTTAGGACACACCCTATAACTCCATTCCCATGCTTAACTTAGTTACATATTATTTAAAATAGAAACAAAATTACTTTACATTAATTACTTTGCATTCAGGGACTAATTGATTGGAGCCAGAAACAAAAAAAATCTATTCAAACATCAATTTCTTCCAATTGATCACATCTTTTACAACTTCATTCCATTCCCAGGTTTAACTTAGTTACATATTAATCAAAATAGAAACAACATTAGTTTACATTAATTTCTTTGCATTCAGGGATTAATAAACTGGAAACAGAAGCAAAAAAATCTATTCAAACATCAATTTCTTTCAATTGATCACATCTTCTACAACTGCATTCCATTCCTTTGTTTAACTTATTTACATTATAAATCCCAAACATAAATAAATTGCAAAAAAGCCCAAAATTAAATTTTAGTGACCTTCATCCTTATAGCAACCTTAAATCGATTGAAAAATCTTCACTAACTAGTGAATCCTCCTTTTTGAGAAGATTCGAACTTCATGTTGGCTTCTCCTTAACCATCTCACCCCCACCCCCCACCCCCTATTGTAAATGCCTAGGTCTTTCTTCTTTTCTAATGAAGAACAATGGCAACAAAGCTCCAAAGATGGGTTGCTTGCCCCATCCCTCACCGATGATTGAGCTGGGTCGTCCGTTGGAAAAGAAGAAGAAGAAGAAGAATATCTCTGGAGAGTTCTTTGGCTCTCCACTGAACCAGGACTAAGACTAGAGAAGAAGATGCTAATGTGGCATCTTCTTGCTGACTGGGTTTAGTTAGTTGAGTCAGCTTGCCACTTGAGACATATAACATGGCCCGGTGAGGATGACTAGGATGCTCCGGTTGCCACATCAACAATTGGGGATCGGAATTCTCTGGGTGACCAGCCGGTGAAATGAATTTAAAGTTGGATGATTGATTTGGAACAAATTAAAGTACGATGACCAAACTGAAAAATGAGAAAAGTTCAGTGACCAATACAAAAATTAACCCACAATTACCTGAGCGAAAACTTATTATCGATTGTAAAACATGTTGGAATTCAACATTTGAGATGTTGTTTGATAAGTGCCTAAATGTATGTATTTTATGTGTAAGTTTTATACTATTTATCCGTATTTTGATTAATCGATGCTCTTTTTGTGGTTAAATTGGTTTTATTTGTATTACAGGCCTTAAAGAAGCCAAGGCAAGCTCGAGAACATAATTTAGGAAGAAATCAGCATCAAAAACGGCATTTTAGGTCTTTGGACACTATAGCAGCACTATAGCATGAAGGCTAATGAAGTTGCAAGGCCTCAGGTTTCCCTTGCGGGCTACCTTGCCCCTGCATGGCTAATTGGAAATTCTCGCACCATATTGCAGCAAGAATCACTGTAGTAGAATTACTATAACTGAATTATTGTAGCAGATACTATTACACTCTGAAGGATTTTTGGGCAGAAATCCCGAGGGCCTTGTGGTCTGGTTTGCACCTGCAAGGCAAGCTGCAAGGATCGGTAGAATTGCTTTTAAGTCATTTTAAGGGCATCAAAGAAAGGGTCTTTTGGCCACTTTTTCTCTACAATCATCACCTAGGGCTTCAAGGCTATGGGAAAAGGTAGATCTGAGGGGCAAATCTAAGGGAAAAGAATATCACACTCAAGGGAGAGCATCTAAGAGTTTGTCGGTGTCTATTTGCCAGATTTTCATCACTACCTTCTAGTCAACATATCTAAGGGAATTTGTCTACGATTTTACTCATACATGCTATGTATTTTAAGATCTCTCTCTTATTTATGTTGAACTAGACTCCCAAGGCCACAGGGCATTCGATGAACCTTGGGATGAACTTGCTTGTTTGGATGTTGTGATTTACATTTAATGTAATTTATGTGATTTGTGGTTTTTTCTATGTGGTCTTGGATGTTTTGGATTGCATGACAACTCTGTAGTCGAATTTTAGTTTATACTAGGAGTGCGAGATGCACCCTTGTATTAGACTCACATAGTTTGAAAGGGATTTATGTATGAATACACCGAGGATTCAGGTATTTTGTACCCCTTCAACCATTAGGATCGGACCTAGGTATTAAGTTTGACCCTAATTAGAGATTTCCTAACACTTAATGTAATCATAGAAGGATTTGGTCAGAAGAGATTCCAAACCAATACTTGTATAGGATTATAGGTTAATCACCAAGGGATTCGGGGTTAACATACTTTAGGAGTCTCTTTGTTCAAACCACCATTGCCTTTGTAACCCTAGAATCCTTCTAGCTTTAGTAGTCCTAAGGGGATCCTCGCCCGGGGGCCTAGCACTTTCGTTGTCAATTGCTTCTTCAATTTGCTTAAGTGGTGTGCCTTAGTCCATTCGTTTATAGTTATCCCTTTTGTTAGCTTTCTTATATTGTTTTATACCTATCTTTGGTAGACTAGATAGTGTCGTTAAGAAGGTAGTAATAGCATCTCTTGGGACACCAGGGAATACGACTCTCTCATGCTTACGTCAGAGGTTTATTACTTGACAACCAGTACGCTAACAGACTCATCATTGTCAGTTGCAATAAAATTCAAAGAAGTATTTCCAATGTTTAAAGATCAAGAATCTCTTTATTAATGTTGTTCAAGCCCTAAATATTGGGTAAAAGTGAGAAAAATTTGTGATATTTTAGATGTATTTAATGCAGTCACAAAAAATTATCTTTGGTACTTCCAACTTATTCCTAATGAAGTCTATTGAATGAAAATGATGCCAAATAAAAAATACAAATGATGAAGATGATTTTATTTGGATAATGATTCACTGGATGAAGATTAAGTTTGAAAAGTATTGAGGACAATGCAATTTGCTAATGTTTGTGGCTATTAGCTTGGATCCAAGGTGTAAAATGAGGGCTATTGAGTTTTTTTTTTTACTAGGATGTCCTCAGACACAAAAGAAAGAGAAAATATAATCAAAGTTCAAGAGGCTCTATATGAAATTTATGAAGAATATGTTTGCTAGTATCAACACGGCAGCAAGTATCATGGTGAAACTAAAATGATCAATAGTGATGATATTGGTAAGAATGATAAAGCTTCTAGTTCAGGTTGGTCTACATTTGCTAGTTATGTAAACTATATTTAAAAATCACAACCATAATAGTCCAACCTTGATGCCTACCTAGTAGAAAGGCTACAATTGAAGAAAAAAAAAATTTAAGATACAACTACAGAATTAGGAGGTGATGCTTATATAGACTCTCATTATGATGGTACAGAACAGTCGCAATCATGCTCTTTAATAGATGAGGAGGTATTGGTTCCTACTAGGCCTAGATATTGTAAAGTTAAAGATGAATTTGACATGAAGAACCCCTAGTTTAAGATTGGAATGAAATTTAGAAGCTTCAAACAGTTTAAAGATGTTGTAAAAAATTATGGAATAAAGAACATATATGTCATGAACTTCAAGCCTAATAACAAGAAAAAATGCAAAACATTTTGCAAGAAGGATTGTCCTTTCTATTTGTAGGCTTTATAAATGTTGACAGACAAGGACACAGTACAAATAAAAGCTTTAATTTTAGAGTATGACTGTACTAGAGACCATAACAATAGACTTGTCAAAACAAATTGGAAACCAAGGAATTACCTTGAGCAATTTAGGGTAGACCACAGTTGGAAAATTACTGCCATTGTACAAGCTGTAAAGAGTAACCATAAAGTGGATATCAGTAGACTAATATCTTACAGGGCCAAGTACATTGCATACAGGTAATATGTGTGTCTTTTTACTTTTTTTTTATTATATTCCATGCTTTAGTGACTAGATTAAATTTTCTAACATGCATGAAAAATGGTGAGGCTATATGACTACAGGATAGAATTGATGAAGACACATCCTGGTTCAACCATAATAATCCAGTGTAATAAAGGAGGGTTTTTGAAGATCAATATGTCAACCTAGCTCCATTGAGAGCAGGCTTCGTGGCAAGTTGTAAGAACTTGGTGTCACTTAATGGGTGCTTCTTGAAGGGATTATATGGAGAGTAGTTGTTTTGTGTTGTTGGGATAGATGCACATGACTGCATCTATCTTATTGTCTAGGTTGTTGTGAGCAAAGAGAACAATAACAATTGGAAATGGTTCCTATAGTTAGTTGCTTAGGACCATATGATTTCTGCCAACCACCAATGGGCCTTCATGACTGATAGACAAAAGTTGAGCTACTTAAAAGTGTTTTACTTATGAATGCACTTTGAATTTCTATTCTGAATCTCTAATGTGTGAAGGTTTTCTGATTTTTTCTTTTTTCCCCCTGGGTTCTGACTTCCACCATGCAGGTGGGGAACTTGCATCTTGAATTTGTTTTTTTAGAGTTGTTTATTTTGAGCCAGTTTTTGATCTATTTTTTTTTTGTTCTATGGTCATTGTATATTCTGATGAATTTTTTGATTTGTAATATTTTTCCTGTGGTTTTGCATCATGCTAATTTGATTTGGTTGTTGGTGTTGATGTGAACATCATCCAAGTATGTAACTTTCATCTTGAGTTTTTTTAGCAAGGTATATTCTGATCATCTTTTTTATTTGCATTTTTTTCATGTGGTCTCACATCATGATGTTTTAATTTGTCTGTTGGTGTTGATGTGAATATGCTGCAGGTATGTAACTTTCATCTTCAACTTTAGCACTGTATATTCTAATCTTGTTTCTGGTTTGAAATTTTTTCTGTGTGGTTTTGCATCATGATTTGTCTATTGTGTCACCTGCATCATGCAAATATTTTTTTAAGCTGCAGGTATGTAACTTTCATATTTTTTTTAAGCTTCAATTCTTATGATATAATTGTGTTCCATATGTTCTTTCATATTTTCTTAAGCTTGAATTCTTATTTTATAATTGTGTTCCATATGTGCTTCCATATGTATTCAATCTACCATCCTATGGCTATGCATTGGTTATAGATGATATTTGTACCATATATTCCTAATCTATGCATAACTTTGTGAACATTTTTCTATATATTTTCCTTTTTCAAGGTCTTTTAGTACTAAATTTAAATTCTCGTTTCCAATTCACTTGATATTTTTGTTGTCAACTTAATTTTCCCACTTGTTGTTGTGCTTTGGTTGTGGGGGCATGATGTGACCTTTGATTATATTTGTTAGTCAATATCTATGCACATTAGGGATTAATGCCTGCAATAGTTGAACTTTTTCCGTACATTGAGCATCAGTGAGTCACATTCACACCAATTTTAGAAAAACCTTTAGGGGCAAAGCACTTAAGGACCAGTTGTGGAATCTTGCTAGGGAAACTTACAACTCTACATATGAAAAAACAATGGAAAACCTCAAAGGGATGCCTCTAGGAGCATTTGAGTACATGAACAAAATTGAACCCCATCATTAGAGTAGAGCACATTTCTAAACTCAGTTTAAGTGTGATATCTTTTTAAATAATTTGTGTGAGTGTTTTAATAGTGACATCCTAGAAGCTAGAATCACGAGTATTTTTACCTTGAATGAAATGAAATGATCATAACACAGTTGATGAGGAGAATCCAAAAAAGGAAAGATGCCATGGAAAAACATAACAACCATCCATTACTCTAGAATAGTGAAGAAGCTTGAGAAGTTCAAGCAATTGAGTTGGTTTTATAACACCACATGGTTAGGTGGAGATAAATACCAGGTAATTAGCCCTGATGACCAGTTTGTGGTAGATAAGAAAGAATGTTACTATTCATGTAAAAGATGGCAACTTAGTGGAATCCCATGTAGCCATGCATTATTAGTTCTCTACTATTATAATGAAAAGACTGAAAATTACATAGATGCATGTGATAGGGTTAAAACCTTTATGGATATATACATATGCACATCTTGAACCCTACACATGATAGAGATTCATGGCCAAAGAGTGACCAGGGTCCCATCATCCCACTAGAGGTGCTAAAGAAAAGGAGGGGTAGGAAGACTTTACTTTGAAGGAAAGAGGTGGGTGAAAACATTGGTTTCAATAATAGAAAAGTTAGCAAAAGTGGAGTGAAAATGAGATGCACCATATGAGGTGCAATAGGACATAAGAAGAGATACCATGGTGTTCAAGTTGGTTCCTTCATCACTGTTTGTGGATTTAAAAATGTACATACCACACTATTATTGATGTGAATTTAATTTAATGTG
Source organism: Dioscorea cayenensis subsp. rotundata (assembly GCF_009730915.1). Classification (NCBI taxonomy): domain Eukaryota; kingdom Viridiplantae; phylum Streptophyta; class Magnoliopsida; order Dioscoreales; family Dioscoreaceae; genus Dioscorea; species Dioscorea cayenensis. The sequence continues at coordinate 5,877,640 of NC_052477.1, forward strand.
CATGTATGGCGGGGAAGGAGTAAAAGTTCAGGCAGACAGACAAGTCAAGTAGGTCGTGGCAATCAACAAGAGATGGTATTTGTATATTCTAAACTTTTAAAGGAGATATGATTGTTTATTTAGATATCAAACAAATCTGTGCTATGTGGAAATGGCAAGCCTGAAACTTTGGTGGGAAGAAATTAGAATAAGAAAGATGCAACAAATAGACAACTCCTAGAAAATCTTGTATCTGAGGTGAATGTTGCAATTTGGTGCTTTAGTATAGGCTTTTAATGATCATGTAAACTTTTTTTTTCCTTTTAAAATTATTGTAGATAATTAGAGGGATTGATGAAACACTCCCATAAGTAACACCCACAGGGGAAATTGAAGTGAGGAGGCAAGAATTAGAATGGGACGACCCATTTCATAGGTTAGAAATGGGTAATAACTCTTCAGTGCCTGATTACTCATGTAACCAATTCATGCATTTTTTTTTTTTTGGTCATTGTAGGTGGTTGTAGATCTTGATGCTACAGTAGATACAACAAAACTTACAAGGGAAATAACAACTAGAATGCTAGAAACAAGGGAGGAATCTAACACTACCAAATGAAACTATAATTTCACAACAAACTTCTCGGGAACCTATGTCACAGATACTGTTGCAAATGGTTATTTCTTGATGACTTTTGTTTTGTTCATGTAGCAAATTTGCCTTTTTTTTAACATTCCTAGATAGCTACAAAACATGATCAAACCCTCCCCAAAGCACCATTTGCATTAAAAACTCAAAGGATGAGGCTAAAATTAGACAAGAGAGGCTCCAAAAGTAAGGAAGGCAAATGAAACATCATATGAATCAATTCATATGTAAGTCTCGAAGGAAATTGTCTCATAGGTGAGTGGATGGCTTATGGAATTTAGGGCTTCATTATATTGCCGACCCTATCTTATTATTATTATTATTATTATTATTATTATTATTATTATTATTATTATTATTATTTTAACATTGTAGGAAACTGTAGATCTTGTTTAAACACTCTATGGAGCAATACCTTTGGGAGAAACTCAAATAAATGGAGAAGTGTTAAATAAAAGAGAAGCTGGTAAAACAAACAAAACTGAAATTAGCCAATAACCTCTTCATCTATTGGCACTGGTCTCTGCTTAGAATATTATTTGCTAAAAAAATAGGTTTAAACCTCAGTTCATGTAGGATGAGACCATAAATGTATTAAGATGATAACTCTACATCTATGCACACAAAAAAATTCATTATAAACTTAAAACAAAGTTCTCTACAGATGTGTAGGGCGGGTAACAAGTTGGGGAATCCCCATTCCCCGTGGGGACCCAACCCGACAAGGATGGGGATTCCCCAGTTCTTTCCACCCGCGGGGACGGGGACCAACGTATCCTCGTTTATAACCTTAACTTAGATGAGAATTGAGATTCGAGAAATCCCTAACACCATCCTTAGTTCCTTTGCTGCTGCTCCGTCACTCCGCCTCCCATCTTCACCATTCACTATCCGACATCCTCCGATCTATCATAGAGGAAGGATCCAATTGAAGAAACGGCCTACTCAAAGGACTACTTTTTTCCCCAGCTTCTGCTGCAGTGCCTGCAACTCATCCATCCATCAAACCTTGGCACCTTGCACAAGAAATACAAGCACTAGAGATTCAAATACCCTAAATTTTTGACAAATTGTTCTGCTCTTCTCTATGATTTTAAAGCCAGTTAGTCTTCATAGCAAATAAGAAGCATCCAAACGAATGAGGACTTCTTAGGAACTACACCACCGGCACCATCTTTGATCTTTTCTCTTCTTTCTCTTGTGTCACCATCTTAGTCTTCATTGCTATTTCCATCCTCTATGAGTTCTCGATTGTTTTTCCCCTGATTTTTTCCATTCTCATAATAGTTTTTTTTATAGTATAGCATTATCATTGCTTTAGACGATCAAAAGTTGCATCTTTTTCTCTAAATTTGATCATGTTTTCATTCTTTTGGGGGTTTTGTTTACTATTTGAATAGTTTTGAGTTGATATGTATAGAGGTTGTGTATGTCTTTGACTTTGTGTTGATTGTGTCTTGCGATCAAGGATTGATTGTGGGGGAGAACCTACTTGGAAGCTGTAGGTCAGTGTTCATGGTTTTGGTATTCGATGGGGCTTTTTATTTATAATAATATAGGATGATAAATGTTTGTCAGATCAAAGTGTATTACCTTTTGGTCATTACAATACTTCATGACATACAAATGTACAATCCTTCCTCTTAATTGACTTCTATATAATAAAAAAAGAATGGAAAGCAAATAGCAAATTTTTTTGTGATACAATGGTTGTGTCAGGATGTAGATATTCATATATCATCTGGACAAAGTGTGCATCCATCAGACTTGTATTTATAAAAAAAGAGTTAGAAGCAAGCATATACCTGTTACGAATGCATTCTGCAATTGATACAATGTTGTTTGCTTGTCAAAATAGTGATTTTTTATGGATCTATTGTTCACTTTGTGAATACTATTCTATTCGTTAATGAAGCGAAAACATGATGAAATTTGCAGTTGAAAAATTGCCTGCTTTTCTCTCGGATTTTAAAGCCACTCATAGGCTTAGGTTGCCTTATGGAACAGGAAACCCCCAATTTGTAATGGAATTCCTTTTTGTTTGTTCTTACATGTGATGCTCTCATTTGCTATCATTCATATTATGATATCTTTACAACACATAGTGCTTAACTTCCTTAATCAAACATGCTAATTATTTTTTCCCTCTAAAATAATCTTATTTTTAGGTGAATAACAGAATATGCGACATTATCATAGATAAGGCTAGTTATAATCCACCCAAAAATGTTTCACCCGTTGAAAGTTGCGGCCAATCTATAGCACAAGTGAATTATAAACAATATAGAGCATGCCTTGAATGAACAACACCAAATACTTCAAATCAAACAATTTTTACAAATCACAATCAAGAAGTGAACTTGGGCATTAAGAGAAAATTGACACCAGTGGTATCGAACCATTTTGAGAAAGAAAAAATAGATGATAAATGGAATGCAATATGCAATTAATGTCAAAAGAAGCTTGGAGGAGAATCAAAGAATGTGACTAAGGGCATGTTTGGTAACAAAATAAAAATATTATGGCATAATTTTATTATCTAGGAAGTGCGAGTGATTATTACAGAAATTGTGGCATATTTTATTCTTACAGAATGAGTGTTTAGTTACCAAATTAAAAAATTTACAGAGGCCGGTCGATAGATGGCCAGACCGCCGGTGGACCAATAAGCAGTCACTGAAGGCCGACTAGACCGCTAGACCGCAGGACCCGTGGTGGCCAACTAGTGAGTTGTTAGAGGGTGGTCGGACCACCAGTGGGACGAAACTCGGTCGCCGGAAGCCGGCCAAACTATTGGTGGGTCGCCGGACGGTGGCTGGACCGCTGGTGGAATGATAGCCAGTGGTTGGCTCGAGAAAAAAAAAGAGACTTTTTACAATGAGAAAATATTCCACTCCTAGAGGAATATTTTTTTTTATGCCATAACATCTCTATTATAACATAATTTTCTAGTGTAAAATAAGTACCTAAACAACTATTATGCCATAATTCTTTGAAAATGTTAAAATATGCCATATTGTACAGATTATGCCATATTTTTGGGTTATCCAAACAGTCCCTAAACATTTACATGACCATTTTGCATCATGTCCATTGAGGAAGACAAGAGCTATTAAGCAAAGTATTTTAAAATCTAAGATAAATGACGAAGGAAAAGTTTCACTTAGGACATTCTCTTTTGATGAAGAGGTTGTAAGAAAAGAGTTAGCTTCCATGATTATTTTGCATGAGTATCCATTAACAATTGTTGAGCATTTTGGGTTTCGAAAGTTTGTTGGAGCTATCCAACCATTATTTAAAAATATTTCTCGGGGAACACTGAAAAGGGATATACTCAAAATATATGAGAATGAAAGGGCAAAGACGATGAAATTTTTTGAAGACAATAATAGTAGATTTGCAATCACAACTAATATGTGGACATCAAGCAATCAAAAGAAAGGTTTTATGGCTATAACAACACATTATAATGATGTATCATGGAGTTTGCAAAGTTGAATTATCATGTTTTATTTTTTATTTTTTATTTTTTATTTCAGATTTATTTGGTGTTTTATGTAAATATTTTTAATATCGATTCATATTTTATGTGATTAGGTTCATTTATGTGCCATGTCCACAAACTGTTGATATGCTTTGTTATGTGCTAATTAACTATTTGATGGATTGGAATATTGATAAAAAATTGTCTTCATTGACTCTAGATAACTGCTCTACTAATGATTCACTGGTGAATTTGATTTTGAACAAGTTATCTTGTAATACTCTTTGGATGGAGGGGACATTTTTGCAAATGGGATGTTGTGCCCATATTTTGAACTTAATTGTTAAAGATGGCTTGGAGGTTATTTTTTAAGCTATTGAAAAAGTTCGTGAAAGTGTTGCTTTTTGGAGTGCAACACCTAAAAGAAATGAGAAGTTTGAAGAAACGGCTCGTCAGTTGAAAGTTTCTTGCACTAAAAAATTGATTTTAGATTGGAAGACAAGATGGAATTCTACATACTTCATTCTTAATGTTGTTATTTGTTACAAGGATGTTTTTAAATGCTTGAAGCAAAGGGAGCCTCTATACAAATGTTTCCCATTGGATGAAGAATGGAAAATGGCTAAAGAAATTTGTAACAAACTAAAAATGTTGCATGCTATCACAGAGTCATTTTCTGGAACTAAGTACCTTGCTACTAATATTTATTTTTCCAAGATTTGTGATATCAAATTAGCATTAAAGCAGTGGATTAATTGTGGGTGACCTCATATTCAAGCTATGGCATCAAAAATGATGGAAAATTTTGATAAATATTGGACTCAAATGCATGGTATTATGACTGTAGCAACTATTTTGGATCCCGGTATAAGCTAGAGCTATTGGAGTATTATTGCCCTCTTATTTATCATGAAGTGGAAAAGATGGAAATTGATAGAATTCAAAAGATTTGTTATCATTTAATTGCTGAATATTCAACAAAGTTCAACATCGGTGGATATGGTGGTTGTTCTAAGTCATCAAAAGATAATCCTACCCAATCATCACTGAGTGAAGAGTTAGAATCAATGTATAATTTTGACTTATTTGTTGCTTCTATTAAGACTGAAAATGAGACTATCAATACAGAATTTGATCATTATTTGGAAGAGCGTTTGATACCAAGAGAAGGTGATTTTGATATTTCAAGTTGGTGGAGAATGGCACTTAAGTATCCTACACTACAATTGATAGCTAGAGATATTTTGGCAATTCCTGTGTCTACCGTGGCTTCAGAGTCGGCTTTCAGTATGAGTGGGAGAGTTGTGTGTCCACACCGTAGTAGCCTTCATCCTGACACACTTGAAGCATTAATGTGTACACAAAATTGGTTATGGACTCATATGATGTTGTATATTTTAGATATTTCAAAAGTTTTTTATTATCAATATGTTCTTAATGAATATATTCTCTAATTTCTTATAACTTAATTAATTAAGGAGTTTTGAAAGCTTAATTGCTCATAAAGTTTATTTCTATTCAATTCTAATGTTACATTTGGGTGATGGCATCAATTGGGAGTTTAAGGTTATTCTTAATTTTAATTTACAATTAATTACCTTTATTTCAATTATAATTGCTATCATAAACTCTAATGTTATAACTTTCAAAATTCAAAATGTTTAGCCTTGAGTATTTAATTTCTCTTATATATAGATGAAACCCTAGATTTAGAGATGATCTATCTATTAACTTTTACTAGGTTTTCCCTTGGTTATTTTTATTCTTCGCTATTTTGAATCCTAACCAATTGGTTGGAAGAGCTTGTTATATCCTGGGGAGTATTCATGTCTTGGGCAAATAAACTCTTGAGGATAGTGTTATCACACGTCTCAGGCCTTCTCTATTTCTCCTATTTTACAACAATCTCAAGAGTTTATAATGGACGACAACACCAACACTGTTCCTCCTCCGAATGATAGTGCAACTACCTTACCCCACAAGTCATTATTGCTGCTCCTTCACCAGTCGCCTCTTCTGTACCTTCGACTACTGTTGCGTTAGCAAAACCTTTTCCAAACATCTCCAAAACAGGTTTTTGGAGACCAAAACTTGAGGAGGTGGCAAGAGCGCATCTTCTCAATTCTTGATATGCATGGAGTTGCTTTGGCTCTCACCGATTCCAAACCATCATCAATGATAGATCCTAAACAATTTGAAAACTGGGTGTATGCCAATAAGGTATGTAGGCATACAATTATAAGCACTATATCTAATGAACTTTTTGATGTCTATTGCTCCTATAAAGAGGCCAAGGAGATATGGGAATCCATGAATCTAAAGTACACTGCCGAGGATGCTGGGAAACAAAAGTTTGTGATTGGAAATTACTATAGATGGGAGATGACGGATGACAAAGATATCAAGGCTCAAATCAATGAGTACCATAAGCTACTTGAAGAGTTTAAAGTAGAAAGCATTAATTTACAGATGAATTTGTTGCTGGCCTTCTCATTGAAAAGCTACCAGAATCTTGGAAGGACTACAAACAACAACTTAAACACAAGAAAAAACAACTCGCTCTTGCGGACCTAATCACTCACATTATAATTGAGGACATCAACAGGAAAGAAATCCGGGCAACAAAAGCAAAGGCAATGGAAGCAAAGGCAAATCTTATATAAAGTAAAGTTCACAAAAAAAAAAGGTATGATATTAAGAAACCCGATTATGAGCCAAAAGCCATTAACCCAACCTTCAAAAGGAAAACTACTTGCTTTGTTTATGGAAATCCAGGTCATCATGCACCTCAGTGCCAACATAGATAGAGAAATGACAATCCTCCTAAGCCGAAAGTAAATTTGGTTGAAGGAGATGATGTGATTGTTGCGGTCATTTCTCAAGCAAATATTGTGACCAATGTGAACAAGTGGGTGGTAGACTTTGGGGCTACCAAGCATATTTGTGCAAACAAAGATGCTTTTACCTTATACACTCCTATGGGGGATAGAGAGGAATATATATATATATATATATATATATATATATATATATATATATATCTCTTGGGGATTCAAGAACAACTCCAATTATTGGAAAAGGAAAAGTTCTTCTCAACCTCACATCTGGCAAGGCCTTGGATTTGAATGAAGTGCTCCATGTGCCTACTATTAGGGCAAATTTAATTTTTGTAGCACTGTTGGGAAAAGTTAGGGTTAAAGTATCATTTCAATCTTATAAGATTATCATGACAAAAAATAATGAGTTTGTGGGCAAAGGCTATTGTGATCAGGGACTCTTTATACTTAATATTTATGAAATTATGAATAGAAATGCATCTTCTTATGTTTACTTGACTAATTCTATTGATATGTGGCATGCTAGATTGAGACATGTTAATATTTCTTATATCAAGAAAATGCAACCTTGGTTTAATTTCTGGAATTAGTGATGCATGTTGAAATAAATGTGATATTTCTGTTGAGTCAAAATCAACTAAAAAAACATGTCAGCCTGTACAAAGGGGATCTGATTTACTTGGCTTAATTCATAGTAATCTAGGAGACTTAAAGCAAACCATGACTAGAGGTGGTAAAAAATATTATGTGACCTTTATAGATGATTTTTCTAGATATACTAAAATATATCTAATTAGAAATAAAGATGAAGCTTTTGATATGTTTCTTTTATATAAAGCAGAAGGAGAAAATCAACTAAATAGAAAAATTAAAAGAATTAGGTCTGACAGGGGTGATGAATGCATTTCATTTAATGAATTTTGTGGAAAAGAAGGCATAATCCATCAAACAACACCCCCTTTTTCACCTGAATCTAATGGAGTAGATGAAAGGAAAAATAGGACATTAAAGGAAATGATGACTGCTTTTTAAATTAGTTCATCTGTAACTGATAACTTTTGGGGTGAAGCTTTGTTAACTGCATGCTATCTTCAAAATAGAATTCCCCATAAGAAAACTGGTAAAACGCCTTATAAATTATGGAAAGGCTATAAACCAAATATAAAATATTTAAAAGTGTGGGGGTGTTTAGCTAAGGTAATGCATCCTAATCCTAAGAAAATAATAATAGGCTCTAAAACTTCTGACTGTATGTTTATAGGGTATGCTGAGCATAGTGCTGCTTATAGATTTCTTGTTTTGCAAAGTGATGTGCTTAATAGTGATACTATCATAGAGAAAAAATGCTGAATTTTTTTAATGTATTTTTCCTTTGAAATCTGGAAATATTGCTCGTGAACCATTTGAGAATTCTAAAAATTTTTCCCAAGAATTTGTAGACAATAATGGTGAAAACTCATATAAGGATTTGAGAAGAAGTAAAAGATTAAAGAAAGAAACAACTTTTGGAAATGGTTTTTATACATATTTGATTGAAAACGACCCTTTGACATTTTCTGAAGTAATTTCTTCTTCTGATTCACGGTTTTGGAAAGAAACTATTAACACCGAAATTGATTCTATTACAAAAAATAATACTTGGGTTTTGGTTGATTTACCTCCAAGGGCAAAACCTATTGGTTCCAAATGGATTTTTAAAAGAAAATATTACTTTGATGGTTCAATTGAAAAATATAAAGCAAGGTTAGTTGCAAAAGGTTTTACTCAAAAAGAAAACATAGAGTATTTTGATACTTTTGCTCCTGTAACCAGAATTTCTTCAATTCGAGTTTTAATAGCTTTAGCTTCAATTTATAAACTTGTAATTCACCAAATGGATGTGAAAACAACTTTTTTAAATGGTGATTTAGAGAAAGAAATCTATATGACTCAACTTGAGGAATGTGCTATTTTTGGTCAAGAAAATAAAGTTTGTAAGCTTCTCAAATCATTATATGGTTTAAAACAAGTTCCAAAACAATGGCATGAGGAATTTGACCAAATTTTGACTAGCGATGGTTTTTGTTTAATTGAAGCTGATAGATGTGTGTATACAAAATCACTAAATGGTGAATGTGTAATTATTTGTTTATATGTAGACGACATGCTTATTTTTGGAACTTGTGATGATGTGGTAAACAAAACTAAATTATTTCTTGCATCCAAATTTGATATGAAAGACATGGGTGAAGCAAGCTTGATTTTGGGTGTTAAAATCATAAGGAAGGGTGATAGTATAAAAACTATCCCATGATCATTATGTTGAGAAACTTCTTAGGAAGTTTGGTCATTTTGATGTTAAACCATTGAGTACCCCTTATGATGCTAACACTCAATTAAAGAAAAATAGAGGTGATCCTGTAGCCCAATCTGAGTATGCCCAAATTATTGGGAGCTTATTACATTTGATAAATTTCTCTCGACCTGACATAACATACACTGTGGGTAGATTAAGTAGATACACACAAAATCCTAACCATGATCATTGGGTTGCACTTACTAGACTCATGAAATATTTGAGAGGCACCATGAACTATGGTATTGAGTATAGTGGAGTTCCTGCTGTATTAGAAGGATAAAGTGATGCAAACTGGATCTCGGATTCAGATGAGACAAAATCCACTAGTTGTTATGTATTCACTCTTGGTGGTGGTCTATTACTTGGAGATCTGCCAAACAAAACATAATCGCTAAATCTACTATGGAATCAGAGTTTATAGCTCTAGAACTGGCTGGCAATGAGGCGGGATGGTTGAGAAATTTCTTAGCTGATATTCCGTTAGGAATAAAACCAACACCATTAGTGTCAATACATTGTGATTGCCAAGCGGCAATAGCCATTGCAAAGAATAAGACCTTCAATGGCAAAAACAGACATTTATAATTGAGGCATAATGTAGTTAAGCAGCTGCTAAAAGATGGAACTATATCCATAGATTATGTGAAGTCAGAAGTGAATTTGGCCGATCCTTTGACTAAGCCTTTGGGAAGGAAACTAATATATGAAACATCGAGGGGAATGGGACTTACGCCAATTTGAAATTAACAGTGATGGTAACCCAACCTTTGTGATTGATGATCCCATGAAGAAGGTTCATATGAGTAAAAACAATTCACTTGTCAAATCTACTGGCACTATTTTTTTTTTTGGCCCCATCCTATGGTGTGAAACATGTTAGACTGTACTATTGAGAGGATAAGCTTAAAGCCTATTAATGAATTTCATATCCCTTATGGGTGGTGTATGAATTGCAGCATACATTTGATGAAATTACCTATGTGAGTGACAAGTGGAGCCGCTTGTATGAGATCTTGGCATAATCTCTAGAGCACTCATAAATTACCAGGCACGCGCATGGCTAATTAGCACAAAACAGCGTCAATAGCGAAGAATTGAAGGGGTTGTAATGTGATTGATAGACCTCTGATATATATTAAGTGTTTTGGTTCATAGAAGTTTACTTCACCTTCTCACTGTATGTTATGTCTTATCAATCTAAGATTTGGTTCATAGTCCAAAAGACACCAGATTCAATGCATTACACTCAAAATGTTGATTTCTTAATTTAAAAAAAAACTTTTTGAAATATGTGGGGGATTATTGTATATTTTAGATATTTCAAAAGTTTTTTATTATCAATATGTTCATAATGAATATATTCTCTAATTGATTATAACTTAATTGTTTAAGGAGTTTTGAAAGTTTATTTCTATTTAATTCTAATGTTACATTTGGGTGATGGCATCAATTGCGAGTTTAAGGTTATTCTTAATTTGAATTTACAATTCATTACCTTTATTTCAATTATAATTGCTATCATAAACTCTAACATTATAACTTTCAAAATTCAAAACGTTTAGCCTTAAGTATTTAATTTCTCTTATATATAGATGAGAACCTAGATTTAGAGATGATCTATCTATTTTACTTTTACTTGGTTTTCCCTTGGTTATTTTTATTCTTCGCCATTCTGAATCCTAACCAATTGGTTGGAAGAGCTTGTTATATCCTGGGGAGTATTCATGTCTTGGCGAATAAACTCTTGAGGACAGTGTTATCACACATCTCAAGCTTTCTCTATTTCTCCTATTTTTTCCTATTTTACAACATATGAAAGGTAAGTAAAGAGGTGGAAAATATGTAACTATTACATATTTTAATGAATGAGTTTAATTTTCATATTATAGCTCAAAATAGTTTGATTTAATACATGTTTATATTCTTTTAGATTCTACTTCAATAACCGCTCATTATAAATGTTACACAATTAGTGATGATATGGATGTGGTGGATGAAGAGGTAAGGTATTAAATATTCAATGCTTAAAAGTTATATACATTGTTATTTTAATAAAATTTATTTTTTGCGTGGTCTATATTTTAGGTTGATGTTCATCATAAGGATGGAAGCGCAATTGATTTATGAGTTGATAAGTGCAGAGTTGGTTTTGTGTTTGACAAATTAAAGGCAAGTTGATTATGATTTTACTAGAAGACTAGATCTTGTTTTTTATCTTTATTTTGAATGGTTTTTATGTTTTTCATGTGTTAGTGTGTATTAGTATTAATTTTTAAAAAAAAACAATCAAAACGGATCCCGTGGCTATCCCCGCTATCCTTGTTATTTTTCTAATTTGATTGAATTTGTTATTTGTAGGTTTTAATGAAATCCTAGGACAAGGAGGCTTTATATTCAACGTTTGGAGTATCGGACTTTTATTACATTGTAGTATTGTACTTGTACAAATTCTAAATTTCATGTTTTGCTCAATAAACATTTGGAGTATTTTATTTCTGTAAATTTTTTTATATTAGTTTTTTGAGCTTTATTTTGAATGATTTTTATTTTTTTTCATGTGTTAGTGTGTATTAGTATTAATTTTTTCTAAAAACAATCAAAATGGATTCCTTGGCTATCCCCGCTTCGATACTAGCACTACATATGTGTTTTTGTTAAGAAGGTGTTTGGCAATGTTTTTTCATTTTTAGTTTTCTATTTTCTAATTATTTTAGCTTTTTGTTTAATAAAAAATGGTTTAAAATTTTTTTAAAATAAATGAACATATTTACACAAAATAGTGAGTTATGTTTAATAATAACTAATTATTTATTTATAAAATATTTTGAATATTATAATTCAATATAATTATCATAATTAATCATTTAAATTAATATTTGTATTAATAAAATTTTTTGGATATCATTATTCTATTCTAGTTTTTATTATTAAATATTTAAATTAAATATCTCACTTGAATCATTATTGAATTTAATTATCACAATTAACTATTTAAATTAAACAAATTTCTTTATTCATAACATATTTCCAATAACACTATTTATTTTAATTGTTACAATTAATTATGTAAAGTAAATAGCTCAATTTACTCTGTATTATAATTAACTATCGAAATTAAATATATTTCTTTATTTATAAAGAAATTTGAATATATTTATTAATTTTAATTATTATAATTAAATCTTTCAATTAAAAATATCACTTTAATCATTATTCAAGTTAATTGTTATAATTATTTGTCTAAATTACTAACTTTCATTAAATAAATAAATAAATAAGGGTACAATGGAGATTTCTCATGAGAGGAATAACCATTTCCCCAAAATATTCTTCTCACTCATGGCGGGGATATAAAAACCGAACAGGACTGGTTTAACTGGGAACCGACCGCTAGTCCGATTCAGCTATATAAATTGAACTGGCTCTTGGTCGACCCCAAAATATTCTTCTCACTCATGGCGTGGATATAAAAACCGGATAGGACCGGTTTAACCAGGAACCGACTTGAGATCCATTATTTATTTGGTTCTGATGATGAAAGTTGCAATCTTTTTCTTCAAAATATATGATCTAATATATGCTTGGAGGTGATCAAGTTTTGTCTTTATGGATCTGATTGTTGTTGATTTGATCTATTAATGCCAAAGCTTATAAATTGTTTTGATGTTCTTGTTTCAACACAAAAGCAAGTTGTTGTCCATGTTCTTCTGTTTTGAGATGATGATGATGATGATGTATATTTGTATTTTAAAAATAAAATTTGTTTCATGTAGGAATTGTGACTTGTGGGCTAAAATTAATAAAATTTTAATTTTATAGTTATATTTATTAAATTTCTATTTTTCTCCATTTTTTCTATTTTTATGGATTTTTTTTAAATTTTATGAAAAAAAAAAATTTGAAATTTTTTATATTTAAAAAATTAAAAAAAAAACTGTTGAATAGGCCGGTCAAACTAGTTGGACCGGTTGAACTATGAACCGGTTGACCAACCGGTTTGCTGACCGGTCCGATTTTTAAATCCTTGTCAGGGAGAATCCCATTCTCCCACTTCGCTCATCAAAATTGTATAGAGAAAAATATAATAAAAAAACCAAAAAACATTTTTTTTTCATAATACCTTTACCTTTTTTTTCCCTCCCTTTCAATATATATATATATATATAATAAAAAAAAAATGACCATGCGACATTGCGTATTAAAAAAACAACAACAACAATAAATGATGCCGAATTAGTTGTCATATTTGGTAATGCTTTATTTAAATTATACACCAAAGTTTGGTGGAGGGATAAGGATGAAAATTGGGCAATTGATACAAAAATAACTAAATAAAATAAAATAAAAACCAAATTAAACATTTTTAAATTTATAAGGATGAAAAGCAAAATATATGAAACAAGGACTTTAATCTTAAATGACAGTTGGTGGAGTTTAGATTTAAATATTTGAAATTATTTTTTAGGAAGAAAACATTTTATTTAAAACTAACCAATTTTTTTACTTAATTAATATTAATAAAAATAACTACTTCAATTTAATTTTTTGGTCTTTCAACTCGGTTTCCAGCAGACTATTAGTTTGACAGCAGAGATCTGGGAAGTATTCAAATTCAAAACTACTTGTTGAGTTAAATATAAATAATTTTAAATATATATTTAATAATATGTTTTATTTTAATTAATAAAAAAATTTGCAATTTTTTTTTCAACTCCAAAAGAGGAAACTTGCATGGGCTTGGGTACATTTTTAAAAATAATAATAATAAATCACCCCTAAAATAGTAGAGTAATATTTTATTTGGGATTGAGTCCGGAGTTTTTTTCCAGGGGCCAAATAAAAAGATTGGTGGGTTATTAAATAAAAGAGTCAAACAATATTTTTTTTATAAATATTTTAGAGTGCAACTAGGAAAAAACAAAATATTTTTTTACCATATATACCATTTTGCAGAAAGCTTGAGAGTTAAATAATAGATTTTAACAAATATTTTATTAAAATAATAATTGTATGCTATATGTATTAATTTGTAAAAAAATATTAGAATACAAAAAATAAATTTTCACGAATATTTTTAAAAAAAATATAGTTTTCCTATAATATATATACACATTTGTAAAAGGACAAGGGACCAAATAATATATTTTTACAAATATTCTTGTAAAATATATTAATTTGTAAAATGCAGGGCATAGCCCCCTTTTACTCACTAGGCTCCGTTCCCTCATAATTCCAAGATCAAGCGTTAGAATGTCTCTCAGCATTGTTGGATGACTTTTTGATATTTATAAAATAAATAAATAAATAAAATTTAATTTTGTCCCAAACATAGAAAAGAGGAGATATATCAGTTTATATATACAATTTTAGTGTTTTACAGGGAGTATAGCGTTAAAAACTTCAAAACCCTCCTGCTATAAATATATTAGTGCCATTCCCGTACCCAAACAAGCATTTCTCACCAGCATTTCAGCGATTTCCACACGCTTTTCTTATCGATTCCATCCTCAAGCTTGTGGTATTTGTGTTTTTATTTCCGCTGTTTTGTTATCTAGTTCATTATATTTTTTTCTTTGTGCAAAAAAATTAAAAGTCTTTTTCCAATGAAACTATGAGATAAGGATGTGCTTGTTTATTTTGAAAAAAAAAAATTCAATTCATTTGGTTGATTGATACGAATATGAAATGTTCGGTTGTTTGCTTGTTTTGATTTAGTTTGTTAGAATATGTGTGCATTTATCTTATGTTGTGCATATTACATGTTTGATGAAATGCTCTTGTGATGTTTCTTTTGTTTATTTTCCAACTTTGTTGTTGACTGAAATGTACATTACATATTGGTAAAATACTCGTATTATTTTTCCTTTGTATACTACATCATGTTAAATTTTAGTTTCTATGCTGTTTACATTTTAACTTGATTCCATTTTAACATCATGTAATTTGAAAATGATTTTCATTTTAGAATTTTTGTATAAGAAGGTAGAATAGCAGCGAGTATTCTATTACATCTCGCTCCATTTTGTTTTCCCATTTTATTCCATCCTAATCCATAATAACAAATGCCATCTGGCTAGCCTATGAATGAATATATTTTCCAAGAAATATCAATAGATTTTTTTATATATAAAAAGGTGGATAAACCACAAATTTTTTAGAGCAAATAGAACAATACAAACAAGCCTAACCGGACAAAACCGTCGTAGACTAAAACAACAAACACCAGCACCAAACAACTAAGACAAAAGAAAAATATGAATGTTTGGGATCTCTGGCTTGGGATCTTGCAAAGTCAAGGCTTCCATTTTCACATTTGTAAAAGGACAAGTGACCAAATAATATATGTTTACAAATATTCTTGTAAAATATATATATATATATATTTTATATCATATATTAATTTGTAAAAAGCAGGGCATGAACCTCTTTCGCTCACTAGGCCTCCGTTCCCTCATAATTCCAAGATCAAGCGATGGAATATCTCTCAGCATTGTTGGATGGTTTTTTGATATTTATAAAATAAATAAATAAATAAAACTTATTTTTGTCCCAAACATAGAAAAGAGGAGATATATCAGTTTATATATACAATTTTAGTGTTTTACAAGGAGTATAGCATTAAAAACTTCAAAACAATCCTGATAAATATATTAGTGACATTCCTGTACCCAAACAAGCATTTCTCACCAACATTGCAGCAACTTCTGCCCGCTCTTCTTATCGATTCCATCCTCAAGCTTGTGGTATTCATGTTTTCAGTTCCGCTATTTTGTTATCTAGTTCATTATATATTTTTTTTTTGTAAAAAAATTAATATTTTTTTCCTATGAAACCATGAGATAAGGATGTGCTTGTTTATTTTGAAAAAAAATTCAATTCATTTGGTTGATTGATACGAATATGAAATGTTTGGTTGTTTGCTTGTTTTGATTTAGTTTGTTAGAATATGTGTGCATTTATCTTATGTTGTGCATATTACATGTTTGATGAAATGCTCTTGTGATGTTTCTTTTGTTTATTTTCCAACTTTGTTGTTAACTGAAATGTACATTACATATTGGTAAAATAATTTTATTATTTTTCCTTTGTATACTACATCATGTTAAATTTTAGTTTCTATGCTGTTTACATTTTAACTTGATTCCATTTTAACATCATGTAATTTGAAAATGATTTTCATTTTAGAATTTTTGTATAAAAAGGTAGAATAGCAGCGAGTATTCCATTACATCTCGCTCCATTTTGTTTTCCCATTTTATTCCATCCTAATCCATAATAACAAATGCCATCTGGCTAGCCTATGAATGAATATATTTTCCAAGAAATATCAATAGATTTTTTTATATATAAAAAGGTGGATAAACCACAAATTTTTTAGAGCAAATAGAACAATACAAACAAGCCTAACCAGACAAAACCGACGTAGACTAAAACAACAAACACCAGTACCAAACAACTAAGACAAAAGAAAAATATGAATGTTTGGGATCTCTGGCTTGGGATCTTGCAAAGTCAAGGCTTCCATTTTCACATTTGTAAAATAAATAAATAAATAAAACTTATTTTTGTCCAAAACATAGAAAAGAGGAGATATATCAGTTTATATATACAATTTTAGTGTTTTACAGGGAGTATAGCGTTAAAAACTTCAAAACCCTCCTGCTAAATATATTAGTGCCATTCCTGTACCCAAACAAGCATTTCTCACCAACATTGCAGCAACTTCTGCCCGCTCTTCTTATCGATTAAAACGTCAAGCTTGTGGTATTCATGTTTTCAGTTCCGCTATTTTGTTATCTAGTTCATTATATCAAAAAAATTAAATTTTTCCTATGAAACCATGAGATAAGGATGTGCTTGTTTATTTTGAAAAATTCAATTCATTTGGTTGATTGATACGAATATGAAATGTTCGGTTGTTTTGCTTGTTTTGATTTAGTTTGTTAGAATATGTGTGCATTTATCTTATGTTGTGCATATTACATGTTTTGATGAAATGCTCTTGTGATGTTTCTTTTGTTTATTTTCCAACTTTGTTGTTCACTGAAATGTACATTACATATTGGTAAAATACTCGTATTATTTTTCCTTTGTATACTACATCATGTTAAATTTTAGTTTCTATGATGTTTACATTTTAACTTGATTCCATTTTAACATCATGTAATTTGAAAATAATTTTCATTTTAGAATTTTTGTATAAAAAGGTAGAATAGCAGCGAGTATTCCATTACATCTCGCTCCATTTTGTTTTCCCATTTTATTCCATCCTAATCCATAATAACAAATGCCATCTGGCGAGCCTATGAATGAATATATTTTCCAAGAAATATCAATAGATTTTTTTATATATAAAAAGGTGGATAAACCATAAATTTTTTAGAGCAAATAGAACAATACAAACAAGCCTAACCGGACAAAACCGACTTAGACTAAAACAACAAACACCAGAACCAAACAACTAAGACAAAAGAAAAATATGAATGTTTGGGATCTCTGGCTTGGGATCTTGCAAAGTCAAGGCTTCCATTATCACATTTGTAAAAGGACAAGGGACCAAATAATATATGTTTACAAATATTCTTGTAATATATATATATATATATATATATTTTATATCATATATTAATTTGTAAAAAGCAGGGCATGACCCTCTTTCGGTCACAAGGCCTCCGTTCCCTCATAATTCCAAAATCAAGCGATGGAATGTCTCTCAGCATTGTTGGATGGTTTTTTGATATTTATAAAATAAATAAATAAATAAAAACTTATTTTTGTCCCAAACATAGAAAAAGAGGAGATATATCGGTTTATATATACAATTTTTAGTGTTTTTACTGGGGAGTATAGCGTTAAAAAAACTTCAAAACCCTCACTGCTAAATATATTAGTGCCATTCCTGTACCCAAACAAGCATTTCTCACCAACATTCTGCAGCAACTTCGCCCGCTCTTCTTATCGATTCCATCCCTCAAGCTTGTGGTATTCATGTTTTCGATTCCCGCTATTTTTGTTATCTAGTTCATTATATGCAAAAATTAATTTTTTTTTCCTATGAAACCATGAGATAAGGATGTGCTTGTTTATTTTGAAAAAAAATTCAATTCATTTGGTTGATTGATACGAATATGAAATGTTCGGTTGTTTGCTTGTTTTGATTTAGTTTGTTAGAATATGTGTGCATTTATCTTATGTTGTGCATATTACATGTTTGATGAAATGCTCTTGTGATGTTTCTTTTGTTTATTTTCCAACTTTGTTGTTAACTGAAATGTACATTACATATTGGTAAAATACTCGTATTATTTTTCCTTTGTATACTACATCATGTTAAATTTTAGTTTCTATGCTGTTTACATTTTAACTTGATTCCATTTTAACATCATGTAATTTGAAAATGATTTTCATTTTAGAATTTTTGTATAAAAAGGTAGAATAGCAGCGAGTATTCCATTACATCTCGCTCCATTTTGTTTTCCCATTTTATTCCATCCTAATCCATAATAACAAATGCCATCTGGCTAGCCTATGAATGAATATATTTTCCAAGAAATATCAATAGATTTTTTTATATATAAAAAGGTGGATAAACCACAAATTTTTTAGAGCAAATAGAACAATACAAACAAGCCTAACCGGACAAAACCGACGTAGACTAAAACAACAAACACCAGCACCAAACAACTAAGACAAAAGAAAAATATGAATGTTTGGGATCTCTGGCTTGGGATCTTGCAAAGTCAAGGCTTCCATTTTCACATTTGTAAAAGGACAAGGGACCAAATAATATATGTTTACAAATATTCTTGTAATATATATATATATATATATTATATCATATATTAATTTGTAAAAAGCAGGGCATGACCCTCTTTCGCTCACTAGGCCTCCGTTCCCTCATAATTCCAAGATCAAGCGATGGAATGTCTCTCAGCATTGTTGGATGGCTTTTTGATATTTATAAAATAAATAAATAAATAAAACTTATTTTTGTCCCAAACATAGAAAAGAGGAGATATATCAGTTTATATATACAATTTTAGTGTTTTACAGGGAGTATAGCGTTAAAAACTTCAAAACCCTCCTGCTAAATATATTAGTGCCATTCCTGTACCCAAACAAGCATTTCTCACCAACATTGCAGCAACTTCTGCCCGCTCTTCTTATCGATTCCATCCTCAAGCTTGTGGTATTCATGTTTTCAGTTCCGCTATTTTGTTATCTAGTTCATTATATTTTTGCAAAAAAATTAATTTTTTTTCCTATGAAACCATGAGATAAGGATGTGCTTGTTTATTTTGAAAAAAAATTCAATTCATTTGGTTGATTGATACGAATATGAAATGTTCGGTTGTTTGCTTGTTTTGATTTAGTTTGTTAGAATATGTGTGCATTTATCTTATGTTGTGCATATTACATGTTTGATGAAATGCTCTTGTGATGTTTCTTTTGTTTATTTTCCAACTTTGTTGTTAACTGAAATGTACATTACATATTGGTAAAATACTCGTATTATTTTTTTCCTTTGTATACTACATCATGTTAAATTTTTAGTTTCTATCTTTGTTTACATTTTTAACTTGATTCCATTTTTAACATCATGTAATTTGAAAATGATTTTCATTTTTAGAATTTTTTTGTATAAAAAGGTAGAATAGCAGTGAGTATTCCATTACATCTCGCTCCATTTTTGTTTTTCCCATTTTATTCCATCCTAATCCATAATAACAAATGCCATCTGGCTAGCCTATGAATGAATATATTTTCCAAGAAATATCAATAGATTTTTTTATATATAAAAAGGTGGATAAACCACAAATTTTTCAGAGCAAATAGAACAATACAAACAAGCCTAACCAGACAAAACCGACGTAGACTAAAACAACAAACACCAGCACCAAACAACTAAGACAAAAGAAAAATATGAATGTTTGGGATCTCTGGCTTGGGATCTTGCAAAGTCAAGGCTTCCATTTTCACATTTGTAAAAGGACAAGGGACCAAATAATATATGTTTACAAATATTCTTGTAATATATATATATATATATATATATATATATTTTACATCATATATTAATTTGTAAAAAGCAGGGCATGACCCTCTTTCGCTCACTAGGCCTCTGTTCTCTCATAATTCCAAGATCAAGCGATGGAATGTCTCTCAGCATTGTTGGATGGCTTTTTGATATTTATAAAATAAATAAATAAATAAAACTTATTTTTGTCCCAAACATAGAAAAGAGGAGATATATCAGTTTATATATACAATTTTAGTGTTTTACAGGGAGTATAGCGTTAAAAACTTCAAAACCCTCCTGCTAAATATATTAGTGCCATTCCTGTACCCAAACAAGCATTTCTCACCAACATTGCAGCAACTTCTGCCCGCTCTTCTTATCGATTCCATCCTCAAGCTTGTGGTATTCATGTTTTCAGTTCCGCTATTTTGTTATCTAGTTCATTATATTTTTTTTTTTTGCAAAAAAATTAATTTTTTTTCCTATGAAACCATGAGATAAGGATGTGCTTGTTTGTTTTGAAAAAAAAATTCAATTCATTTGGTTGATTGATACGAATATGAAATGTTCGGTTGTTTGCTTGTTTTGATTTAGTTTGTTAGAATATGTGTGCATTTATCTTATGTTGTGCATATTACATGTTTGATGAAATGCTCTTGTGATGTTTCTTTTGTTTATTTTCCAACTTTGTTGTTAACTGAAATGTACATTACATATTGGTAAAATACTCGTATTATTTTTCCTTTGTATACTACATCATGTTAAATTTTAGTTTCTATGCTGTTTACATTTTAACTTGATTCCATTTTAACATCATGTAATTTGAAAATGATTTTCATTTTAGAATTTTTGTATAAAAAGGTAGAATAGCAGCGAGTATTCCATTACATCTCGCTCCATTTTGTTTTCCCATTTTATTCCATCCTAATCCATAATAACAAATGCCATCTGGCTAGCCTATGAATGAATATATTTTCCAAGAAATATCAATAGATTTTTTTATATATAAATAGGTGGATAAATCACAAATTTTTTAGAGCAAATAGAACAATATAAACAAGCCTAACCGGACAAAACCGACGTAGAATAAAACAACAAACACCAGCACCAAACAACTAAGACAAAAGAAAAATATGAATGTTTGGGATCTCTGGCTTGGGATCTTGCAAATTCAAGGCTTCCATTTTCACATTTGTAAAAGGACAAGGGAACAAATAATATATGTTTACAAATATTCTTGTAAAATATATATATATATATATATTTTATATCATATATTAATTTGTAAAAAGCAGGGCATCACCCTCTTTCGCTCACTAGGCCTCCGTTCTCTCATAATTCCAAGATCAAGCGATGGAATTTCTCTCAGCATTGTTGGATGGCTTTTTGATATTTATAAAATAAATAAATAAATAAAAACTTATTTTTTTGTCCCAAACATAGAAAAGAGGAGATATATCGGTTTATATATACAATTTTTAGTGTTTCTACGGGGAGTATAAGCGTTAAAAACTTCAAAACCCTCACACTAAATATATTAGTGTCATTCACATGCCCAAACAAGCATTTCTCACCAACATTACGACAACTACGCCCGCTCTTCTTATCGATTCCATCCTCAAAGCTTGTGGTATTCATGTTTTTCGATTCCCGCTATTTTTGTTATCTAGTTCATTATATTATGCAAAAATTAATATTTTTCCTATGAAACCATGAGATAAGGATGTGCTTGTTTATTTTTGATTCAATTCATTTGGTTGATTGATACGAATATGAAAATGTTCGGGTTGTTTCGCTTGTTTTGATTTAGTTTGTTAGAATATGTGTGCATTTATCTTATGTTGTGCATATTACATGTTTGATGAAATGCTCTTGTGATGTTTCTTTTTGTTTATTTTTCCAACTTTGTTGTTAAGCTGAAATGTACATTACATATTGGTAAAATACTCATATTATATTTCCTTTGTATACTACATCATGTTAAATTTTAGTTTTTATGTTGTTTACATTTTAACTTGATTCCATTTTAACATCATGTAATTTGAAAATGATTTTCATTTTAGAATTTTTGTATAAAAAGGTAGAATAGCAACGAGTATTCCATTACATCTCGCTCCATTTTGTTTTCCCATTTTATTCCATCCTAATCCATAATAACAAATGCCATCTGGCTAGCCTATGAATGAATATATTTTCCAAGAAATACCAATAGATTTTTTTATATATAAATAGGTGGATAAACCACAAATTTTTTAGAGCAAATAGAACAATACAAACAAGCCTAACCGGACAAAACCGACGTAGACTAAAACAACAAACACCATCACCAAACAACTAAGACAAAAGAAAAATATGAATGTTTGGGATCTCTGGCTTGGGATCTTGCAAAGTCAAGGCTTCCATTTTCACATTTGTAAAAGGACAAGGGACCAAATAATATATGTTTACAAATATTCTTGTAATATATATATATATATATATATATATATATATATTATATCATATATTAAATTGTAAAAAGCAGGGCATGACCCTCTTTCGCTCAGTAGGCCTCCGTTCGCTCATAATTCCAAAATCAAGCGATGGAATGTCTCTCAGCATTGTTGGATGGTTTTTTGATATTTATAAAATAAATAAATAAATAAAACTTATTTTTGTCCCAAACATAGAAAAGAGGAGATATATCAGTTTATATATACAATTTTAGTGTTTTACAGGGAGTATAGCGTTAAAAACTTCAAAACCCTCCTGCTATAAATATATTAGTGTCATTCCTGTACCCAAACAAGCATTTCTCACCAGCATTTCAACGATTTCCGCACGCTTTTCTTATCGATTCCATCCTCAAGCTTGTGGTATTTGTGTTTTTATTTCCGCTGTTTTGTTATCTAGTTCATTATATTTTTTTCTTTGTGCAAAAAAATTAAAAGTCTTTTTCCAATGAAACTATGAGATAAGGATGTGCTTGTTTATTTTGAAAAAAAAAATTCAATTCATTTGGTTGATTGATACGAATATGAAATGTTCGGTTGTTTGCTTGTTTTGATTTAGTTTGTTAGAATATGTGTGCATTTATCTTATGTTGTGCATATTACATGTTTGATGAAATGCTCTTGTGATGTTTCTTTTGTTTATTTTCCAACTTTGTTGTTAACTGAAATGTACATTACATATTGGTAAAATACTCGTATTATTTTTCCTTTGTATACTACATCATGTTAAATTTTAGTTTCTATGCTGTTTACATTTTAACTTGATTCCATTTTAACATCATGTAATTTGAAAATGATTTTCATTTTAGAATTTTTTTGTATAAAAAGGTAGAATAGCAGTGAGTATTCCATTACATCTCGCTCCATTTTTGTTTTCCCCATTTTTATTCCATCCTAATCCATAATAACAAATGCCATCTCGGCTAGCTTATGAATGAATATATTTTCCAAGAAATATCAATAGATTTTTATATATAAAAAGGTGCATAAACCACAAATTTTTAGAGCAAATAGAACAATACAAACAAGCCTAACTACGACAAAACCGACGTAGACTATAACAACAAACACCAAAGACCAAACAACTAAGACAAAAAGAAAAATATGAATGTTTGGGATCTACGGCTTGGGATCTTGCAGTCAAGGCTTCCATTTTCACATTTGTAAAAAGGACAAGGGACTAAATAATATATGTTTACAAATATTCTTGTAAAAATATATATATATATATATATATATATATATATATATATATATATATTATATCATATATTAATTTGTAAAAGAGGTGGCATGACGATCTTTCGCTCACTAGGCCTCCGCTCCTCATAATTCCAAGATCAAGCTGATGGAATGTCTCTCAGCATTGTTGGATGGTTTTTTGATATTTATAAAATAAATAAATAAATAAAACTTATTTTTGTTCCAAACATAGAAAAGAGGAGATATATCAGTTTATATATACAATTTTAGTGTTTTACAGGGAGTATAGCGTTAAAAACTTCAAAACCCTCCTGCTATAAATATATTAGTGTCATTCCCGTACCCAAACAAGCATTTCTCACCAGCATTTCAACGATTTCCGCACGCTTTTCTTATCGATTCCATCCTCAAGCTTGTGGTATTTGTGTTTTTAGTTCCGCTGTTTTGTTATCTAGTTCATTATATTTTTTTCTTTGTGCAAAAAAATTAAAAGTCTTTTTCCAATGAAACTATGAGATAAGGATGTGCTTGTTTATTTTGAAAAAAAAAATTCAATTCATTTGGTTGATTGATACGAATATGAAATGTTCGGTTGTTTGCTTGTTTTGATTTAGTTTGTTAGAATATGTGTGCATTTATCTTATGTTGTGCATATTACATGTTTGATGAAATGCTCTTGTGATGTTTCTTTTGTTTATTTTCCAACTTTGTTGTTAACTGAAATGTACATTACATATTGGTAAAATACTCATATTATATTTCCTTTGTATACTACATCATGTTAAATTTTAGTTTTTATGCTGTTTACATTTTAACTTGATTCCATTTTAACATCATGTAATTTGAAAATGATTTTCATTTTAGAATTTTTGTATAGAAAGGTAGAATAGCAGCGAGTATTCCATTACATCTCGCTCCATTTTGTTTTCCCATTTTATTCCATCCTAATCCATAATAACAAATGCCATCTGGCTAGCCTATGAATGAATATATTTTCCAAGAAATATCAATAGATTTTTTTATATATAAATAGGTGGATAAACCACAAATTTTTTAGAGCAAATAGAACAATACAACCAAGCCTAACCGGACAAAACCGACGTAGACTAAAACAACAAACACCAGCACCAAACAACTAAGACAAAAGAAAAATATGAATGTTTGCGATCTCTGGCTTGGGATCTTGCAAAGTCAAGGCTTCCATTTTCACATTTGTAAAAGGACAAGGGACCAAATAATATATGTTTACAAATATTCTTGTAAAATATATATATATATATATATATATATATATATATATATTTTATATCATATATTAATTTGTAAAAAGCAGGGCATGACCCTCTTTCGCTCACTAGGCCTCCGTTCCCTCATAATTCCAAGATCAAGCGATGGAATGTCTCTCAGCATTGTTGGATGGTTTTTTGATATTTATAAAATAAATAAATAAATAAAACTTATTTTTGTTCCAAACATAGAAAAGAGGAGATATATCAGTTTATATATACAATTTTAGTGTTTTACAGGGAGTATAGCGTTAAAAACTTCAAAACCCTCCTGCTATAAATATATTAGTGTCATTCCTGTACCCAAACAAGCATTTCTCACCAGCATTTCAACGATTTCCGCACGCTTTTCTTATCGATTCCATCCTCAAGCTTGTGGTATTTGTGTTTTTATTTCCGCTGTTTTGTTATCTAGTTCATTATATTTTTTTCTTTGTGCAAAAAAATTAAAAGTCTTTTTCCAATGAAACTATGAGATAAGGATGTGCTTGTTTATTTTGAAAAAAAAAATTCAATTCATTTGGTTGATTGATACGAATATGAAATGTTCGGTTGTTTGCTTGTTTTGATTTAGTTTGTTAGGATATGTGTGCATTTATCTTATGTTGTGCATATTACATGTTTGATGAAATGCTCTTGCGATGTTTCTTTTGTTTATTTTCCAACTTTGTTGTTAACTAAAATGTACATTACATATTGGTAAAATACTCATATTATATTTCCTTTGTATACTACATCATGTTAAATTTTAGTTTCTATGCTGTTTACATTTTAAATTGATTCCATTTTAACATCATGTAATTTGAAAATGATTTTCATTTTAGAATTTTTGTATAAAATGGTAGAATAGCAGCGAGTATTCCATTACATCTCGCTCCATTTTGTTTTCCCATTTTGTTTTCCCATTTTATTCCATCCTAATCCATAATAACAAATGCCATCTGGCTAGCCTATGAATGAATATATTTTCGAAGAAATATCAATAGATTTTTTTATATATAAAAAGGTGGATAAATCACAAATTTTTTAGAGCAAATAGAACAATATAAACAAGCCTAACCGGACAAAACCGACGTAGACTAAAACAACAAACACCAGCACCAAACAACTAAGACAAAAGAAAAATATAAATGTTTGGGATCTCTGGCTTGGGATCTTGCAAAGTCAAGGCTTCCATTTTCACATTTGTAAAAGGACAAGGGACCAAATAATATATGTTTACAAATATTCTTGTAATATATATATATATATATATATATATATATATATATATATATATATATATATATATATATATTATATCATATATTAATTTGTAAAAAGCAGGGCATGACCCTCTTTCGCTCACTAGGCCTCCGCTCCCTCATAACTCCAAGATCAAGCGATCGAATGTCTCTCAGCATTGTTGGATGGCTTTTTGATATTTATAAAATAAATAAATAAATAAAAATTATTTTTGTCCCAAACATAGAAAAGAGGAGATATATCAGTTTATATATACAATTTTTAGTGTTTTCTGGGAGTATAGCGTTAAAAACTTCAAAACCCTCCTCGCTATAAATATATTAGTGCCATTCACTGTACTCCAAACAAGCATTTCTCACCAAAGCATTTCAGATTTCACGCACGCTTTTTCTTATTGATTCCATCCCTCAAGCTTGTGGTATTTGTGTTTTTTATTTCCATTTGTTTTGTTATCTAGTTCATTATATCTTTGTGCAAAAATTAAAAAGTCTTTTTCCAATGAAACTATGAGATAAGGATGTGCTTGTTTATTTTTGATTCAATTCATTTGGTTGATTGATACTGAATATGAAATGTTCGGTTGTTTGCTTGTTTTGATTTAGTTTGTTAGAATATGTGTGCATTTATCTTATGTTGTGCATATTACATGTTTGATGAAATGCTCATGTGATGTTTCTTTTGTTTATTTTCCAACTTTGTTGTTAACTGAAATGTACATTACATATTGGTAAAATAATTTTTATTATTTTTCCTTTGTATACTACATCATGTTAAATTTTTAGTTTCTATGTCTGTTACATTTTTAACTTGATTCCATTTTTAACATCATGTAATTTGAAAATGATTTTCATTTTAGAATTTTTTTGTATAAAAGGTAGAATAGCAGCAAAGTATTCCATTACATCTCGGCTCCATTTTTGTTTTTTCCCATTTTTATTCCATCCTAATCCATAATAACAAAATGCCATCTGGCTAGCCTATGAATGAATATATTTTTCCAAGAAATATCAATAGATTTTTATATATATAAATAGGGTGGATAAATCACAAATTTTTAGAGCAAATAGAACAATATAAACAAGCCCCTAACCTAGGACAAGAAACCGACTGACTAAACAACAAACACCGAGCACCAAACAACTAAGACAAAAGAAAAATATGAATGTTTGGGATCTCTGGCTTGGGATCTTGCAAATTCAAGGCTTCCATTTTCACATTTGTAAAAGGACAAGGGAACAAATAATATATGTTTACAAATATTCTTGTAAAATATATATATATATATATATATTTTATATCATATATTAATTTGTAAAAAGCAGGGCATGACTCTCTTTCGCTCAGTAGGCCTCCGTTCCCTCATAATTCCAAGATCAAGCGATGGAATGTCTCTCAGCATTGTTGGATGGCTTTTTGATATTTATAAAATAAATAAATAAATAAAACTTATTTTTGTCCCAAACATAGAAAAGAGGAGATATATCAGCTTTTATATATACAATTTTAGTGTTTTACTGGGGAGTATAGCGTTAAAAACTTCAAAACCCTCCTGCTAAATATATTAATGCCATTCCCTGCACTCCAAACAAGCATTTTCTCACCTATATTGCGAAAAGAATCTCGCCCGCTTTCTATTATCGATTCCATCCCCAAGCTTGTGGTATCTATGTTTTTCGGCCCGCTTATTTTGTTAGTCTAGTTCATTATATGCAAAAATTAATTTTTCCTATGAAACCATGAGATAAGGATGTGCTTTGTTTATTTTGAGATTCAAATTCATTTGGTTGATTGACACTGAATATGAAATGTTCGATTTGTTTGCTTGTTTTGATTTAGTTTGTTAGAATATGTGTGCATTTATCTTATGTTGTGCATATTACATGTTTGATGAAATGCTCTTGTGATGTTTCTTTTGTTTATTTTCCAACTTTGTTGTTAACTGAAATGTACATTACATATTGGTAAAATACTCGTATTATTTTTCCTTTGTATACTACATCATGTTAAATTTTAGTTTCTATGATGTTTACATTTTAACTTGATTCCATTTTAACATCATGTAATTTGAAAATGATTTTCATTTTAGAATTTTTGTATAAAAAGGTAGAATAGCAGCTTGTATTCCATTACATCTCGCTCCATTTTGTTTTCCCATTTTATTCCATCCTAATCCATAATAACAAATGCCATCCGGCTAGCTCTATGAATGAATATATTTTTCCAAGAAATATCAATAGATTATATATATAAGAAGGTGGATAAAACCACAAATTTTTAGAGCAAATAGAACAATACAAACAAGCTCTAACTGAGACAAAACCGACGTAGACTAAAAACAACAAACACCAAAGACCAAACAACTAAGACAAAAGAAAAATATGAATGTTTGGGATCT
>NC_052477.1:5906577-6108703 GCF_009730915.1 Dioscorea cayenensis subsp. rotundata
CAAGCCTAACCAGACAAAACCGACGTAGACTAAAACAACAAACACCAGCACCAAACAACTAAGACAAAAGAAAAATATGAATGTTTGGGATCTCTGGCTTGGGATCTTGCAAAGTCAAGGCTTCCTTTTATTATTAGAAGCTGCTCTTTATGATGGACCCTTAGAGAACTACAGCTACATTCATAGCAAGATCTTGTGGCTCTTTTTTTTTAAAAAAAAGGTAGATAAACTACTAATTTGTTAGAGGAAATAGAACAATACAAACAAGCCCAACCGGACAAAACAAACGTAGACTAAAACAACAAACACCAACACCAAACAACTGAGATAAGAAAAACACGAACATTTGGGATCTGTGGCTTGGGAGCTTGCAAAGTCAAGGCTTCCTTTTATCATTAGAAGTGGCTCTTCAAGATGGACCCTTAGAGAACTAGAGCGACAATCGTAACGAGATCTTGTGGCCCTTTTTTCTTCGTTCAATGGGGTGGCTCCACCAAAAAACCTGCTTCTTCATTCCATCATGACGATGGTTTTAAGTCAGCCTCTTTAGAGTGCATCTAGTGAGGGGACAGGAATCAATTGGAAAAAGTTATTGTGGTTGCCCTTGTTGTTAGATTCTAAAGACTTGGCCAGTGCAAGTAACTTTTGCTGGATCTCTTCCTTATTAGTTCCATAGTCCACTTCATCCAATGGTGATTCTACCGCTATGATATCATTAATAAGAGGAGAGTGGGTTTTTTTACTGTTGTAGGAAGGGATGTCCTGTATAGAGGTCATGACAACAGTCATCATCTTAGATGTTAGGCGTGGGAGGACTAGTGTTGCTGAATCTTGAACTGGAGGCGGCTGGGTATCCCCTAATTTGGCTATTAAAAGGGTTTTTGGCTCTAATGTACAGGGCCCATGCATCTTCTTAAAGTCTCTATTCATAATGGGGTGAGATGTCCTTGATTAAAGGAGGACCCTCAGGTTGGGAGGGTCTTGTTGGCAAGTTACTAGAAAAGGAATAAAAAACTTGTTCAAGGGGATCGTCAATTGAAAGGGCAGCAATAATGTTGTGATCAATTACAATCTCAATATAGATGGGAGGTTCAAACTCCTGTACATTAGTGAATTCAATTAGCTTGCTTGGATAAGGATTAATAGCATCCCCACTTGCATTCTTTATCTGTAAATGTACATCTAGAGTTATTGGATTGTATTTGATCGGAGGATCTGACTTCAATTAAGAAGTAGGTGCAGTTGGGAACACATCGGGTTTGGTCTGGTTCGGCTTAGGCCGTATAGTACGTTGGGCACAGGTAGGAGAGTAAGGTTAACCTTGCATGAGTGCTGAATGGACTCGACCAAGAAGAAATGGTTGGGCTTAAACCAAAGAGCAATGATTAATCTAATTCACCAACTTCCCCTGAGCTAGGGCTTGGTCGAGGGGAGTCGGTTCAAAAGACCCTTCCAAAGTTAGCTGAGATTCTTGGGTTTGAGCTTGATCATGTTTTAGCTATGCAGTGTTGGCAAAGGTACTTGGTTGGGCTACACCACATCCATAATGTACATGCGATGCCTTTGCATGATCACATGAATGAGACTAGGATTTAAAAGTTCTATCCCGCATGGCGAACAGCTTGGAGCCAGTGCCTTACCAGCTTGGGCGCCTCTAGCCTTAGCCTGAGTCAAGCTAGTGGTTATCTCAGTATGCCTGACAACGTTCGGCGCTAGCCTAGGCCCATACTTGAGAAGTTCAGGTGGCTTTTAGGGCAGGGCATTTGTTAGTTGCCCACCTATCTTCTCGAGTGTCGTGCTGGATGAACCATAAGTATGTCTCCACTTCCTAAGAGAACTATCGGTCTGATCAATAATGGGAGATGGCATAGTGTCCTGCACCTCGCGTCCAAAGGGATTGCTGGAGTTGGGCTCAACTGCCGGACGATGTTGAATACTGAGGAAGCAAAGCTCAACTGTCAGCCCTGATTCATTCAGTGGTGGTTTTGGTAGGTGGGAGCCTGGCCTCACCACCATATTGGTTGCCCACGAGCATTGCTAGGATGGTGCATTGGTCTCCAAACGGTCTTCATGTAAGCTCGCTAGGAGGATACAATGGAGCCTTGCCTTTGTTGTGGCGTAACAATTGATGTGTGTGTGCAAAACAGATGTTTCCGATTGGACATAGACCTGTATTGCTTCAACAATTTGTGGTCGGCGGTCTGAAGGGTAAAAGAG
This sequence comes from Dioscorea cayenensis subsp. rotundata, assembly GCF_009730915.1. Lineage (NCBI taxonomy): Eukaryota > Viridiplantae > Streptophyta > Magnoliopsida > Dioscoreales > Dioscoreaceae > Dioscorea > Dioscorea cayenensis. The sequence continues at coordinate 5,908,795 of NC_052477.1, forward strand.
ATCACCGTGCACCAAATTGTATTGCCCTCTTACAAAAAGTTAAATCTCATGTGGGGAATAGGCCGCCGGACAGAGTCTCACCAGTGCACAAGCGAATTCATGTAAGGCTGTCGAGCTATTATGCATGTCAATGAGGTCCCAAGTAAACTCATATCTCAAGGGTGGATGCATGACTCCTACAGTGGAAATGGATGTTCTTCGGTTTGATCTACATAGGGTCAAGGACTGGTGGCCCAAAGACCCTCATCTTGTGCGTCCAACTTGCGAGGTTAATGGTGCAAGGACAGTGTTTATTGCTCAGGTAAACAAGGCTAAGATCTTTTGTCGTCCTCACCACTTTCTTTGTTTTGAACAAGACAATGAACTATCTGTTTTCAATTGCAGCGACTTTGAGAACTTGCGTACTAAGAGTGCAAGGACCGTGTTTATTGCTTAGGTGAAGAGGGCTAAGATCCTCCGTCGTCCTCACCTCTTTCTTTATTTTGGATGAGACCATGAATTGTCTGTTCGCAAATGGGGTGACTTTGAGAACTTTCCTGCCAAGAGTGTTTGTGAGGCCTCCAGTAATGTTACCTCAGAGGTCGACCATTAAGGACTGAAGAAATGGAGAAACGAGCTAGTTATGAGATCGGCATGGAGACTGTTGATTGAGAGAGTGGTGTCGGGAGATCTATCTTCTTGGCTTAGGGTGATGTGGATGGAGGTTTCCTCTGTGAAGATTTTTTTTACCTCGATTTGATGTGTTTTCTTCTTGGGGACTAGGGTTATCGATCAACAAGTAGAGGCATGGGGTTGTCCGCCATGACGTGGCCAATGCAATGACACCTCTTACAATTAAGATAGTGTCTGCATTTGGAAACGGTGTGGTTAAGCTAGAGGTAGTGAGAGCATAGAAATTGTTCTGCCGGTGAGCTCCTTCTCTTCAAACTAGGTCTATTGTTCATCTTGGGTGAGGAAGCAAAGTTGCGCATACTCCTGGCTTGGAAGCTTTGGAGATGGTTGATGGTATGGTCGATTCTAACCTGGTTATTTCTGGCATGGTTATTGTATGCATCACGAGGGCTGCTTCTATGTTACCACAACAGCTTCCAATCATCTGTCAATCACGTCTCCAGAGTGGTATGAGGGTGATGCTGTAACTCTTGTGCTATACGAGACCACACAACCATGGCGTGTGTGATACGTGGTCGTCTAGTGCCCTGCTAAGGTGGTTCCTGTTGTCTTAGACGAGCTCCGCCACATGCATTATCGCGCCTGTCGATCGTACCGCCCAGAAGCTCCATCTTTTTATATAAATGTTATTATTCCGTTTGCTTGGAATTGCAACAAATATAAGTATAAATACTATGAAAAAAAGGAATTCCTATGAAATGTTCGAAATAATCCTTGTGCTATTAGTGGTGGGGGATCATGATTTCCCCTTGGGGTTAAAGATTGATGAAAACACTAGACCTCTAATTGTGGACCTATGAAGCATGGACACGGGGACACGACACGACACGATATGGACATGACGACACGGTAATTTCTAAAAACAAAGGACACGGGTATGGCAGGACACAACAATAAAAAAAAATATATTTAATGTAAAATATTCATTATAAATATAAATAATTATATTTATTGTTTAAATATAAATAACTTTTATAGTAACTCTATTGTAATTATACTAAAGAAAAAGTCTCAAATAACAGTAATTAAGTACATTTATATAAAAAAAAACCAAGGTTGTCAGACCCGGACCGGCCCGGCCGGTTCAACTGGAAAAACCGGGAATCGGCCATGTGGCCGGCCCGGGTATACCCCATTGAACCGGGTATTAAAAAACCCGGTGACCCGGTCGGGTCAATCGGGTCACAATGTTTAATTTTTTTTACAATAATTAATAATTTATTATTATTTTCTCATTAGACAATAAATAGAATTACAATATATATATATATATATATATATATATATGTCATAAATATACCAACAAAAATTAACATTTAAAAATAAAATCTATTAATGTGTTAATAGTTTCTAAAAATTTAATTTATTAAGAAAATAAAACAATAAATGAGTGTAATTTTATTATAAAAATATAAAATTAAAATATTCTAATTAAATAAAAAATATAAGAAAATTTAAAACAAAATAAAAACTCAATTGAGATATAAGAATTAGTGAATTAAATTTCGTATCTATTTTAACAAAATCAACCAATAAACAAACAAATAAATAAATAACACCGAGAGAAGTTTGATTATTATATATTAATATATTAGATTTGTAAATATTTTAAAAATGTAAAAATAAATGACATAATTAGAAAACTCTACTGTATATAAGGTCATTTATCAATTTAAATATCAAATTTGAGTAGATTTTATATTATAATTATGGGTTTAATATTATATTTGCTCATTATTAATTATTATAATATTTTTTATATTTAATTATTGACCCCGGTTCAACCCTGGTTCGACCCGGTCGAACCCATTGACCCCTGACCCTTAGGCTTAGCCGGGTCATTGTCCGAGTCGGGTCTGACAACCTTGAAAAAAACACTTCATATTCAACTTAAAAATAAATAATATTAAAATATAATATAAAATATATTTATAGTAATATTAAAATTGTTATTTAAATTTGATATTTTAGTTTATAATATCTTATAATAAATATTTATAATAAGTAAATTGCAAAAGAGTCTGAACAAAATTTTTTTAAAAAATAATAATAAATCAACGGTCAGGATTGATGTTTGTGGAGAAACCCTAGATCTTAAAAGGCTTGGAACCTTGGCAGCCGCTGCGCCACTCCTCTCCAACCCTTGTCACCTACCCGCGCGGCGACTCTCTTCCACCGGACCATCTCTCCAACCCCCCATCAACTCCGCGCGCAGAGCCTATCCTCCACCTCTCCAGCCCTCCTAACCTCCGCGCGCAGAGCTTCTCCTCCACCTCTCCAGCCCTCGTCACCTCCGCGCGCAGCGTCTCTCCTCCACCTCTCCAGCCCTTGTCGCCTCCGCGCGCAGCGCCTCTTCTCCACCTCTCCAACCCTCATCACCTCCACGCGTAGAGCCTCATAAAGCCCCTCCCTCGAACCACCGCAGCTGCCGCCTCTGTCATCATGCGCAGTTCCCCTTTTCTCTCCACCACTCCACCTCTCATCACCTCAATTTCATCCTCTTACAAGCCTCATGCCGGCGAAAATCTCTAACCGAACCTCCGCAACCCAAGGTTAGACGAAGCTTCGCCACCAAAAATCTAGTTCGGCCGTGTCCAGGGATGTCGAGAGGTGTCCAATCGTATGAGAGGGTGTCGGATACAGTGTCCCACCGTGTCGATGGCGTATCCGTGTCGGACACCGGCACGACACCGGTACGTTGGCGGTTTTGCCGTGTCCGTGCTTCCCAGTTGTGGACATTGGTTTAGTTTTGAATATACTTTAGAAATTTACATCTCAGTTATCTTCTCTTTCTCCTAAATTTGTGTTTTGCTTACTTTTTCAGATTTGTTGCTGAAATTGAGGTAAATAACTATTTAGGCCTTTATATGTAATTTAAAATTTGCATAATCAATTATTTTTGTTATGTATAGTATTAGATTTTAGGTATAGTTGCAATTTGTTTGCAAATTTGTTTTAATGTTTTCCAACATGATATATATGGAAGCAATAACTTGTTGAGGGTATCATTTTGACAAGCTTATTTTTTTAACTTGATGTTTGGCTTAAACCATATAGATTACCTAAATCATTTGCATTTGCCTATTGCTATACTATTTATATGCTTTAATATTTGCATTATGCAATATAAAAACACTTGAGTGATGTTTTTGGTTAAAGGAGCTGCAAAGGCAGCTAAGATAGCCAAAATACAAAAACAGGGCAGGACCCTGGACATAACACCACTAGGAAAGTTCTAAAGCAGCAGATGCTAAGATTATTCAAAAGTCAAAAACAAAACCCAGTGTTCATAGTAACTTTTATCAACCACCTCAGCATATCCATGCCCTTATGATAAACAGATAACCTAGGAGCTCCCCTTCCAAAAGTAGTCAGTTTTCAGCATTCCACTCCCTTGGAATCCATTGCTCAACAAGACTTCCAACTTCATATATTAGTTGCCGTAAATATGCCAGCAATCTTTCTATGTGTCAGTTTGAGCCTGGAGTGTATTGTGCCAAGTCCTGGATTAGCCCTGCACAATCAGAATAAATATGATCAGTAGTAATCTTTAACAGTTTAGCTTGATCCACGCAATCTTCATGGCTAAAGCTTCAGCAAGCAAGGCAGATTCCTCCCTTAATCTACAGAAAGCTTTAAGTAATTTTTAAATTTGTGCCAGCCAGAATCTAGGCTGAGGGATATAAAGGCAACTGTATGATTTTATAATGGTAACATCTAGGCCTTTTCTTGCAGGGATTGCTATCTCACAGCTGGCTTGCACTGCATCTTGCCATGCTGTGCCCCTCCTGCATTTCTCTCGTCAAAAGATTTAATGAGCCAGAGCCCAACTTGAACTTGTTTAGTTCAAGTCTAGCTTAAGTTTGATTCCAGTGGGCTTGGCTTGTTTTGTTCAAGCATAGCTCTAGTTTGATACCAGAGGACTTGCTGACAATATGCCAAGCTGAGGTTGAGTTGAATTCACACTAGTGTTGCCTCCTTTTCTATTTTTTTGGAGTTAAATAAATCATTTTCCCCCCATTCATGGCACAAACAAACGCACCTTGCAACCCAGTGCAGCCTCTCCTCCCTGTTCTTTCTATTTGATTTCAGTTGGTGCCTTTGTCTAGAATTTTCTTCTGCAGTTATGTCTCTTTAACTCTGACAAGTTCCATTTCTTCTTTAGCTAACATTTCACAGCAATTCAATTGACTGGCTACAGTTTCCCCAAACATTTCATGCAATCTCGTATCAGTTAACTATTTTTTGCTCTTTTCTGTGTTTGGTACAATTTACGTAGGATTGCACTGATTTGAGCATGAGATTTAACTATTATGTTAGTGCATTTATAGGTCTTATATAAAGACGTTTAAATTTGTTTTAATGATTTATTTGGTAATTTTTAAGATTTCATGAATAAACAGTAATAATAATCTCACTCACTTGAGTTGAGTGTCTGGGTTTTACAAATCTGCTAGCTAAAAGCAGGCCAGCTGGAAGAGAGTTGAGATTGGGGGAAAATAGTGAATAAAGAGTGTAAGAGGAAATGAAGTTAGAGAGAGGGAGATGGAGTAGGAAGAGAGAGAAAGAAGTTTGGTCAGTGTGCATTTTTAGAGAGTGGTCGGGTGTGGTAATGGTTAACAACTGATATGTCATAGATTATGATGAACAAGAGGGGTTTAGATTTTCTTCTTTGTTTCCAGTTTTGTTCAGAACTATTTCAATAAAAGAAATGGTTATTTAGTTTGGCTGTGGTTTTGAAATATAAAAACTGAACCGACCAAATTAACCATTCTCATAGCATATATTTTATGTTTTATGTTTACAACGTTCAAAATCTTCTGTTCTAAAGTTTGAGTAATATTATTGTGAAATCGAATAGTTTCGCTTCGAATTAATTTTGAGTCAAAGTGACATTTGAGCTAGTTTGTTCAAGTTTTCTTCAGTTAGTCTTGATTTGTTGTTAAATTGTAATTACTCTTGCCTTGTTCAAACCTGGCTTATTCATAACCCTACTTAAGACTGTTCTTGTTTAAATAATAACTAGTTAAATGGTTCACCTGCTGGATTACTAGTCTTAGGATAGTTGATTTGAATGATAATGTAGGCTAATATTTCTCATTGCATGATAATTGGCAGTGAGTCCTGGAGGATGGTTTTCCTTAAAGACATAATTCCTGCGGCTACTAACACTGTGAACACGAAGTTCATCATTTTAGACAAGGGTAACAAAAGCCAAGAGGGAAAGGAGACAACATGCGTGGCACTAGTTGCTGATGAGACTGCTTCAGTTTACTTCCAGATGTGGGGTGGTGAGTGTGAGGCTTTTGAGCCTGGAGACATTGTTCAGTTGACTAACGGTATATTCTCATACCACAAGAACAATCTTCTTCTAAGGGCAGGCAAAAGGGGCAGTGTAGAGAAGGTCGGTGAGTTTACCATGATGTTTGTTGAAACTCCAAACTTAAGTGAGATTCGGTGGGCTCGTGATGCCAACAACCCAAAGAATTTTGTACAGGAAGGAGTAATTTCAGTGCACTCACGAATCTTCTCACCATTGACATAGTGCATGAAGTACTGCTTATTTCCATGATTTAGTTAGCCAGAGAGGGATTCAGCTTGTTCAATAGATTTCTGAGGCTGGCGATCATCTTCTGATCAGGTAGACCATTAAACTTCATCTTTTGGATTCCTTAGGAGGTATGGACTAGTTTGTATAAGAAATGTGTGTATGGAACCTTAGCATTTGATTATGTAAGAATATCCCTTTTTTTTATCTGCCTGATTCATCACAATGCATTGTATGGACAAGCACAATTATTTGGTTTGTTTAGCATATTATTTGGGTTTCAAATTGTGTGTTTTTTTATGTTAATTATCTCTCCATGTTTTTCCTGGAAAGACATGCCTTGCCACAATTACCTTTTTGTGTTCCATTCCTGAATAGTGTTGTAATTATGAGTATATTTTACTGTAAATGAACTCTGTTTGATTTTCCTTAAAAGATTTGAGTTGAGAACCTCAATTTCTGTACATGCTGCAATACTAATGGTGCCTGAAACTATTTGTGTAGGCTAAGTTAAGGAGCCAAAGCTACAACATCTGGTGCGTATCCAGTTTAGTGTCTGGAGTTGCTGGAGTTGTTGAATGGGTTCCTCCTTTCTCTGAATTTTTCTTGTTTATTTATTGTGCTTCGATTCAACTTTGGTTTGGAGATGTTATCCAACTGGAGTATCGTTTGGTTTTCCTCAAGTCTGTATGTCTCACAAGGTAGAGCATTTTCCAACATAACCTTATGTCTATGTCAAAACAATTTGTCAAAGTATATACCTCTCAAACTTACTGTGGTCATTTATTTTACTTTGGTGGCTCCTGTAGATTCTATTATTTTTTTCTCTAAAGCCCAAGTCAGAATGAACATTATTGTTTCACCGTCATCTTGGTGTTAAATTGCAGTCATGATTAAAGTTGACCCTATTGATCATATTAGTGCATAGTTAATTTAGTGACCAAATAGTGATAAGCAAAATAGATTGTGACGCAAATTAAAACTGACACCTTGATAATAAGGTATAAATAACCACGAGAATAATATGGGAATATAAATCACATTTTCTGGTGAACAATAATTCACTACAGTAGTATCTACAGTAGTGCAATAAAGAGTTGTCATGAAGTGCACGCCTTACCTCATGGCTCATGGTATAACTTGAAGAGCGCCTTAAAGGCGTGCACTTGGTTTTTTTATTTTTTTATTTTTTTTATTTTAAGAGTTTGATAAATATGAGTTATTAGTGGCGGAGCCAGAAAATTTATGATGTGAGGTTAATAAGTATAATATTATCATATGTATTACATGCAAACATGTTTATCTATATATAACGATCATAGTTAAACCATTATAAGTAGCACAAATAAACAAAAAAGGAAAAGTTTCTAATGCAACCTATATATATTACCTGAAAGTGCATAAAAATACATTACTTTCCATTTGCATTTATCTTCTCAGTCTCCTGTGGATAACACATACACATAACAAATGGCAAGTGTTGTGAAAATTTAAGCCACAATAAGTCATGTCTCTGGTCTCTTTTGATATTCTTCAAGCTGTGATTTCATCATCCTATCAAATGGCAATGAATACATTGGAAATATGACTATAATAAACAATTGTTTCAACCAAATTTAAAGTTGGGGCAAACATAAATGTACAAATCCAAATGTAGAGGTTTATAGTGATGTAAAATGCAATGGAATGAGAGAAGATGTTCAAAGTGTAGAGGTCCAACGCCACTATAATAAGATGTTTCTGACTATCTTCTTCCTTGAGCATGTTAAATGCACCCTAGAAAAATAAAAAGTAAAGAGAGATAGAAAACCAAAAAATTCATGCGCTCCCATAATAAGTCTCTTGACAATGTTGTCATCTATAATACAAGCAAATCATGTACATATAAAATATTTATAAATATAGTTAAAGCATTATAAAAAAATACAAATGATAAAAAAAAATTGTTTATCAAACTTATATCTATCATTTACAATTGTCCACGACAAGATTTCATATTTTACAACCCTTGGATGATTGTTTTGTTACCAATGTTGTTGAATATATCTCTTTCAATATATGTGATTGATGGCTCACCCGCAAGTGTATGGGGTCATCAAGTAATACACTGTGTGTAACATAAGAGTAATATTCCACGGGACCAAGGAGTCGTTATTACTTCTTTTTCGTCGATTTTTTAGCCTAACACATCAAATGATGAATAGTAATTACAAAAAGAGAAAGAAGCGAACTAAAATAAAGGTCGGACTACTACTACACACAATTAGCATTCAAGGGAAAATCAAACAAGAGAAAGGGTGGTTTGGACAAAGAATCCCCCTAGGGTTGACATTAAGCCCTAATTTATGAATGATGTGTTGTGATGTTAGTTTCAACCAAGAGACTCCTAAAGTAGGTTAACCCCGAATCCCTCAGTGATTAACCCCTAATCCAATACAAGTATAGGTTGAGAATCTCTTCCGACCAAATCCTCGTACGATTGCATTAAGTGTCAGAAAATCTCTAATTAAGATCAATACTCAATATCTAGGTGTGATCCTATTGGTTGGAGAGGTACAAAATATATGAATCCCTCGATATATCATAAATGGATCCCTTTCAAGCTATGTGAGTCTAATAAAAGAGCGCATCCCGTGCTCCTAGTACAAACTATAATTTGAACCATAGAGTTCTCATGCAATCCAAAACATCCAAGAACACATAGCAAGAACCACAAACTACAAGATTCTATAAATGAAATCCAACATCCAATAATACATCAACAAGATGACCATCCAAAATTACAAGAAAGCAACCCTAGAGTTCATCAAGCCCAAATCACAAATAAGTTAATTCCTCATGAATGAGGAATACTTATACAACATCAAGGAAGGTAAATATAACAAAAATAAGTGTGGAATACTTCCTCAAATTTAGATTTCCTTGAATGGGTGAGAATCTTGAAGTTTGCTGATGATGCCATCGAGATCTCTCTTCAAACGACTCTTTGATGCCTTGGATCTTTCCCCTATCTCCTCCTCTGATATTTTTTCCCTCTTGGTGAAGAAATTCATGTTAGATCACTGGAAAACGGCCCCAAAAAAAGTGGGGTGGCGGTCTAAGAGGCCAAAGAACAAGAGATACCCCTTACATTGCCCTAGAAACCCTTAAAAACCCCCTCTTGGGTTTTCCTCACAGCCTGCTTTGCAGGCTCAATGATGCCTACAAGACCCTTAGGATTTCTGCCAAAATTTCCAGTAAAGTGCTACATTACCTACTATAGTAAATCTGTACGATAAACGCGCTGGTCTTGCTAGCATTCTCACGCCAGCAAAGAGAACCTGAGGCTTTGCCATTTCTTCAGTCCTTCGTGCTATAGTGTTTCTACAATGCCCATAGTCCTAAACCGTCATTTTCACTACTGATTTCTTTCTAACTTGCATTGTCGAGCTCACCTTGGCTTCTTTGGGGCATGTAACACGAATGGAACCAATTAAACCACAAAATGGGCATCGATTCATCAAAATATGAGTGAATAGTATAAAACTTATACGTATAAAATACATACATTTAGGCGCTTATCAATAATCAAACAATCATTCATCAAATTATCTCTCATTGGGTTCCTTAACCGATTTTTCACAATTTTCATTACTGAAAATGTCCTTTCTACACTTGCAGTTACAACAAGTAATATTGAAGCCAATTTAACAATTAAAAACACAAATGGATAAGCAATATTCTTCTTTGTCTCCACTAACTTCTTAATAAGTTGACCAATCTCTTTAATACTCAAAAATTTAGGATTAAAGCGCATATAAATAATATAAGTTTCAAGTTGATTGTCAAGCCCCATAACATCCACAGTTGAAAACTCAAGAGGATAAAAGTGAGCAAAGAGAATCAATTTTTCGTTATTACAAGCAGAAAACGAGTCACTTGGGATGAGACATGCTGTACAAAGAAGTAACTCAGTGTTAATCTTGGTAAAACGGCTATTGAGCTCTTGAAGTTGTCTATCTATAACAACATTGAATAAGTCAACTCGATAATGATGCAAATTTGAGACATCAATAGCTTTACATAATGATTTTCCATGTGGTGCATATTTGTCATCCATGCAAAGAACCAAAATGTTATATTTTCCACAAAACGAAAGGATTTCATGTAATAAAGGAGCCCATACATCATCTCTCATCATTTGAAGCCTTTGTTTACATATTTTAACTAACTCCATAGCACTAATCATGTTTTGATTCTTTTTTTTATAAAAACTTTGACAATTCATTTGTAATGCCTAGCACATTTCTCATCAAATGTAAGTTAAATATGATATCAAAAGATTGTAGCAATTGCTATAAAAATTGCGCTTCCATCCTTTTCTCTGAATTGAAACCATTCCTACCAACATTTTCAAGTACATCAATAACAAAAGGGAACAAAATAATTAAGTTTAGTAATATTCCATAATACGAGCCCCATCTAGTATCACCAACATGTTTAAGACTAATTTCTTGGTTTAAGCATTTTCCACTTGCAAGCTCATCATTTTTTAGTGCCTCGACAACTCTAGCAACTTGGCTTTCTGTAAAGATAGCATACTTCTTACATGAAGCTCTAACAACATTAAGTAAACTACCATCATTCTAAAAAAGTGAGTAACAGAATCTTCATTTTTTGCAACCACTACAAGAGTTAATTAAAGTTGATGTGAAAAGCAATAAATACAAAAGAATCCTTCAAAATCAAACTTTTCAAACCATTAAATTCACCCCGCATATTGCTAGGTCTATCATAACCTTGTCCATGTAATCTTGATCAACTAAATCCATGCTTAGAGAATATACATTCAATTGCTTCTTTGAGTGATAATGCAATAGTGGCAGAGACATGAACAATAGCTAAAACCACAATACATCCTCTATTATTAATGTAATGCAAAACAAGAGCCATTTGTTCCTTATTTGAGACACCAAGAGATTCATCTACTAGGATTGCAAATAAATCATCTCCTAACTCATTAATAATCGCCTTTGTTGTCTCACTTGCGGCAACACTTATAATGTTATTTTGAATACCATGATCTATTAATTTTAAATTGCTAGGAGCATTCTTCAAAACAACACTATTGATAGCTTCATTGTGTTCAGCAAGAAAATGCAAGAGTTCAAGAAAATTTCCTTGATGGTTTGATTCTTTGGATTCATCATGACCACAAAAAGGTAGCCCTTATCACAAAAGAAATCGAAGACGATTTACTGAAGAAGTCAATCTTGTGTGATATTCACTTCAAGCTTGATCTCCTTGCTTAATCAAAATAGGTTTAATATTTTGATTTTGATGTATCAAGTCTTGACATTTTCTATAAGCTTGATTATGGGCACTATTAAAACCACCAATATAAGTTTTTAATCTTTCTTATTCCAATTTGTTAAACCTTCAATGACAAACAAGTTTGCACTTCTTTTCTGATATTTGGTTTAAAAAGATGACAATATAAATAGAATGCAGCATCTTTAACTATGTTATACTCTAACCAACTGTTATACTCATTAAACCAACTCGGATTAAATCGACGTAATACATGTCCAATGCTTGTCTGTGAAAAATTATTATTACGTGGTTGGCAAGGCCCCTTCTATAAGTATGCTCTTCGTACTTTATCTTGATCATTAGGATGATAAGTTGAAATTAGAGGAAAAAGTCCTAGATTCAGAGGTAGATTTTTTTAACTCAACTTCAACATGAGCTTGCTTTGAATATTGTTAAGTTATTTGAGGTTCATCATTATTTTCAAGAGTTGAATTTGATTCTTCATACAATGATTTCTTTTTGAAGTATTTTTCCATTCACTAACATTGGCAAAATTAACAAAAGTTTAATGATAATTAATGTGATTATGATTAGATATATTAATATCAAATTTTTGGCTATAATCCTATAACATATTGATCATAATTTAAAACATATTTTATAAAAATGAAGCGAGATAAATTTATGAATGGAAGAACCCAGTTAATGAAAAAAATTCTAATTTACAATAAAAACAACAACATACTCAAAATCTGTCTCCAATATCCAAAATGACATTGTCATATTTGTGACTAAATTTGTAAGCCAAACAATCAAGTGATGCCTAATTCTGCCACATGTTTAGTAGCTAGAAACACTTAATAACATTGGCCTTTGTACATTTCTTTCTTCTTTTAATTCATCTTCCCACCATCACAACAATGTAATTAGCCGGTTGCCCCACCATTAATCTTGATTTAATTCCATTAGTTCAATTAATTGATTACATTAAACATATCAATTACATACATCAACTCTCTTCATGAATTTTCACTTCAACCAATTGACAAAGGGCTTGATGATCATTTAGCAATACAATACGTATAACTAAACAAAAATCCCTTCCACCAATTCAAGGACTAGGGTACTAGGCAATATAATCATCAAAGATTCCATCTAACTAAGAAGAGAAAATAAACTAAAAAAAAACCCATCAAACACTAAGTGATCTAATTATATTACCCCAAAATATAAAAATAATATACTTATAACTTATGAGTAATATTAAATTAATTGGTGCTTTGTTTGATTGCTAACCAGCAATTTATATTTTATTTAATTTAATTCGCTTTGTGCTTAAGCCTTAAGACAAAGTAATCAAGCCAAGGGTTAAAATCAAACTTGAAAAATATATTATGGTACACACACACACACACACACACACACACACACACAAACACATGTAAAAAATGCAATTGTATGTGACTATCTTGTGATTTAAATTCATTACAAGAAAAGGAGAACATTGGGATTACTAAGCACCAAAATATCAAACAAAATTCCAAGTATAAACCAACAACAAATCTAGAAACAAACATCAACCATTGAAAATTAAAAAAAGAAAATCAAAATTAAAGTATTAAACCAAAGTCCATAAGATAATAGAGAAATAGGATGGAATCATGGAGAATAGGGTTTTACCTAGGATTGAGATATGGATTATGTAGAGAAGCCAGAATCCGCTGAATGGTGATGGAGCAAAGTGCACCAAGGAGGGTCACGGGGGAGAAGGAGGGAGTGAAAAGTGAAGACTCTCGGGCTGGGGTAGTCCGGACGATGGTTGATGCTGCATTACCGGTGGCCCGATGGTTTGGTGCCAGGGTGGTGAAGAGATTTTAATTTTGAGATTTGCGAGCTTGGAGAGATGAGGGAGAAAGGAGATTAGAAAAGGAGATTCTGGAGAGAGATCAGTGATGGGGAAAAAGGCAACAACTTTTTAGAAGTTATATTATAATATTATATAATTATAATGTTATTATATACATACATATACTAATATCATATATGCCTCACATTCTAATTTCTCAAAAGTGAGGTTGAACACAATTTTTTAATTTTGTGGGGTCAACCTAACTATTCTCAACTAATATATAAATATATAATGAAGAATTTTAAAAAATTTTGTGGAGTCATTGACACCACAAAAATATATATATATTTTCCCTGATCATCAAATTTGTATAAATCTTAATCCCTCAAAACAAAAACGGCATTTTAGGCTATTTGCTTAGTGCCCACTATCCAATATTTTAGCCTTTATGCAATTTGCGTCTCTCTCTCTCTCTCTCTCTCTCTCTCTCTCTCTCTCTCCTCTCTCTCTCCATTGATAGCAAAAACATAGATCTCTTATTATTAGTAGAATAATAGTAGTGTGGTGATTTTCTTGCTATGTTGATAATATGCTATTTTACTCTATGCAGGTCTTATCCAAGTTTGAACTTTAAATTTTGATTTTTCTTATTTTATGAAATTTTATTATGAATTATAAGTTTTTAAATTTTAGTTTAGTTTTTGTTTTTGTTTTTGTTTTTTTTTTTTCTGCTTTGAAAATGCTCATGCTTGCACCTTTCATCTAAGAGATTTGACCCCTACCACCCTGTTGTCTTTTCTCTTTTAATAAATTTGGATACCCCTCTCCCCATCCCTGCATTTACAACAAAGAATGTTAGTTGTAGACATAGTTGAAGGAAGATAAATACCAATAGATATTGTGTTTAAAAGGAAAATAAGACGCAACATGAAAGTTGAAAAAATTAGAAAACATTAATTTCTGAATATCTCCATTTCCATTCTTTATTTTTTTTATGGGAAGCAACTAAGGGGCTGTGATTTTGTCTAACCAGCACCTCCTTGATTCTACTTTGGTACTGGTTAAGGGTCACTACATCATCTAGCTCTCCTAACTCAACAATGCTTGGGTTTTCCTCAATGTTTTCCTTCATAACCAAGTTCTCATCTGAAATTACCGAGGATAAAAGGAGGACCTTCGATGCTAGGTTGACAATCATGTTATAGGGAAGTAGGCTATCTTCTAGGTGGTTCAACATCTATGTGGTTGCAAATGTCAAGAGAAAGGAGGTATTGTCCCAGTCGTCTGAATAACCAGCCATTAAAATATTCTTACACTTAACATACCTGTTATTTACCCTTAGATCCTTCTAGAAATAACTCTTATTTATAAAGCTATGAGGGATTCTCAAAAGAACTTGCTTGTCCTTCATGCCTCCTTGTTTATTATTGGATGCGGCCATATGTAATCACTTAAAAGATAAGGCTATCAAGTGGCATTCCATCCTCTTTATGAATACCCATAACATCATCCAAAGCAAGATTAAATTAATAGGTGTAGGAATGATGGAAATTCACACCTTCCCTTCAGCCCCCATCTCCTTGTGACACATTATTTAGTAGGCTTTTTGGTATATGTTGATGAATTGGGCTAGCCATAATCTCCGTGTTCATGATGGTTGCTACTTGTATAGTTCATGAGGAATTCATTGATGCTCGATCCTATCCTCAGCCACAATTGTACCACCTTGACACAAGTATCCATGGACAATACTTATTCTTACCCCTTTTTGTCTTTTTATAAGGAAGAAGGAAGGGGTGAACATTTGGGGGGTTTTAGGATCTAAATTTACAACTTGCCTTGGCTCAGTCATTTGCTTTCAAGTGTGTTCCTCCATCCCATGCTAAGCTCTAGTATCATATCTACCATAAAACAAATTTATACTCAAGAACTCCCTTGCTAATGACTACCTAAAGTTATGCCCTATCGAACCAATCCATAGTTGAAACAAAACATAGGTAGCTTCTCATATAGGACAACCACAAAACTCAATGACCATCATCTCCCACCCAAAACCCATGTTTCAATAGCCAAGTAAGATCAATCTCAAGATATACTAAAACAAAACTTGCTCCATTTAACAATGATGTATGTTTGTCAATTTTTAATGATCTCCCTATGTGTCCTATTATAGTCTCTAGAATATATCTACTCCAAAGCTCAACTGGAAAGTGATGCAACTATAAGTATACCACCATCATCGTCAATTTCTTATAAGCTAGTTGGAAGTTCTCTTGCTTTTGAGAAAGCTATAAAACTAAAGGTATAATTTCCTAAATAATCCATCTATTTTTTCAAATTAACAATTTTACTCCCTTACTTTAAAATGTAACTTTTTAGCCTCTCTACTACTTTTAAGTGAGTCATGTCAGTCCCCCTCCATGAGGATATTTAGGGTTAGGGGTTAGGGTTTGGGGGACCAATATGGCTAAATTAAAAAAAGGACTAAACCTTTACAATTTCAAGTAGAGAGACTAAAAGGGTAAGTTTGAAAGAGTAGAGGGACTGTTCAGGGAATAATACCAAAACTAAACAATTGACTGTCAAGGTCCTTCAACTGGAAAATGATATCCATTTGGAAAATCTATTATGTGAACACCCCCTTAAACCATCCATTTACCATTACTGTAGTTTTCGCGTGCTTAAGGGAAAGAGCTTTGACCAAGAATTTCCCTTATAATGTATTCTAGAATTTTACCTTGGCTTTGAATTAAAACTCATGTCTACCTAGATAAAGACTAACACTGTAGCTTCTCGTTTTTCCAGGGGTCACATTGGATCAATGGTAATAATTCATACCAACGGTGCACTACACTTACGACATCAACCTAAAACTGTCTCGATATTAGCTTGATATTGTTTACATTTCTATCATTTTGCAATGAAGATTGACCACTGCATTAAGAAAATAGGCCAAGTGGTTGTTTTCCCTTTACTATTGCCAGTAAGGAGTGGAAGGATCGCTCTAGGTCTGTGGATGTTTGAAAGTTAGCAAAAGCTTGTCAATTAGCTTGTTAGGGTTGGCGAAAGCTTGTTAAAGATGTAAAAACATTGTTTTCCTCAATAACACACCTCCTTTAACTAATTAATGAATCAAATTCAACAACATCTATATAGCCCATGGCCTTGTAGCATTTTTGTTTTCACAAAGTTTTAAGATAACTTGATATTGATGCATGCAGGGGTGTATTGGGTGCTTGAGCATCCCCTTGGCTCCAGGAGGTCCTTTCTTCCTTGAAGGGGACATGGGACAACACCCTCTGCTAAACTCAGGCAAGTGTCTTCTTATCCAAATGGTACATTGGTTCTTATAAATAAAACTCATATAATAATGTCACATGTATCATTGAATTATACAGGTAATCAATATGATGACTAGATACTCTATTAAAAGATAGATGATATATATTGATGATGATGGCCCACATGCAATCATCATGATGATTCCATTAAGAACCATTTAGATTTTCATTGCCAATATCAATTACTTACATACATTCATGAGGCCAAAGACATAGTTGAATTCACACAAACATAGAAACAACAACAGACATCACCATAGCAAGACAACAAGGATCACCATTGATAAGTAATAAATTATAATATATTTGTATTATATTTAGGGTTCAATTTTTAGTTGATCATGCATTATTTCCCATATTTCTAGTTCAATTTCACTCTTTTCGTTCAAGTTACTGCTCTTCATCAGTTTACATGCAGATAAATGGAGTTTGGCTCTTATTTGAAACATGGGTGGCTTGTGGTAGCTACCACACCCATGGATCATGATGTAAAATTTTAAAAGACTAAAATCCTAGAAGAAGCACAAACTGCCTATGCCAGCTAACATAGTCGTGGATCTTTGCCACCATCGCAACCTAATTTAACCTTCCTCTATATAAAGCCAAGAAAAAGAATTTTAGGGGGATCTTTTGGCTACGAGAATAAGGAGACGATTTCTCTAAGGGTGGGAGATCATCTAAAGCTATCAAAGAGGAGAAAGAAAACAAAGATCAAAGGAGAGATTCATCAATCTATAAGAACATCACATGTGGAGGATCAAGAGTTTATTCTTTCTTATTCTTTGATTTATTTCATGTTTAGATCTATGATGGATATGAATATTTTAGCTTATAAATCGAACATGAGTGAGTAGATCTTTTGTTCTAGGATTGGGATTAGCCCAATGTTTAGATAATTGATGATGCATTGACTTTTATTTTCTTATTAATGTTTATTTGCTTTTGATTCACTTTTATGGAACTTAATGCTTGCGAATGAGTTGGGCCCCTCATATTTGCATGATTTTAGATACCAAAGGAAGGACCGAAAGGTGAACTAAGGTGTTGGAAACACTAAAATTGAACCTGAAATCCTAGATTATAATTTCTTGAGGATAATTGGATGTCATAGAACATAAAGGATCTAATTAGATTCAATTACCACGAAAGTAAGAGTTGTTCTAAGTTAGATACCTCGCTATATTCTGAAAGGAAATAGTGAGTATCCTATGATATTCCACCTTCAAAGCAATTAAATTAAATTAATAAAAAAAAGTCAACACGAAGTCTTTTATCTATCATTGTAGTGAACCTTAATCCTAGAAGCCCTTGAAATCTGAATTATTCATCTAAGTTTTTGGTAGCCTTAACTTTGGCAATTTTAGTTTTCATTAGTTATTATTTCCACAATTCACATACCTATTAATTCATCTAAATAACCCTAATTGAAAGAAATTGGTAATTAGCAATAAAGTTCTTGTGAGAACGATATTTAATTTACTACTTGAACGATCCGTGCACTTGCGGTATACATCAAGTTTTTGGCACCGTTGCCGGGGACTTTGATTGTTGATATAATTAAATTTGCAATTTGGTTA
Organism: Dioscorea cayenensis subsp. rotundata; assembly: GCF_009730915.1. Classification (NCBI taxonomy): domain Eukaryota; kingdom Viridiplantae; phylum Streptophyta; class Magnoliopsida; order Dioscoreales; family Dioscoreaceae; genus Dioscorea; species Dioscorea cayenensis. The sequence continues at coordinate 5,927,074 of NC_052477.1, forward strand.
GATTAGATATTTTATTTTTATTTTTATTTTTCCTTTGCAAGAGGTTATTCCTTGTATGCAAAGATTGAGAGGTCTTAATAACCTTGTGGAGTTAGATCCAGAAGTTGAGCGAAGCTTTCGAATTAGAAGACAATATTAGAGAAGGAAGAAAGCTCAAGAATCACAACCCTTAATCATGGAAGACAATAATAGAATTTTAAGGGACTTCACTGCACCAAATGTTCAAGGATTGCACTCAAGCATTACAAAACCCACTGTCGAGGTGAATAACTTCGAGTTCAAGCTAGCCCTACTCTCCATGGTTCAACAAAATCAATTTGGAGGGTCACCGACAGAAGATCCCAATCTGCATCTTTCAATTTTTCTAGAGTATTGTGACACTTTGAAGATTAATGGAGTCTCCACAGATGCTATCAGGCTAAGATTATTCCCTTTCTCCTTAAAAGACAGAGCAAGGGCATGGTTGTATTCACTTCCTGTGGGATCCATCGCAACATGGGATGAGTTATCACAAGTCTTCCTAGCCAGGTACTTTCCTTCAAGCAAGACGGCTCAGCTTAGAAATCAGATCACTAATTTTTCTCAAAGGGAAGAAGAGTCTTTGTGTGATGCATAGGATAGATTCAAAGAATTATTGAGCTTGTGTCCCCATCACGGACTCGCCAAATGGTTATTAGTGCAGACCTTTTACAATGGGCTAAATTATAACACCAAGGTTACAGCGGATGCTGCTTCAGGAGGAGCTTTGATGAACAAGAGTGTGGATGAGGCCTACGATCTATTTGAAAGCATGACACTTAACTATTATCAATGGTTAAATGAAAGAGGTACTCAAACAAAGGTTCCAGGGAAATATGATGTGGATGCTTTAAACCTTATTGCTGCAAAAGTAGTACCTTAACTCAAAAATTTCATAGAATAAATGTGAATGCAGTTGGAGTTTCTAATGTTTCATTGACAAGTGCTTCCCACAAGTGCACGGAGTTGTCGAAGTAATAAATCCCAGGTGAGTGGGGTATCGTATCCACAGGGAAAAGGGGATAAAAATACTTAATTTGCTTCTTAACTATATGAAAGATGAATAGTGATATGTGTGGCAAGATTCAATTCTCAAAAGTAAAGCAACCCGAAAGAGAGCAAAAGTAAAGGAGAAGGTAAGGCAATCGATAAAGATGGGGTACCCAGGTATTGATCCGCCTAGGAAAATCATTTCAAGTGCAAGAACTCTCTATTATGCTTCCTAACTAATGTAATGGTGAGTCAGGGATATCCTTTACTGCATGGCCCTGAATCTAGGGTTACCAAGCCTAATCCTCTACATGTTCCGGAGGAGAGGTTGAACAACCTCTCAACCTCGCACTCGTAAGAAGGATTGCATTAAGCTCTGGGGATTCCAAGTGATAAATCTCTTCCTAATTGTAGACCTAACTCTTTGGTCTAGAAGAAAGGTCCCTAACCACAATTAAGCCCTATATACTAAAATCATCTCAACAATTCACTCTGTTGCACTTGCAACTAAGCCCCAGCGGAGGGTCATCTCTTAGCTCATTCGCTCTATTGTGGCCGCAAAGAACTCGAGGAACGGAGGTAGAATTTATCACATTAAAGGGAAAAGGGGACACTCCTGTACCTCTCGACTCACCCTCTCAACCCTCTCCAATCAAGCTTTGTCTAATTCTCATGGTGTGTCACTCACTCACAAGGGTTACCATGTGAACTCTCAACCTTAGTGTCACTCTAAGGGGATATTCAAACAATCAAGTATTCAAGATTGGAACTCACAATAGCATCAATTAATTGAAAGCATAATAAAAAGATTCAATGAAACTAATACATCCTAGGGTTCATAAATACCCAAGTACCCACTAGGGGTTTAGCTCTCCATGGAGCACAATACAAACGACAATGAAATCAAATGTAAAAGAGAACAATCCATAGGAAAAACCCCCTCGATAGTCGTGGCGATGGTCTTGTGGAGAGTCCTCTACTCGTCGCAAGATCCCCTTGTCCGGTATAAGATATGCCTCGCCGAATCAATCCAACGGAGGCTCCCTTACCAACCTTCTTCCAACGAGATGACGATGTCGGAGCCATAGTACCTCTCCAAATTCCTAGCCAATACCTCTCAAAACCCTAGCTGCAACCCTCTCTCAATTTGGGGAAAAGATGGAGAAAAGAATGTTGAAATCGGGGCTGAAATCGGCCTTAAATAGGGCTGGAATCGGGATTCCACACGCCCCTGTGGATATTCCACACGGGCCTGTGGAATTAATGCACGGGCATGTGGAATTTCCACACGCCCATGTGGCTCCTCTATTTTGCTCTTTCTTCGGCCTGCTATGAACAGTACCTGCTGCAGTGATTGCTACAGTACAGCCCAAAATACTCCCGAATCCATGCTTTCATCGAGGTAACGTAAACGAGCACACGTTCACGTCGTAGATCGTCTTGGTTCTTCAATAAACGGTCACGTTGGTGGAGATCTTGTTAAATATGCACAAGCCGGAATACTAGGATGTAACTGCCTTCGTGCCCCTCCGAATCATTGCCTTAGCTCGAATACAAGGAGGTTGGCATACATTCTAGCATTCTAAACCTGACTCATGTCTCTGCGTTTGAGCCTTCTCAAGATCTCTTCCAAATAATGTGTAAAACAATCTACAATGGCTTCTTTCACAAATAATCGGCCTCACAACCCAATCTACATAAAAGTACATAAACACACATGTATTAGCGCTAAAACCTGACAAAAGTAATGCTCATCAAAAGGAAAGAATGCTTCGCATTCTTATCGCACAAGTACTTATCATTCATGTGAGATATGTGGATGTATTGGGCATAAAGCTACAGAGTGTCAAATTGGAAATTTCACCCCTCAAGGCACATCAGTGGAACAAGTTAGCTTCATTAACAATTTGAATCAAGGGGTTCAGGATGATCCTTTCTCGAATATTTATAATCTTGGTTGGCGCAATCATCCAAAATTTTCCTATAAGAATAATCAAAAGCAAATAGGACAAAGTAATTTCAGACAACAGCCCCCGGGATTTCAGCCAAGGCCTCCTAATCCTCAACAAGTTCAGAAATCAAATTTGGAATCTTTGCTTGAAACTTTTGTGATGACCCGGACTAAGAAAAATGAAGAATTTAGGTAACAAATTCAGATTATGAGTGAATCAATCAAGCAGTTAACATCAAAGGTTGATTTTGTGGCAACTCATAATAAGTTGCTAGAGACCCAGATTGCTCAGCAAGCAAGCTCTTCATTAAGACCTCAGGGGATGTTACTAGGTAAACCAGAAATTAACCCGAACGAGCAGTGAAATGCAGTGACTCTGAGAAGTGGCACACAATTGGAGGATCCAAAAATTATGAAGGATATCAATTAAGGCATCGAAACAAAGATAACAGATAAAGCCAAGCCACCATGTGCTGAAATTGAAGACAAAGAAAAGGCTATAGACAATGAAAAGGAATAACACAAGTATATAGCACCAAAGCCTTACATGCCACCAATTCCTTTTCCCCTGAGATTGGCTAAAGCTAAGATGGATAAGCAATTAGGAAGATTTTTGGAGGTTTTGAAGAAATTATACATCAACATACCATTTACAGAGGCGTTACAACAAATGCCCTCCTATGCTAAGTTTCTCAAGGACATCTGTTCGAAGAAAAGAAAACTAGAGGAATATGAGACTGTAGCATTAACTGAGTGTAGTGCTCTTATTCAGAACAATTACCTCCAAAGCTTAAAGACCCAGGCAGTTTCTCCATTCCGTGTGTGATTGGCACCATAATTTTTGAACGGGCACTATGTGACCTTAGTGCTAGTGTAAGTCTTATGCCTCTTTCTGTGTGTAGGAAGCTGGAAATGGGTGAACTCAAGCCAACTACAATCACTTTGCGATTGGCAGACCGTTTTGTCAAGTATCCGATAGGTATCCTTGAGGATGTGCCTATTAAAGTCGGTAAGTTTTCATTCCAGCTGATTTTGTTGTGCTAGAGATGGAGGAGGATTCTCAAATCCCCATCATTTTGGGTAGGCCATTTTTAGCTACAGCAGGTGCCATTATAGATGTTAAAAATCATAAACTTTCTCTAACTGTCGGTGATGAAAAAGTTGAATTTGATCTGTCTAATGCTATGAAAAAACCTTTTGTTGAGGGTTCTTGTTACATGATCAATATGCTGCAGGAGGTCATTATTCAAGAAGAGACCAAGCACTATTTTAAGGACCCACTCGAGCTTTGTTTGGTACGTAACAACCTCAATAATGATGAAGATGATGAAGCTAGTGAGTATAAGCGTTTACTAGAAGTACAACCCTATATTCAACCCCATAAAGCTAAGATCGAGGAATTGAGGTCAGAATCTTCTCTTAGCATTCTTGAGGAAGAACAAGCTCCAAAGGTAGAACTTAAACCCCTTCCTTCCATTCTCAGGTATGAATTTCTAGGACCTAACTCTACTTATCCTGTGATTGCCAATGCTAATCTCAGTAAGGTTGAAATTGAAAAGCTACTTAGGGAACTTGATCACATTACAAAGTCATAGGATACACAGTTGATTGCATCAAAGGTATTAATCCCTCGATTTGCATGCACAGAATTCTTTTAGAAAATGATTATAAACCATTTGTAGGACCTCAAAGATGATTGAATCCTAATATGAAAGAGGTAGTAAAGAAAGAGGCAATAAAATTATTAGACGCTGGAATGATCTATCCTATCTCTGATAGTGAGTGGGTTAGCCCAGTACAAGTAGTTCCAAAGAAAGGGGGTATGACTATTGTGAAAAATGAAAATAACGAATTAATCCCTACTAGGACAGTTACAGGGTGGAGAATGTGCATTGACTATCGAAAACTCAATAAAGCAACCAGGAAAGATCATTTTCTCCTCTATTTTATTGATCAAATGCTTGAGAGACTAGCGAAGCACTCTTAATTTTGCTATTTAGATGGTTACTCGGGTTTCTTTCAGATTCCCATTCATCCCAATGACCAGGAAAAGACCACATTTACATGTCCTTACGGTACTTTTGCATATAGAAGGATGCCTTTTGGTCTCTGTAATGCGCTTGCTACTTTTCAACGTTGTATGCATTCAATATTCTCTGATTTCATTGAAAACATATGGAAGTTAATATGGATGATTTCTCTATATATGACACAAGTTTTGATAGTTGTCTAGCTAATTTGTCTCAAGTGTTACAGAGATGTGAAGAGGTAAATCTTGTGCTAAATTGGGAAAATGTCACTTCATGGCGCATGAAGGAATTGTACTTGGACATTTAGTATTTGAACGTGGAATTCTGGTGGACAAAGCTAAAGTGGAAATAATTAAGAAGATGCCTCCACCAAGGAGTGTGAACTTTTCTAGGACATGCTGGGTTTTATCGACGCTTCATTAAAGATTTTTCTAAAATTGCCAAACCCTTGACTAATCTACTAATTAAAGATGTCCCTTTTGTTTTTGACCAAGATTGTTTAAATGCTTTTCACAGGTTAAAGAAAGCATTGGTGACTGCTCCAAGTATTCAAACACTAGATTGGACCCTATCTTTTGAAGTTGTGTGATGCAAGTGACTACGCAGTAGGAGCAGTTTTGGGACAAAGGAAAGACGAGAAGATGCATGGCATCTACTATGCGAGCAAAACTTTAGATGAGGCTCAGATTAATTATGCCACCACTAAAAAGGAGCTTCGAGAAGTAGTTTTTACCTTTAACAAGTTTAAATCATATTTAGTGGGCTCCAAAGTAATTGTGCACACTGATCATACAGCAATCATGCATTTACTAAGTAAGAAAGATGCCAAACCACGACTTATCAGATGGATACTCCTCCTTCAAGAGTTTGATCTTGAGATTCAAGACAAGAAAGGTACAGAAAACATGGTGGCATATCACCTTTTAAGATTAAATATAGAGAATAATGATAAAGAGAATAAAATACCGATTGATGATTCTTTTCCGGATGAACAACTTCTATCTGTCTCTACATTAAAAGCTCCTAGGTATGCTGACTTCGTCAACTATCTTGCTTGCGGAATTCTTCCACCAAAACTTAATTTTCAGGAAAAGAAAAAGTTTATCGCCGATATCAAACACTTTGTTTGGGATGAACCCCTGCTATATCGAGGTTGTGTTGATAGGTTGTATAGGAGGTGTATCCCGAAAGATGAGATTGAGAATATTCTCTTCCACTGCCACTTTTCCTCATATGGTGAGCATTGTAGTACTTCTAAGACAGCAGCTAAAATACTACAAGCTGAATATTATTGGCCATCCATCTTTAAGGATACCAGAAGATATGTGCTAGCTTGCGATCGTTGTCAAAGGACCGGTAACATCTCCCGACGATATGAAATGCCTTTAAACAACATTTTGGAGGTGGAAATCTTTGATGTATGGGGAATTGATTATATGGGACCGTTTCCATCTTCATGTGGAAATAAATACATCTTAGTAGCAGTGAATTATGTTTCAAAGTGGGTAGAAGCGTTACCATCTTCCTCAAGTGATGCTAAAACAGTGATAAAGCTCTTTAAAAAGATTATCTTTCCAAGATTTGGTGTTCCATGGGCAGTTATTAGTGATGGTGGTTCACATTTCATTGAGCGATAGTTTAAAAATCTTCTAAAAAAAATATGGAGTAATCCACAAAATTGCCACACCATATTATCCTGAAACAAGTGGGCAAGTGGAAGTTTCAAATAGAGAAATCAAGAATATTTTAGAAAAGACAGTTTGTGAGTTAAGAAAAGATTGGGCATTAAAGCTTGATGATGCTCTGTGGGCATACTGTACTGCTTATAAAACTCTTATTGGAATGACACCCTTCCGATTGATTTATGGGAAACCTTGCCATCTTTCTGTTGAATTAGAGCACAATGCTTATTAGGTAATCAAGACTTTAAATTTTGACTTGAAGAAAGCCGGAGAGCGAAGAAAGCTTCAATTACAATAACTTGATGAGTTACGACTCGATGCCTACGAAAATGCTAAAATTTATAAAGAGCATACCAAGCGATGGCATGATAAACAAATTCTTCGACGAGAATTTCATGAAGGCGATTTAGTGTTAATTTTTAATTCTAGGTTGAAGCTCTTCCCAGGTAAGCTCAGATCACGATGGTCCGGTCCTTTCAAAGTGAGCAGGGTATATCCTTATGGTGCAATTGAAATATGGAGTGAAGCAACAGATTTATTCAAAGTGAATGGGCATCGTTTAAAGCACTACAACATCGATGAACCAGTTGAGAAAGGGGTGACCTATACCCTTTCCCAACCTCTTCTGGTCTCTACTTAACGCATAAAAAAGGGGTCAAGCTTATGACCTTAAATAAGCGCTACTTGGGAGACAACCCAAGTTTTCTTTCTTTGTTTTTCTTAGTTAGTAAATTTTAATTTTTAGCTCATGTCGATTTTATTTCATACCATTACATGATCTAAATTTTTCACACTTATTCTTGTAGGTTGTCTTGATTTGAGTGAAAGATATCTATCTAGGTGAATATCCAACAATGGAGGGGTTCTTTCTGAAAAATTGGGGATTTTCAAGAAAAAAAAATATGGGCCACTCATGCTTTCAAATATGGCCATTCTGTTTTTTTTTTTAGAATTTTTTTTCAGCAACCAGAAAGTTCCATGGGTTACATGTGCAATAAATCTTAGGTGTGCTTTGTGGGGCGTATAAAAAAAAAAAGTGTCAAGGGAGAGATTCTAAAAAAAGCAGATGGTATCTTTAACACACAACCATTCGCCTTTTTGAAATCTTAACTAACCATCCGCCCTTCCTTTTCAATTCTTTTTATTTTTTTTAATTTTATTTCCTTTTTATTTTTCAAATTCTTATCTTATCTTATTTTTACAAAAAAAGATTTTTCTTATTTTTCTTTTTTTAAATCAAACTTTATTTTTTTTTCTTTATTTTAAACAAACCGATTTTTTTTCCCTTTTTCATTTTTTAATTATTATTATTATTATTTTTAAAATCTTTTCTTTAAATTTTATTTTTTTAAAAAATCCGAATTTTTTTAAATATATATATATATATATATATATATATATTTTCTCTTCTACTTTTCACCACTTCGTCTCCATCAACACAACATCTCCCTCCGACACTCTCTCAAGATGGCCCCAAACGTGCAAGGAAAGACGAGTCCACAAATTCCCATGGCCGCCCACGTGCTCCTCCTCCTCCTCGACGGCAAAGTAAGTCATCTAACCCGTCTAATCCTCATGGAATAACCTTTAGAGATTCATAACAAGAATATCGGTATAACATGCTAGCAAAAAGAAAAATCGTGAATACTAGCTACATCGATAATAGTGTACTCCACACATTAGGGTTATTTGATGACATACATTGGATGATGAAACGAGTAGGATGGACACAACTTAGTAAGATTGTCTTCTTTGAAACAAGCTACAGGTAGTACATGGATCGACATGGAGTCTTGCATTGTGATGCGGATGATCATCAAAGAAGGCGATGTCTATTGCCTGATTCTTAAAGAACAAGAACTCCCTCATCCTCTTCCTGACCCTGAGAAGACAATTGTTCAAAGGCGTGAAAATTGGAATTTCCCTACTGATGATCAACCTGCCCCATTAAATGCTAAGAAAGGCACTGGAAGGCTTCCATCTTTTCCATCTGATCCAACCTCTACCAACTCACAAATTGACAATTTCGCATGTTTATACCGCTCTTTCTCTGTCATCACATCCGAGCATTGTCGACAAGAAATTCTCTTCACACAACTTCACCAACAGATACGTGACATAAATGTCCGGATGAAAACTATGGAAACCACGTTGCAAGCAATATACAACTAGCATCTTTCCCAAGGCCACCTTCCTCCACCACCACACTGATCTTGTGAGTAAATTTTTCCCCTTTTCATACATTGAGGACAATATCTCTTTCAAGCATGGGGGAGTCGTTTATATTTTATGCATGTTGCATGATAGCATTTAGGTATTACATGTTTAATATGCTTACCCTATACATAGTTATCATCTTAGTGCATGTAGATTCATTTAGGTGTTGCATAATAAAAATTTGAAAAAAAAAGAAAGAAAACTTTTCGTTAATAACTTTAAAAATTCATTTGACTAGCTATTTGACATGACACATAAAGATGGTCCAAGACAGAGTCACTATTCATTATCAATAGCTTTGGGCATACACTTTTCATTTACAATAATATTTGTGCTAACTCCATTGCTCCTGATCATATGCATCTTAATACGGTATATATCCTTGCAAATGAAATCCTTGAAAGTCCAGGGCTTTTATTATATCTTACAAGTGGGTAGTAAGAAAGAAGTGATATAGGCAAAATTTATGCCAATTGAAGTTTATTGAAATAATAATTGACAGTGTTCCGCTGCTTTTTATGACCGAGTAGCCTGGGGTTCTGACTCCTGATAAGAGTGTTCCTCTAGCAGAAAGGTGGTAACTAGGCATGAACGCGTCTATGTAGATTTGTAACTAAAATATATATATATATATATATATATATATATATATAGTTGGGTGTTCTGGTACCTAATAAGCATGTGCATCACTCAGAAAGACAATTTACAATCTACGTTAGTAAAAAAAAAGGATGAAAAGGATGAATAAAAGGGTGATGAATAAAAGACTTATTGATCTTTCATATGAATTTGCTTGGATATATGCCATTTTAAGTGCAATGCTCATTTGCATGTGGTGTGATTGCTACATTTTTAAAGTCATAATTGTGTATGTTCATTTGCATTGGTATAAATAGTTCTTCTGTATGCTCTTAGGAGTTTTGCTTGCGAATTTCTTATTGTTGTCCATGTTAAATCAGTTCTATCATTTGAGTTTTGACTATAAAAAAAATAAAAAAAAAAATAAAAAGAAGTTTAAGAATAATGAATTCTCTTCAGATTTCATAGTTGCTTTGCTTGAGGACAAGCAAAGATTCAAGCATGGGGAGGTTTGATTATATTTTTATTAGATTTAGATTTAGGTTTCAATTTTTAGTTTCCCATATTTCTAGTTCAATTTCACTCTTTTAGTTCAAGTTACTGTTTTTCATCAGTTTACATGCAGATAAATGGAGTTTGGCACTTATTTGAAATGCGGGTAGCTTGTGGTAGCTACCACACCCATGGATTGTGATGCAGAAATTTAAAAAACTAAAACCCTAGAAAAAGCAAAAACTGCCCGTGCCAACTAACATAGTCGTGGATCTTTGCCGCCATCACAACCCTAATTTAACCTTCCTCTATATAAAGCCAAAAAAAAAAATTTAGGGGGATCTTTTGGCTACGAGAATAAAGAGACGATTTCTCTAAGGAGTGGGAGATCATCTAAAGCTATCAAAGAGGAGAAAGAAAACAAAGATCAAATCAGAGATTTATCAATCTACAAGAACATCACATGTGGAGGATCAAGAGTTTATTCTTTCTTATTCTTTGATTTATTTCATGTTTAGATCTATGATGGATATGAATATTTTAGCTTATAAATCGAACATGAGTGAGTAGATCTTTTGTTCTAGGATTGGGATTAGCTCAATGTTTAGATAATTGACGATGCATTGACTTTTATTTTCTTATTAATGTTTATTTGCTTTTGATTCACTTTTATGGAACTTAATGCTAGTGAATGAGTTGGGCCCCTCATATTTACATGATTTTAGATACCAAAGGAAGGACTGAAATGTGAACTAAGGTGTTGGAAACCCTAAAATTGAACCCGAAATCCTATGATTTCTTGAGGATAGCTGGATGTCATAGAAGATAAAGGATCTAATTAGATTCAATTACCACGAAAGTAGGAGTTGTTCTATGTTAGATACCTCGCTATATTCTGAAAGGAAATAGTGAGTATTCTAGGATATTCCACCGTCAAAGCAATTAAACTAAATTCATAAAAAAAAAGTCAATACGAAGTCTTTTATCTATCATTGTGGTGAACCTTAATCCTAGAAGCCCTTGAAATTTGAATTATTCATCTAAGTTTTTGGTAGCCTTAACTTTGACAATTTTAGTTTTCATCAGTTATTATATCCACAATTCACATACCTATTAATTCATCTAAATAACCCTAATTGAAAGAAATTGGTGATTAGCAATAAAGTCCTCGTGGGAACGATATTTAATTTACTACTTGAACGATCCGTGCACTTGCGGTACACAGCAACCATAAAATTCTTCTCATATCCAAACTCCAACACCTTAACCTAAATAATTTAAGGCCACCCCCACCAAAACCAATGTCTAAATTTATTGGATTATTTATTGTAAATAAGTAGATTGTGAATAATTAAATTGGATTATTTTTTAATCACATTATTTGTTAGTTTGGTTTTTAATTGTTATTTGAATTAATTGTTAATTATATAGATATGGAAATGTTTTTAAACCTAAATCAAAAGGTAGTGACTCAAGAACACATGTTTCTTCCGAAGCGAGCATTGTGACACAATAGAGAACTCATATTGAGTTCAGTCTAGATGGTATCATTATTGATCCTCGACTTCAGAAACTAATTGAAGAGTATGATGTGGGGATTAGAAATAAAGTTTGGAGAGTGTACTTATTTAAAAGTCTATGTCCGCCATGTGGATATGACCTTTAAAAAAATAGCAAGGGAAAGAAAAATGGCACTTTTAAGAAGCGTAGTTCCATAAATTTGATTGGTTAAAGTGTAATGTGAGGGAAAAAAACAAAGCCTATTGCTTAATTTTTATCCTTCTAGGCATAATAAAGGTGAAAAAGATTCAAGTAATATTTTTACAAAAAGAGGGTTTAGTAATTGGAGGAAGCACTTGAAGCTTTTAATCAACATGTAGGTCAATGAATAGTGCACACAATGATGCTAAATGACATCGTGAGGATTTTAAAAATCAAAAGCAAAGTGTGTCACATATGTTATCTTCTCATGGGAACCAAATGGAGGTTGATTATCACTCGCAATTGATACTTGACTTGGATATTATTCAAATTCTTTAGTACATGGTCTTACTTTCCATGGTCATGATGAGTACTGAATTTCCAAAAATAAGGGGAACTTTCTGGGGATACTCAATTGGTTTTCAAAAGGATTGAAAGGATTAGGAGTGTTATTAATGAGAATGGTACTGGGAATAATCAACTTTTCCATAGATTCAAAAATAATTGGTAAATGCATGCTCAGTAAAAACAACATTAGCAATTGTTAATGAAATTGTTGATAGTAACTTCTCATTAATTGTTGGCAAGTATTGAGATAAGTTGATAAAGGAGCAAACAACAATGATTTTGAGGTTTGTGAACAAGTAGGAGTAGATTGTTGAAAGATTTCTTGCTATTCAGCATGTATATGATACTTTCACCTTTTCACTAACAATAACTTTAGATGAATTATTTGCTAATCATGGTTTACCAATTTCAAAATTGAGAGGGCAAAGGTATGATGAAACCTCAAATATGAGATAGGAATTTAACATTTTGAAGGTATTGATCTTAAATGAAAATTCCTTTGCATTTTATATCCATTGGTGGTTGTTCCTTGAACTTCTTGGCAAGGGGTTTACTAGTGGACCCAACCTTTATACAATACAACTATGATCATAACAACACATACACAAGACTCGAAGGAAGATAACATGAAATGATGCCAACTACTATGCCTGATTGTGCCACCACTAAACTCTTAAACCTAGAGAGATAGTGGCTGAGTGAGTAAGAAAGTCACTCAGTAAGCTAATAGCATAGTTCCAGAAGATCTTAAATGGATAAAGGTTATGGAGAAGGGAAAATAATCACCTCATATATCTTGAGATGGTAAAATACCAATATTTACATAATAGGGGTTTCATGAGGAAATAATATCGGATGGCCGCACAATTAGTTCCCAAGTAAGAATCCATTAATAAATGCTCGCATTTAAAGAAGTATTGAAATACAAAGGGCTATCACAATTAAAACATTTTTTGAAGAATATAGTTTTGAAATGCAAAATAATCATATACATCAATACTCATTGGCCTAAAATCTCTCCAACTCTTGTTGTGGTCGTGACACATCTAGAGCCACCAAGGCTTTTCATTTTGTTGATGACGGCCCACTAAGACCCGGTGTGGTAAATCCGGTTTCTCATTGGATCACGAGGATAATTCCTCACCAATCAAATACTCTCTCCATGCTTCCTGAATGGGAAACAAAAAATGAGTTCACCAAGGCGTCTCAATAGGCCGGACCATGGGGATGGCTCAAAGGCCCTGTTACCATCCAAACATCTCATTAAAACAAACCATGATCCTACATACCATGATGTATGAATTCAACATCAATTGAGTACAAAAATAATAAAAGTCAAAATTTAACATTTCAAGGTATCAATATTTGGGGAAATAACCATCTTTATCAAATGCAATAATTGTCATTAGTGTAAACACTCCAACCTATATATAACATGAAAGCATCTTTTGCAACCAATAAACATATGCATATACTAAAGTTTGTAGATCATGTAATTAAATTAATGTGCTAGAATTATTTAAATTACTAAATAGGAATAAATGACAACATCAAAAGAAGCATTTGAGAGTTCAATATGATAAACATAGAAAACATATCATCCAAGAAAATAGAATACTTTTAGTCCCCAATAGAAATATGCATCATAATGCAATCCACTCACAAACTTAGAAGAATATGATTTCACAATGACACTAATTCTCTACTGGCTCCTTGGGTTTTGCCAAAGCCTCATCATCTAAAACCAAACCACACAAGGAAAGAAGCTTAACAACCAAGGAAAGGTGTAATAAAAATGCTTGAGTGAAACTCTAAGTCGAAATGCTATGCAAGTCTAATAGAGGCTTTGGAATGCCTGAAGCTTGAGTTCAAAAGATTCCATAGAACTTCCATGGAGAGAAACTCTGTCCAAGGCTAGGGAAACAAAAGTATTGAAATGAATTTCTCGGTGCTATGGTAATGTTGTAGAAACACAAGCTACAATAGAACCAGAACTAAGCAAGGGGATGGCTTAAATTTTCATCAAGATTTGAGGCAAAAGAGTAAGATATTACTTTCATGAATACTCTTTCCATCTCAGAAGAAGGCATAGCAAGAAACTAAGCTCAAGAACTCCAATTAATCACTATTCCTAACTCTATTATCAAGGGGTGAATATAATGGAAGAAACAAGAGAGAATCAAGAGAAGGAAGCTACACACCTTGCTAGCACTAATAAGATGAAGAGTTAAGGGAAGAGCTTTCTAACAAGAAGAGAGGTGGAGTTAATCAAGACTGGAGTTGTCAGTCTAGAGGAATGAATATGAGACAATGGAATGGAGAGGAAAAACAACAAAAGGGTTAGGGATTGACAAATGACTCCAATACCCTTGCCTCTTTATCTAAAGGACACAGAAATGTGGGCTAGACCTATGCAAGGTCGGGCTGCATGGCCTACTGTTCCTATTGTGTGGCTAGTTTTGTGGATCACAACCAAGCCGCATGACCCGTTGTGTGACCTGGCTGTATGGGCGTACAACACAGCCAGGTCAAACAACCTGCTAGTCTGACAATGTGGCTAGATGTACGAGCATACAGTTGGCCACATAGCTTGCTAGCCATACCATACAGCCAGTTGGGTAGGTACACAGTGAGCCACATGAACCACAGGCTATTCTGTGTGGCTAGTGTGTGGGTACACAGCAGGTCATGTGACTCACTAGTCGTGCTTCATAGCCACGTATGTGGGCCCACGCAAGCCTTTGCTTTCCTTTAGCTAGTCAAAATGGTCAATAAGACTAATTGAGAGGTTTCAAACGAGAACTTGAGCAAAACTTCGAGTTAAGATGCTAAAAAAGGACCGAGTATAACATCATATGTGTGGTTCTTATACGAGGACTTCATTTCTTCTTGTATGGCTTTAAGCCACTCGTACTTCTTATTATGCAACATGGCTTCTTGGTAGATTTCTGTTTCTCCACCGTCACAAAGCATGATGTACTCATTAGCACTTTATCTAGTTGAAGGACGATGCTCTCTAGTAGATTTCTTAATTGATGCTTAGTTGATGGTACCGGTGATGGTTGTTTTCCTTCTTCAACTAGCGCTGCATCATCATTTGGAGGGATTTTATCATTAGCTATCTTATCACCATTTTCTTGAACTTCTCTCCCTTAATTAGTATTCCCCATGGAAATAGGAATAGGATACAAATTGACAAGGATTTGTATAGAGGAATTGGAGCTTTCACCCTTGTTATCATCATCAAGCACCTAGACTTTAAGGAACACCATATCTAGGGCGGCAAATGAACCAAGCTATTCGCGAGCTGCTTGAGGCTCAGCTCAAAAAAGGCTTGTTTATTAACCAAACGAACCGAGCTCGAGCTTGATTTTCAAGCTCGAGTAGATAATCGAGCTGAGCTCGAGCCTTAAATAGCTCGGCTCATTAAGGCTCATGAGAAGCTCAATACCGTACCATAGATACTGTAGCAACTTAAATATGTTTTTTAAATTAGTATGATAGTTATTTTAAATTGACTAAAATTACTGTAGTATATATACTGTGACTGTATTATTGTAGCAATTACTATACCAGAATATATTGTAGTTAATATACTATAGCTACCTGAGCTGAGCTCGAGCTCAGTATTTTCTTAATGAGCCGAGCTTGAGCTTCACAAAGGAAGCTCGAAATATGCTCAGCTTGAGCTCGGTTCAAATAGTATCAAGCCAAGCTTGAGCATAACAAAGCTCGGCTCGGCTCGATTGCAACCCTAACCATATCTATGTTCTTGACAATTTTCTAGTTCACTAGATCCCATAGTCTATAGACAAACTCCTCATGGTCATATCCAATGAAAATACATACTTTAGCCTTGTTGTCAAGCTTGGATCTTTCATCTTTATGAATGTAAACAAGCGCCTTGCAGCAAACAATCTGAGATGATCATAAGATACATCTTTCCCTATCCAAACTTTGTTTGATACATCATCATTTAGTGTTGCTACTAGTGTGAGACATTAAAGGTCAGTTGCTATTCACATAGTCTCTCTCTCTCTCTCTCTCGCCCCTTCACCAAAAAACAAAACCTAGGAAGCTTCGTATATGATAGCGTACATTTGATTCTTTCATCAATTATTTTGTTCATTCTCTCTACTACACCATTCAATTGAGATCTCTTGGCCAATATCTTCTTAAGCTCGATACAATGAAGTTTGCAGTAACTTTTAAATGGACCCTATGTTTACAACCCTTATTTGCCTAACTTCTATCATTTGTTTTCTTGTTTCTCTTTCAACCTTGACATGGAATTCCTTGAAGTTATCAAGAACTTGATCTTTTACCTTTAGAACAATAGCACAAACCTTCCTTGAATGATCACCGATGAAAATCACAAAATATAACGCTTTTCAAAGATTTTATATTGTATGATACAAACATCAATGTGAATCAAATAAAAAATATTTAATTTTCTAGAAATAGAGTGTGAATGAAAAGCAACTCTGTGTTCTTCTCGTTATCAAATCAATACAAGTTTTGAGAGTCATACCTTGCAACGTGCAAATTGGGTAGACACTGCTTCTTAAGAAGTTGTAGTGACTTCTAACTAATGTGGGAAAGCCTCTTACCTGATCGTGATTGATTTTAACATAATATTATGATTATTTTTAAGTTTAAAATTAAAAAAACCTTAATTTATATTTAAAAAAAAGGTTATATTAAGCAATGGGATTTACTTTAAAGAATAAATCATGAATTTTTTAAAATATATTTATGCAATTGATTTCAATATAAAATTATGATTATTTTTAATTTTAAAATTAAAAACTTAGTTTATATGAAAAAAAAAGTTATACTAACAAATTTCCCATAATCGCTCCTAAACCCTAACCCTTTCATTGATTTCTCATCCCCCACGCAGAGGAAGAGAAAGCGTCGGTGATTCATTGATTTCCCCTAATTTGAATTCCTTTTAAGGTGAGGGTTTGTTTTTATTCGTTGTTCTGATCCAGGGTTGAATGTGTAGTTTTTTTTTTTTTTTGTATTAATTTTTATATGAAAATTTAGCTTCTCTTTTAGCAGTAAATATACGGGATTTGGTGGTGCTTCTTGTTGTTGTTGTTGATGCTTTAGATGCTATAAATGCTTCAAGTTTCTGTGATGAGGCATGGTGTTGTTGATTTCTCTTTGTTGTTGTATGTTTTTCTTTTTTTCCCCTTCATTTTTTGTTTAATAATGATTTTGAAGTGATGTGTTTCATGTGTTTAATACAAAAAATAAAATCTTATGTTCTGCTGCTTGATTTGATTTGGGCTAGAGTTCTATTGATATATGCATTTATTTGTGCTTCACTGCTTCACACTGTGATGCTTGATTTAATAATGAGTTTTATAATGTGTTGACTTTTGTTGTCAAAAGATGATAGCCAAATTGTACTTGACGTATCATGCATAAAATGAAAGTTCTCAATTTTAGAATTTGCCCAAGTTCATTATATGAATGAGATTTCCTATTGTTTGGCCTTTAATATGATATTGAACAGACATTGACCCTATTGTCATCCTTTGATATGAACCTGCATTTCTTCAGTGTCATTTTCGCTTTACATTATAACTATACACCTAATTTTCCAGTATTATATCTAGTTTTAAATATTATTTGTTGATAAGAAAATTGAGAACTTGTATATTTAGTTTCTTAAAAAAATTCCAACAATCCATTACTAGATACCTTTTTGCTCTCAAGTTTGTTGTGGATATGCGTTCAACGTATTATTTTTGGCTTAGAAGAAATTATAGAAATTTTGTTCTATTTGTGTATGTTTTGTAAGAGAATGATAATTTTAGGGAAAAAAATACACTTTATGGTTTTTTACTTTTGCAAAATAAAAATAGTGGTTTTTTTTATTTTTTGGTTCTTTGACGTATAGTATTCAGATTTACAAACAAGGGAAAAACCATTAATGGTATTAACATAGTTTATATAAAAGAAAAGGTTATATTAACAAATTTGCTCCTATAATCACTACTAAACCCTTTACCCCTTCATTGATTTTTTATCCCCCATGCAGAGGAAGAGAATTCATTGATTTCCCATGATTTGAATTCCTTTTCAGGTGAATGTTTGTTTTTATTCATTGTTCTGATCTTGTGATGAAGCCTCTCTTTTGAACAGTAAATCTATGGGATTTGGAGGTGGCGGTGGTGGTTGTTGTTGTTGCTTGAGATGCTGTAAATGCTTCAAGTTTCCTTGATGATGCATTGTGTGGATGATTTCTCTTTGTTGTTGTATGTTTTCCTCTTTTCCCCCTTTATTTATTGTTTAATAATGAGTCTAAAGTAATGTGTTTCATGCGTTTAACACGAAAAAAATCTTATGTTGTGCTGCTTGATTTGATTTGGGCTCGAGTTCTATTAATATATGTATTTCTTTGTTCTTCATTGTTTCACACTGTGCTATAGTTGTTCAATGAGTACCTTATTTATTGAAAATCTATATTATCTTGGACTATGATCATGGGAATGTTTGTTCTTTTTTCAGAATATGAGATAAAATTTGTTCACCTTTGATGTTTTGAATGCAGCTTGCATTGTTTGAATTCCTTTTTCAGATGGTATTCTCTTGTTGGAGGTTTAAAAGATCAATATTAAGAGATGGATTGATCAATAAGATTTGCTCTATCAAATCACACTTTATTTTTGGCAAACAATGAGTTTAAATACAACAAAAATAGTAACTGAAGAAGAGAAAAACTAGGCACTACATGGAATGTGTTTCCATGATCAACACCTTCCTAAAATCAGCAACTACTGCTTACCAAGTTATTTGAAACAGTCAAAAGGCTAGGAATTTAAAATCTTCTAGATTTGAAAATGTTGCAGCAGCTAAGCATAACTTCAGCATTTATGTTAAATTTTTTGGAATTGGTTTTTTTTTCTTTCCTTTTCTAAACAAAATTGTAGGACCTAGTTTAATTTCCCATCCGTCATTTTTTGTTGGATAGATTGCAATTTCTTAAAGTTAACCAAATTTTTGCTGGATGAAGTGTTGATTTGTTGAAAGTTTAAAGTGTGTTCATTTGGGCTGAAGTGGGGGGAAGTGGGTTAACTTCCCCCCTCCCCCCCTTTTCAACTATTCTTTTATCATAAAGTGGAGGAAGTGGCACTTCCTCCAAAAGTGAAAATTATATTAGATCCACTTCAGTGATTTTGCCACTGAAGTGGCTGAAGTGGATCTAATATAAATATTAACTTCCTCCCACTTTTCCTGGCGGTTGGAAGTCTTTTGGAAGTCTAAAGTATCTGTTCCTTCTTCCTTATCTCTCCATCCTCCGATGACACCATCATCGTCAGCAAGACCTCTATCACTGTCGTCATCAAGACCTCATCATCGTCAAGACCTTGGCACCAACCTGTCAGTGGTGGACACCATCTATTGATCATCGGGAGGATTGTCTTCACACTCATCAAGATCTTGTTGTCACCGATCTCATCTTTTTGTCGATCCTGTGTGAGATCTTTTGTTTCTTTTATAGATCTACTTTCTTTTATGCAGGTTTTTGTCTGGGATCATCCATTTGGGGTTTTTTCTTGTCTCATTTTAGCTTTCCATTTTTTCTTCACAACCGATTCCTATAGAGTTTATTTATTTTCCTAGCCGGAGAATGGAAGACATTCATGCATTAATTTCTTAATGTTTAGGAAGGTTTATCTGCAGAATTCCATTCCTGAATCAGAGTAGAGTTTCAGTTTTAGTCAAGCATGTGAAAAAAATTGAATTTACAATCTCAGAATTATTATAACATGAAGTCATATAATATTATAAAAAGGAAAAAAAAATGAATTTACAATCTCATAATTATTCAATACATGTGAAAAAGTTCACATTCCCAATCTTAGAAGATAGTTAAAACCATCATAATTTATCTAGAAATGAAAAGAAATTAAACAGGTTATGAATTTCATCATAATAGCTAGTTCCCGTGGAACGGTCAACAGTAACTCCCCCTCGGAAATCTTCTGCTTGTAGTCTCCCATGGAATTCTAGAATATCGACCCATATACCAGATTCCCAACGCCTATCTTCATCGCGGTAGTGTCGATTGTCACCCCCACGATCTTGCCTTCCTCGTTGCCCTGCCAGGGCAATGCCATCAAAGTAGCCATTGTCTTCCTCAATGGTGCCTTCGCTTCCACTTTTGGAGACACGCCCTTGATTGATGTTACCCATCATTTGGGTAATTCGTTCAGTCAGCTCCTCCATCATCCTATCCATCCGACGGTCTAAGAGGCGGCCAACTCGCTGCTCAAATCAAGCATCGTCCTCACGATCGTAGATCTCCTCCATCCTTTGCGTAGGGCAACCCGCACCTCGTCCTCGTGGTGGCATGATCGATTCGGCTCTGGTACCAAACTGATGCAACGGTATACTTGAAACCCGTTGATTCGCCTTCGAATGGCCGGTAACAAGCTTCCAACACCTGTTGATCAAAGATAGCCAAGAATTTGGGAAGAGTAAAATCTTATTACTCAAGGAAATAAGGATTGCAAAACTGATTTTCTCTTGCCCATAGGCTTACATTAAATAGGCGAAAATAGCACTAAGAAAGGAGATAATTCGAAAATTTACCAAAAATAGTAAATTCTCAAATATCAGCAAGAAATATAAAATCTATCAAAATAAAGACTATTGCCAAAAACAACTCACAAATCAGAGATTTCTATCCTAAGATATAACAAAATCAATTATTACTAAAAATGGCAAAATTAGGATTTTCGAGGCCTAAACAATGAAATTTGGCCAAATTTTGCTATGACTCACAAGCAAAGCTGGTGACTTATGTTCGTTGACCCGTTTTCCTTCAAGTGAGACCCTTAAAAACCAAAACTCCTTCGCTTGAAAAATTACCATAATACCCTTGTTAGGCCATATCCCTTTTGTCCAGAAAGACACAGGCTTGCTCCTTAATACGCCCCTCATCAACATGGAACGAATTCGCAATACATCCTGATTTTGAGTAGTAGACATACCTGCTGGAGTCATCATGTCAGCTATTTTGTGAGGACTGGCCGAATCCTCATCTTTCACTGAATTTATAGGTGATACCATTAAAACAAACTTTAACTTTTGTTTTTCTAAGTCATGCATGTCAAGGCATTAATTAAAAGTTGTCAAATCAGTCAAGTTTTGGTAACAATGGTTGTTCTTTTGGTAATGCAATTTTTTGTAATGTTTGGGTACTATGGTGGTGCAATGTTTTGATTTGATTATTGAGATGTGTTATAGGAAATACTAATTCTAGGTATGCCACATCATTTGTTATCTAAAAGATTACTGGCAAATCATAAGACTCCTTTATCCTAAAATCTTTT
Source organism: Dioscorea cayenensis subsp. rotundata (assembly GCF_009730915.1). Taxonomy (NCBI): domain Eukaryota; kingdom Viridiplantae; phylum Streptophyta; class Magnoliopsida; order Dioscoreales; family Dioscoreaceae; genus Dioscorea; species Dioscorea cayenensis. The sequence continues at coordinate 5,948,435 of NC_052477.1, forward strand.
TTCTTCTTACTGCCTTATTTATTATCTTTTCCTAGCCTTTAATTTCCATATTAGGCTACCTTATGCATGTTGGTCAATCTTATTTGTGAACCTTGACTTTTTATTAGACTTTCAAGCATAAAGTGTAAAGTGGTGTGTTAGAATAAGAATAAATTATATGTCCCTTTTGTTGATATTATCTGTAAAGTAAATGTTCTCTGTTTGATGCTGTTAAAAAAACATAAAAGAAAACCTTGCTAAGCTTCAAGTGTATATTGGTCTCCACTTGCAAGCTTTTTTTGTGTAGAACATGCAATTAAATAATGGTATGTATTCATAAATTTTTTTTTGGTGTCTCAAATATAGGTCATCAATGTCTACTGATAATTTAGATGACCTCATTTTCAATCGGTTAGTAATATTCATTGAAGTGGACGCATGACTCATATAATAGATGGAGTTCATAACTACATCGAATACTTATGCATAAAAAAAGACACTTTTTTAAGACTATGCACCATATTAAGAGAACGTGGTCATTTGAGGAACATCATCAATGTTGTTGTAGAGGAACAAGGGGTATTATTTCTCCACATAGTTGGTCATCATGCAAAAAAAAAAATCGATTTTATTAGATTTGGTGCAACAGTGAGCCGATGTTTTAATGATGTGCTACAAGCCATTTGTGCTATTAGAGATTTGTTTGTTAAACAACAAGACACATCTATTCATCTAGATATAGAATGCAACCCAAATTACTATCCCTTTTTCAAGTTATTGCATTTTCTGACCTATTCTCATTTTCTCCTAAAATTATCATTATATAGTTGTAAGACATTATGATTGAAATACAAGTTCACATGATTGTGTTGGATTCATTGATAGAACCCACATTGATGCAAGGGTTAGTGCAAATTTAGCTGGTAAATTTCGAGGACACAAGGGCATCACACAAAATGTGCTTGCCACATATGATTTTGACTTAAAATTTACATATGTTCTCGCCAGTTGGAAAGGTTTGGTGAATGATTACCCCATCCTAAAAGATGCATTGTCAAGACCACCGCCTTATGGTTTGCATATTCCCCCAAGTTTAATAATATAGAAAAATTATTTACTTTCTAGCATTATTATATAAAATTCTTTTAAAAAGATTGTTCATAGATTTGTTTATTTATTGTTAGGAAAATACTACTTTGTTGATGCTAGGTACACAACAACACATGGATTCATAAGCCCTTACAGAAAAGTCATATATCATTTGAAAGAACATGTAGGCCATCGACCACAAAATGCGAAGGAGTTATTTAATCTTCATCATTCCCAACTCAAATCAAGAATACAGAGAGCATTTGGGATTTTGAAGAATCGGTTTAAGATGTTAAACACAAAGTCATTCTACCCATTTACAACGCAAGTGGATGTTGTCCTTGCTTGTTGTGTGTTGCACAATTTTATAAAAGAAGTAGACCTGATGACATATTGCTACAAGCGGATGTCCCCGGCGAGGAGGAAGTTGATACACATGAGAGACCTATCACAAGGGGAGAACGATGGGATGCACAAGTGCGATGGTGGCAACTTCATGAGAAAATTACAGATGGCATGTGGCATGACTACGTTAGAGGAGGCACAATATAGAATGACACCTTTGTTTGTGGTTTTCATGTTTTCTCTTGACAAAGGTGTCATTCTATATTAGTAGTTTAATATTAAACAAAGGGCGTTTATACTACTCATGGCATGTGGTTTAATATTATGAGTAGTCATGCCACCTTTAATATAGATGGCAAGTAGTTTAATTACAAACATGTCATGACACGTGTCATTCTATATTAGTAGTTTAATATAGAATTGCACAATATAGTTCTTTTGGCTTGCTATAGAAGTAGTTTAATATTATGAGTTTTGCAAAAAGATGATGTTTGTAATGACATTAACTCAAATAATGGCATTGTTCTTCTAATGGTAATTATTTTGTGTTCTTTCATTGCCATGTACGTTTGGATGATTGACTTATGATAATATGTACATTGAGTTCATTGTTATGTCTAGAAATAACATGTGTTTATTATTATCCATTTTATGGATATATTATGAGTTGATGGTATATATGTGTTGATATTATTACTATGTATGGATTTTATAACATGTGTTTGCTTACTCATTAGCATGTTGAATGCCTATATTCATTATTATTGTAGCATGAACAATACGGAGGGTACACAAGGTGAAAATTGAAAAGGAACACCAAACAAAAGATGGACAAAAGAAATGGATAATGTCTTGATACCATTACTTGCAAACATGGCAAGAAGTGGCATGAATGTTGATAAAACCTTCAAATGTCAGGCATTTCTAGATGTAGCGAATGTCATGAATAGTAGGTTCCCTATTGCTTGCATGGATGCCGATAATGTGGAGAATCATATACACACTTTGAAACAAAAATATCAAGAAAAAACTTATGAACCTCAGCGGTGTTGGATGTAATGACATAGAAAAGAAGTTAGTGCTAGAAGATGAAACCTATCAAACATATGTGGAGGTATGTTTGTTTTATTAATTTATTATGTTTGACATGATTATTAACACTATTACTTACCCCATTATCTTTCATTTTACACAAGGACAACCAAAAGCCAAGGAGTATTTAAACAAGCCTATACTTTTTTTTAAATATCTACGTTTGGTTGTTGGGGATGACCATGCTACTGGTGATTATGCACGGACCATCTTTGACCAATTTGGTGGTGCGCCGGTTGAGGATGGCAGTGCACCTCCACCTAATGCATCATTAGATGATGGACCTATAGATACAGAAAATCAAAGACATGAAGCACCAAGGACTTCTGTAAGTAGATCTACTACTAGGCTACCCATGCAATAAGAACCAATGGTGAAAATGTTTCAGGAGAAAACATTAGAGAAAAGATAGGTCAGTTGGCAGCATCAATGGATAGGCGCAGAAATAGGACATGGAAAGAAAAACTCACCGATGCGCTGTGGGACATGAAGAGTTATAGTGATGATGGCATCGAAATGGTTTTTAATAACTTAATCGACAACAAAAAAGAGGCCAAAAACTTCTACTTGAGGGAGTCATCTCTCCAGAAAAGATGGACAGATAATTTTATTGCTTCCACGAGAAACTCTAGCCCTTGAGGTGGTCATCTTACTAGGTATGTATTTTTGGTTTCTAGTCATACAACACAAATTGTTTTATCCAACATTTATATACCTAATGAGTTCTTTATTGTCTTTGTCATGACTGCATAGGTTGTTCTTTGAAATGATGATGACAAACTTTTTTGTTGAAGGAAGTGAATCTTGAACGAGATAATTATTATTTTGTTATGTATTTGTAAAAGTATTGTATGGATTTTGGATTTTATGTATGACATGCATTGTTATGTTCTTTTGTATGGATTTTGTGTTATATACTTATAAACTCATAATTTCCTATTACTTAAATTGACTTGTCAGGTATGTAAGTTGTCATGAAACAAGGATTAGGGGCCATTCATAATTAAACATATTTTGTAAGAGTATTTGATCTTGATACTTAAATTTATTTCATTTGTCAGGTATGTAATTTTTCATTTGTTTCTTCTCGTGGAAATGACATGCGGGAGAATTATCAAATGATCAGCCAAACTTTTATTTTTTATTTTTAAATTATTTGCTAATAATAATATGGCCCAATAATGAACACTTGTGTGTATAGGATGTCATACTCTTTCTAGTTATTTACCTTCAGAATGTTGCATTCATATATAATTCTGACCAAATTCATTTTTTTGTTTTTGCCATATGCTCATTAAAAGAAAATAATTATTTACTCTTTGTTTTAAAATTATCAATTAAAGCCAGTGACGGTATGTATACAATATCATTTCATAATTAAAACAATTATTTTATTTTATGAGTCATATATTATCATTTCATAATTAAAAGAATTATTTTATTTTAAAATGTAAAAAACAAATAAACTATTATTTAAATTAAAATATCTGAATTTTTATTAAAAAGTAAATAAAATTAAATTATTTACGAAATAGAGAAAACATATTAAAATTTAATAAATAATGTTTAACATAAAAATATATACACCTGTATAATTATTTAAACTTGTGAGTTTAAAACATTAAAATTTATTTAAATTTAACAATATTTGATTTTGGAAAAATATAGAATTTTAGGGTCCGTTTGATATGCAAAATTTTGAGGTACAGCACAGCACAACTTCTCTTGTTCCTTGTTTGGTTTATTAAAAAGTTGTGAGTACAGTACAAGAGGATGTCAGAGTACAGCACAAGTATTTAAAATTTTTGTACCACCAAAACCTCGGTACAAAAGTTTTATCGTGGTACAGCACAACTAAAGACTAAATTACCCTTAATAAAAAATAAAAAATACAATCATATATATCACATCCCACGACGCTCATCAAATCCCACGACGCTAATCAATTTTCATAATATATATTTTTTTAAGATCGATATCTTAAAATTAAAATTTTAAATCATAAAAATTAACATAAAATTTTTTAATATTTCTATCCAAAAATTAAAAATTTAAATTGTATAAAAAATAAATATAAATCTCTTTATATCTTATATTCTTGAATCATAGATATATGATTTTCATAAACATATCAAATATATTAGCAATCTCATATAAAAAATAATATTATTTAACGGATTGATATATTAACCGAATTTATCATGTATTTTTTTAATAAAAAATTAATTTTGTATATACTTTGAAATTTTTTTAAATAATATAATTATAATTTACTAAATTGATTAATTATAAAAAAATTAATTAAAATATTGAAAATGATAGCTTGTTATGAAGTTGTTTATTGTAAAACAAACATAAGATAATATAAAGGGTATTAGAAGTAATTTTATAATATTTTTGTCCAGTACTCGAGAAGTTATCCATAAAATATCAAATATGGTACAAGATAAATAGTTGTGCTGTACCATAACTACTTGTTCTGTTTTGTCCTACTTGTGCTGTACTTAACTGCGTATCAAACGCACCCTTAATCTTTTTTAATTATAATTTTTTTATAATATTTTTATTTGTAAGCACTTCTTCCACTTTCACCGAAAAGAACATATTATGGAAGTCATTGCAGAAGTGACACCACATATACCTAAATGAACACTGAAAGTGAGAAACTTGCTATTTCATGGAAGTGACACTTCCTGTAAAATAAACACAAAAAGTAGTGGAACTTATATCACTTCCCACACTTCTTAACTTCCCTCCACTTCAGCCCAAATAAACAAGCATTAATGCCTTTCTATAGAAGGGGATGAATTAGAAACGCAAGAAATGAATTAGATATGTAAGTAGTACAAGAAGGGCATGAAAACTTGAGTCATTTTAATGTCTGAACGCAATTTACTAAAATATATCAGAGGTGACCTTTTCTATTGTCAGGTTGCCATGCAATGAACACTCTTCAATTGTTAGATCGTATCAGTTCCACCGGTGTGATTTGTGGGTTTTAGGGAACACTCAAGCACTCATAGAAATCTCACACAAATCAAAAAAAAAAAGACACACGACATTGGTAACCCAGTTCGGCATCCACTCACCTACATCTGGGGGGCTAAGTCTGGAGATAATCAATCCACTAAAAGAGGTAAAAATACATGAGTACAAACACTTGTCACTCACACTCTTAAAACAATAAAGATCACTACCATCTTTAGATTGTCTTGTGCACCCACTCTCTTTACCTCCGGTCACACTTACAATCTACGACCAAGGTAGCTTATAGAATATAGCGCATGCCTCTTTTAGAATCTCCGCGGCTACTAATTTAAAAACCTTCCGAAATTAGCTGTTGCAACTCCTGTTGTAACATAAGTTGCAACATGGCCCTGACTGCTGACTTGATTGAGTTCTGGTTATCTTGCAGACGACCTCAAGACCCATCAACCTCCCGGTCATGCTTAGTCCGAGTCGATGCAGCCAAATCTCCCGATCCCGACTGCTGGCAACTAGCCTGCCTCCTCAGTTCCTCATCACGCAGTCCCCTCGCAAGGGGTGCACGTCCTTGTGCGTCTTTCATAAAACTTGCCAAACTTAGTCTTCAATCTTCCAGGTTTGGTCTTCAAAGATTCTCCAAACTTGATCTTCAATTCACCCAAGTTTGGTCCTCAAATCTTCCCAATAATAGATCTTCAATCAATCAATTCAATCATCAAGGATTCTTCAAATCATATCTCCTTCATTCATACTATGAATAGATATTTTTTCAAATAAGCTCCACCATATTTAGTCTTCAATCATATCTCTCTAAGTATGGTCATGATATGATCTTGTCTTCAAGTTGAACAAGTTACCAAGAATAATATCACTAAGATCTTCAAGATATTTGGCCCCATGTTATAGACTTACTAAAAATAGCTCCACCATATTTAAGATGATTTGCCTTGCACCGCAAGTCTTCTTGTCATGTCACCATACTCTCCATGTCATCAATTATGCCTTGTCACCATAGTTGCCACATCATCTGCCTTGGTGTTAAATCATGCCAATAAATAGTGCGGTTGCACTAATAATCTCCCCCTTTGGCATAATTTGACACAACTGCTTCTGCACCCAGACTTACTCATGTTACAACATTTTGTTACAACACTGACTAGGACACAGGCTAGACTGACACTGTTACAACTTCCAGTTACAACATCAACTGGAGAACATAAACCATAACTGACACCAAATTTCATCTAGTTGCTTACAAAGAACTGAGAGAATATTACAAACTGCAACTAGTGAGACAAAATATGATTAAACATAAAGGACTAACAACCATAAAAATGTTCAGAACTTAACAATAAGACTAAATGTCCAAGTGTCCACGAAATGAAAAACAAGTCAGTCTGGTGCTAGCAAAACTTCTCCCCCTTTGTGACATAATTGATGCTGAAGTCTTCATGAACTATTGCAAGTCTTGGTACACCTTCTCCGGTAGCTCCCCCTTTCTTCAGGTTTTCTGGTCTTCATCTCCCCCTGAGTTGTTGGCATCAGCTTCTCTCTTCTTCTTCTCAAGGATTTCAAGGCGAGATAAGATTTTTTGCTTCTGTCGGGCAATGATGAATAGTTTTGTAGACAATGATCATTACCTCCTTTCCACATCTTCTAGTTGTTCCTTCAAAAGCTTTTCATACTCTTCTTCAACCAACAGATTCACTTCTTCTGCATCTTCAGCCATTGGTAGTGGAGACACCCTTCCTACAGGTAAATCAATTTTCTTACCTGGGCTGAACAGCTTCCGAGAAATCTTCAGCTTCTTCACTGCTATGACTGCTTCTCCCTTCCTGAGTTGTACTCCATGTTGTAACGAATACTGCGACAGCAGTGCAGGATACCCAAGTGATGTTGAGGAGCTTGTGCAGTCATCTTCTTTCACAATATTTTGGAAGATCAACCTTCTCAAATTAAACTTCTTGCCAGTTCCAATAGCAAACAATAACAGTGCGAGTTCCTTTACTATACTGGAGTTGTGTGGGACTGGTAACCAATTTTGAATGCCAAGTCTAAACAGAATATTATACTTGGTTGTGAGGGTGGAGGCTGGAAGTCTTAACTCTACTCCTCATGACTCCATTCTTCCTCCAGTAATCTCTTTTAGCACTTCCTCATTCAGCTCCAGCCCTTCTTCATAGTTGCCCTTCAACTCTGGTTTAAACTCCAAGAATCTGTTCAGGCAAGCTAGAGTAAAAGGAATCCACTTACCGCGAACATAAACTCTAGTGATACCTTTGTCAGATGGCAGCAGATTACTGTAAAATTCCTGAACTAGAGATAAACTATAACTTTCTGGAAATGTTGCAGACTTGTACAGACTCTTTTCTTGCAATAACTTGGCCAGCCCAAACTTCTCAAATGCCAACTCATCAATCATTCTTTCAACCACAATACCTCTCTCTTCAACAGACTCAAACTTCTTCTTAGATGCTTTATCAAGGAATCTGTCTTCATCACCGTCTTTTGCCTGTTGGGTTGCCTTCTTCTTCTTTTCTTTCTTAGAACTTACTGATGGTTTCTCTCCCTATTTTGCTGCTTCAGTGCAACTCCTTTTGGGCCTTGGAGAGGCTTCTACTTCGGGATCTGCAAAAGACTTCCTCTTGGACTTGCTAACCTTCTCTTTCTTCTTCTGGGATTTCTTCTTGACAGGGCCTTCTTCTCAGACACTGCTTTCTTTCCTTTAGCAATCTGGGCAACACAATATTTGAATGGGATCTCATCAGAACTATGTGAACTGTCAGATGTTGCAGAAGATGTTGTAACCGGTGCTGCGATATGTTCTGTTTCTATAGGTGCTTCAGCATGTCGGTGTAGATCACCAAGAACTTCACTTAGAATAGTAGCAGCCTCTTCTTCAGCACTAGTGGGAGTATCTGTACTTTTTCTTCCGCTAGCCTCTCCTTCTCGTGTTAGGGTCACTTCTTCGTCTGCAGCATCTTCTCCCCCAACCTGTTGATTTTCTGATTCTTCTACATCTGGACTGTAGTGGAGCCCTCCTGTTCATCTTCCTCGGTTCTCTAAACATATGCTCCTGGAAATGACTCTCATACCCATCTGAGAAGATCATCTCTGTCCTTTACTCCTGAGGGAACATCCTGTGATGATGTTTGTACATCTACTACTCTGCTAGCATCCTGAGGAGAGACAAAGGGGACGATAGCTTTTGACAAATCTTCTGGTTTTTCACTTCTTGATGGACTCCCACCAGAATCAGTCTCTCTCATCCTTGCTTCCGTAATTCGGGCAGTGATTTCTTGTGGGGTCGCTGAAGCACGGCGGGCCATCCTCTTCATCCTCATCTTTTCTCACTGTCTTCGTCTTCTTCTTCTCTTTCTCCTGATTTCAAAAACAATCTTTGGAAACAATTTGGGATATTAGGGTTTTTATGCCCCCATTAATTAGTTATAATTTCCAAGGCACCCTTTCATATTTTTAAAAAAATATCTCATTTCAAAAATAATCCCTCCTCTTTTTGAATATATATATTTTTTTTTTTTAAATTCCTTCCCTCCCCTTTTTTTTATTTCCCTTTTTTTTGTTTTTGATTTTTTTTTTTTTTGGAATCTTTTAGAGACATCAAGAAACTTTCACTCGTTGGAGTGTTTTGCTTGTTGACTTTATAAGTCCTCGGTCAACATATTGCTTGTTGTACCATAATGTTGTACCTGTCTGATTTATCACCATCTTCAGACCTGAACTGGAGGACTCTTCTTCTTCTCTTGGTACTTCACCTTTTCGAATCCACAATTTCTTGATTATAATAGTCTTCCCTCTAACTTTTCTTTTAATGATTGCCTGCCCATGTCCAATTATTCTTTCACTTTTCAAGTCTTCTTTTAATTTGTTGCACTTGGGTCTTATGTGGTCAGTCTCTCCGCAATGAAAGCATGTAGGCACTTCACTTTTTGGTTCTTCCCTTGCTTTGACTTGTTTTTCTTTAATGTTTTATAGGACAGTTGACTTGACAAACACAACTCCTGAACCTTCTGTCTTGACATTTGAGCTTTTTCCAATATACCCAATACCATGTTGGGCTTTACTAGTTCTTCCAACTGATAGAATCTCATCAAGCTTGGCAGTACCCTTGTTTATGGAGTCCAAGGTCTTCTCAGCATCACACAGCTTTTCTTTACATATACTCAACTCCTCCTCTAAGCGTTGGTTTTGCAACATCATTTCATTGAATCTGTTCATCATGAGTTTATAACTTATGAGAAGATCATTTTTTGTTACCTCATTGTACTCACTGTCAGTTTCAGTGGATGTTGTAGCTGATGTTGCAACATATTCTGCAATAGGCGTGGATCTATTCATCACAGCAGGAAAGGACGTATGATAGTTGCTTAGACTTCCTTCATCGTCTTCTTCAGTGCTACCATCTGAGTCATCACTCCATCTAGCATTCAGTGATTTTCCTTTCTTCCTGAGAGTATTAGCACAATCGGCTTAATAGTGCCCAAAGCCTCCACATTCTCTACACTTGATCTTCATGAGACGATCTTCAATTTCTTCCTTTTTGTGATGATCTTCGACTTCTTCCTTTTCTTTATTTAGACCATCTTTTCTTTGAAATTTCTTGCCTTGTATCTTGTATTTTCTGACCATCTCACGTAGATTTCTTGTCAGGAGAACAACATCATTGTCATCTTCATCTTCATTGTATGTTTCAATAGTTTGTTGTAGTTCTTTTTACTTTGATCCTTCAACCTTCAAGGCTATATCTTCTATTTTTCTCTTAGGGGTCGTTTGGTATGGGGGAAAGTAACAACTTTCCCTGGAAAGTTGAAGTTGTGAAAAGCTTTCATATGTTTGGTTGAAAAAAAGACCATGTAAAGTAATGGTCAAATTGTAATTACTTTCTCTTTGACCAATGAAAATGATTCACAGGGGGAGGGGGTGTGAAACGGATTACATCATGGGTGGGAAAGTAGGAGACATGTAAAATTCCAATTTCACCCTTTTCTAACATAAAAATTCTTCTCTTTTGTCCTGTCTTCTTTTTAAAACCCCTAACTTTAGGGTCTTCCTTTTTAAAACCGTAGCGCAAGCCAATCTCGGTAAGTCATATAATTTTTTGTAATTTTTTTAAGAATATTTTCTTATTGCCTTTGATATTGTTTTATTGATAATTGATTTTTATTGAAAACTCATTAAAAAAAACATACACAATACCTTTTCTTAAGGTGGGATTTATCCATAAAAAGATTGCCAAAATTCATATAGGAAGCGTGCCTCTTGGATAAAGTTCGGGTAATCATATTTCTCATAATAGAAAAGCAAGAATTAAATATCTACTTTTGCCGGGTATATAAGCAATTTTCTTAATTTATTTATATATAAACCATTGATTAATGTGAAAATTAAAACATAGTTAAAATTAAAATAATTGATATTCATTGAAGGGTAAAATTGAGAATAAACATAACTTTGCATGGAAAGGTTATTCATAACAAACAAAGGAATTCATTTTGCATGTATTTCAATTGCAATTTTCAAGGTTTATACCAAACACGTATTGTTACTTTACAGGGAAAGTAAATGCAGGGAAAGTAAATGCAGGGAAAATGAATGCAAGGAAATACTTTGCAGGGAAAGTGTTTCCATGCATAGTACCAAACGGGCCCTTAGGATTAAGATTCATCTCGTATGCTTGTAAGGACCCCATCAACTCATCTAGTATTATAGTAGAGATGTTTCTTGCTTCTTCTATTGCTGAGATTTTTGCATCAAATCTTCTTGGGGAGCGATCTAAGTGTCTTCCGGACTAGCTTCTTATCTGAGTACTCCTTGCCAAGCTGGTAGGCCTGATTTTCTATGTCAATTAATTTTGCATTGAACATGGCTATCGTCTCATCTTCTCCCATCCTGAGATTTTCGAACATAGTTGTTAACATTTGAAGTTTGGATTCTCTTACCAAGTTGGTACCTTCATGTATGGTTTGGAGAATCTCCCAAGCTTTCTTGGCACTCTCGCATGTTGCAATATACTTGAACTGGTTCTCATCAACACCTCCAAAAATTGCATTGAGAGCTTTACCATTAGCATTAGCTTTGAGCATGTCTTCGACACTCCAACTGCTTTTCTTCTTCATGATCACGTTCTCGTCTTCATCAACTAGAGTAGGAGGAGACCATCCTTCTTTTACAGCAATCCATGCACTCTCATCTATGGATTTGATAAACGCCTTCATGCGTGCCTTCCAATATGGATAGTTGGATCCATTTAGCAATGGTGGTCGTGTGACGGAAGCTCCTTCCTTTCCGGCCATCAATGGAACTTGTTAGGACATCGCTGACTTTGAAACCAAAGTGAAAACGGTGACCAAGTCTCTGATACCACTTGTTAGTTCCACCGGTGTGATTTGTGGGTTTTAGGGAACACTCAAGCACTCATAGAAATCTCACACAAACCAAAGAAAAAGACACACGACGTTGGTAACCCAGTTCGGCGTCCACTCTCCTACGTCTGGGGGCCAAGCCCGGAGATAAGCAATCCACTAAAAGAGGTAAAAATACATGAGTACAAACACTTGTCACTCACACTCTTAAAACAATAAAGATCACTACCCTCTCTAGATTGTCTTGTGCACCCACTCTCTTTACCTCCGGTCACACTTACAAGCTACGACCAAGGTAGCTTATATAGACGCCTCAACGTCCCAAATATAGCGCATACCTCTTTTAGAATCTCCGCGGCTACTAATTTAAAAACCTTCAGAAATTAGTCATTTGCAGACTCCCATGTTGTAACATAAGTTGCAACATGGCTACGATCTGCGACTTGATTGAGTTCCGGTTATCTTGCGAGGGCGACCTCAAGACCCATCAACCTCCCGGTCATGCTTAGTCCGAGTCGATGCGGCCCAAATCTCCGGATCCCGATGGCGGCAACTAGCCTCGCCTCCTCGGTTCCTCATCACGCGAGTCCCCTCGCAAGGGGTGCACGTCCCTTGTGCGTCTTTCATAAAAACTTGCCAAACTTAGTCTTCAATCTTCGGGGTTTGGTCTTCAAAGATTCTCAAACTTGATCTTCAATTCACCCAAATTTGGTCCTCAAATCTTCCCCAATAATAGATCTTCAATCAATCAATTCAATCATCAAGGATTCTTCAAATCATATCTCCTTCATTCATACTATGAATAGATATTTTTTCAAATAAGCTCCACCATATTTAGTCTTCAATCATATCTCTCTAAGTATGGTCATGATATGATCTTGTCTTCAAGTTGAACAAGTTACCAAGAATAATACCACTAAGATCTTCAAGATATTTGGCCCCATGTTATAGACTTACTAAAAATAGCTCCACCATATTTAAGATGATTTGCCTTGCACCGCAAGTCTTCTTGTCATGTCACCATACTCTCCATGTCATCAATTATGCCTTGTCACCATAGTTGCCACGTCATCTGCCTTGGTGTCAAATCATGCCAATAAATAGTGCGATTGCACTAATAGACCGGTTACTTTTTCTGAAAATTAATTTTAGTGATATTATAGAGTGATAAAAAAAAAGGTTAGGGGTTCCCTTTCCTTGAGTCTCTGAATGTAGTTTATGTATCACAAGCTTAGAATAGTGATTTTTATGGCCAATAGGAAGCTATAAAGCTCCTCAAAGCTGGGAGTCGTGTTCTGAAAATTAATCATACTCCTTTGTATGTTTTCTAACTCTTAGGGTGCAAACCCAAGTCCTATTAACAAATAAATAAATAAAATGAAAATAAAAGAAAATCAGAAGAAGAAAAAAAAATTTAATTATGATTTCTATAAACCTCTCCAAAATTAATTAGATTACAAGGAATATCAAATTAAATTTACATTTAGTGTCACACAATCTCAAATTTTGAGTTATTAGAAGTTTTGGATCATAAACATCAATTGGTCGTAAACACTATTTTTGGATGAAATGGAGTCAATGAGATGATCTTTACATCACCCTCGCAACTTAGAAAGACTAAATGATCTTTGAAGGACATGAACTTCTCAATGCGGCATCAATGATTAATTGAAATGCTACGGATCACCACAAACAATAATAATGATTAATTAATATTACCAATTGATTTGAGAAATAATTAATATAAAAACAAAAATAATATGATTTAGAAACGATTAATTAATATTGTAAATTGATTTGAGAAATAATTAATATAAAAACAAAAATAATATGATCAAGTTTTACACAGTTAACTATTATAAACTCCAACACTAATAGTTAACTATTATAAACTTTATGGAGATTTTCTCATTGTTGGCTCTTTATTCTTGTCCGGACTTTGAGTAAGGTTGACCGGCCAAAAATCAAAATTCACAAACAAAATTTTAATTTTTTTTTTTTTTATATTTTCGAGTGATTGTAGGTTTATTAGTATATAAACATGATTGTAAGTGTTAAGGCTGGGAAATCTTTCTTTGTTACTAAACCTATTTTCCTAATTTTAGCATGCTGGAGCTTACTTGACTTTGTGAGCAGGAACCATAGGGCTTGCTCGATTGATTATTTTTTAGAACAAATTTTTGTTTTTTGCAAAAACAAAAATTAAAAAACTTGTATGATAATCTTTTTTTAAAATTGTATTAAAAAATCAAAAATAAAAAAGTGTTTTTAAAAATAAAAATGGGGAACAACTTTTTAATGTTTTTTAAAAAAAATTTGTTTTTAAAAACAACCAGAAAAGTGGAATACAAATTTTAAAATTTTGAGTTTTTCGAATTTTTAAATTTATAAAAATGCGAACAATTATAAGATAAACAAACAACCTTAATCATAATCTATCTAGGGTTTCTCTATTTCTGTGCCCTTTTAACATGGTCCTTCTATATTTTGCCCATTATTGTCAGAGCTAGGCTCGTCGTATGCTACCAGCTTCACCGACAAACAAAGGTCAATTTTAGAAATTAAGACTAATCTTGATCTTAGGTGAGCATTGATAATTATTTGTTTTTGTGAGTTTACTCTCTTTTTATGCATGTATGATTTTAACTAAAAAGATGATTTAGGCCTTGTTTGGGTTGGCTTCTCAAAAAAGCACTTTTTTAAGTTTAGTAGAAGGCTTCTGGAAAAAGTGTTTTTCCAGAGTAAGTTAAGCACTTTTTTATATTTTGTGTTTGTATTAGCTTTTCTGTAAAAGCAGAAGCTGTAAAAATAAGCTAAAAAACAGCTTTTTTCATAAGCTGCTCATGACTAGCTTCTAAAAAAAACTGTTTTTCAGTTTTTTTTTACAGCTTCTGCTTTTGCAGAAAAACCAATACAAACAACTTTTTTTGAACCCAGAAGTGCTAAACTTATAAAAAAGCACTTCTGGGTTTTCCAAAAGCTCATCCAAACAAGCCCTTAACTTGCCATACATAAGTGGTTGTGATGTGAGCAGCTTGTTCAGCTAAAATGGCAACACAATGTGATTATATTACAAACAAAATGTGGTTATATTATTATAATTTTGAATATTGAACTTATGCTTTAACAATTTACATAAATGTTATTGAATATTAAATATATGCACTATTTATATTCATTTTAAGTTCATTTTTTAAAAATATATTATTATATTTATTCATTAAAGTGATATGGTTATTAAATTATTGTAAAAATATATAGAAATATTAATTTTATAAAACAATTTAATCAAACAAGATTTTGTATATTTTTTTAAAACTTGTTTTTTAAAAAAATTTCCCAAATGAGTTTTTCATTCGTTTTGTTTTTAGATATGTTTTCAAAGTACCTTCACTCAAATAGGTTTTTTTATTTTTTATTTTTTATTTTTTAATACAAAACTTATTCTAAGAATCAACCATATAAAACTTTTCTAAAAGTATAAAAATAAAAAGAAAATCAAACATGCTCATTGTGTTTCAATTTCTCCTGATTCTTTCACTTAGAAGTATGCTTAATTGAATGTCATCCTTAATTTTTGTAATTGTGAAATTCTTCGGTTTTTTTTTCTGCATCTTGACATATAGCTTGGATCTCAAATTATACTCTACATTTGTGAGTTATGTATGTGAGTGATTCTCTCTTATGTTTTTTTATTACAAAAGACTTCGGCATTTTGTGTTTATGAGGTCCTTAGGTCTTTGACTTCTGGAACTCTATAGGTCTTTGACTTGGTTCTTGTCTTGAGATTTCAGAGTTATATTTGTCATTGCATTTGAAATATTTAAATCATGACTCTCCAATACTTTTGAACACTGACTTGCATTTAATCAAGTTATAATCTCTCACATGATTAAGTCACTAACCTAGCTGCTTCGACTTTTGTTTGCTTATGGAATAAATTTCAAGTTGTAACTAACCATAAACTTAATTCCCTTTGATTGACTTATTAAAAGACTTTTCTAATTCACCCCTATGAGTGTCAAGAGATATTAAACCTCACAGAAGGTTGCAAGAGAAATCTTCAAAAGGTTTTCATCATCCTTATGAGTGTCTAACATTTTACCTCACAATAAATTTCAAGTAAAATGATGAAAGATTTTCATCATCCGCATGAATATCGGGTATTGGACTTCACAGTAGATTTGAAGAGAAATCTTCAAAAAGTTTCATTACCCTTGTAAGTGTTAGTCAATATCGCAAAATTAAATAACACCATCAAAGGCATGAGGAAGCAAGAATAAAATTGTGATATGATCTAATTGTTTTAATGAACATCCTAATTTAAATGAAAAGTCTAGAAAACTACCTCTGTATGTTCCAAAACCTTTCCTTTGATGTACCGAATTTGTCCATTGGATTGTCATAGCTATTCTAGTACTGAACAAAAGTCCCACGCCTCTATATCACACGCCGGAATTGAGAAACAATCTCCTCTTCTTCTACAAATAGAGGCTAGGGTTAGAGAGGGGGAGAGAGATTGGGGATTTTTCTCACTAGAGAATCAATCGATGCCCTTTAGGATTAGAAAGGAGTCATATTTATAGTGACTTCATAAAACATGATATATATTATCATTGAAGTTCTATTACAAATATAAGTCCTAATGTAACTAAACCAACTTTTGCCTTTAAGTCCTCATAATTTTAATTATTTGACTCCATCGAATTTTAATCAAAATTTAAATTTAAGATAAAAACCCTAGACCAATATACAATTTCACTCATTCATGAAGTAAAATTATAAATTGACAGTTTTACCCCCACACTCAAAATAAGATTGGTTCTTAATTCCTTTAAGCATGACTCCCTAGGTTCATTTTGATTGACAATGAGAGGATACCAAAGGATGTGGGTGACACCTAGCCAGCCCCGTGGCCCTATGTCATAGCCCAATTGAACACGAATGAGTAGATCATCACGAACCTTTTGATTATAATTACCATATATGTATAAACCCTTCATTCTTGTATCCCAATCGAGTGAGAGTCATAGTAATTGCCAAACTCACTAAACTCAATCATATGCAATAAATGACCATAGTAGAGTAAGAATACAAAACTACTCTTTGTGTCCTACAAGATTAGTTTCACTACCTTGGCCAAAGTCTTCTAATCTCACATACTTATAATCGCATAGAAGACTAACTTGTTTACTTCAAAGAGAACGAATTCCTTCTTTGTGATCACTCACAACTGATACTTACTGATATAGCCACACTTCGAGGTTGGCCCTACCAAGGTAAACTGAGCCTAACGACTTTGGTAACAAACTAGACATCACAAGCACATTGTGATCATGATACCTCAGATCTAAAGTTCACTCATATGGTCATAACCAACAATGCCAATCATTGACTGTCAAAGAGTAAAACTCATGTGATTGGATTGTTGCAAGTCTTGTTCGAATACACCAATCCTAGTGATGTATTTATGGCATATGCTCTCACTATTCCGTAGTGTTCAACTAGCACTCTTTGTCAAAGTATATGTCATACAAATCCTCACAAATCTTTAATGCCCAATTAATGATTCTCCATTTTATGAACTATTTAAGTATATAAGCACCAAACCCTTCTAGTGCCTTTTTCTTTATCCCAAAAAAAGTAGAAGGTTTAACTTAATACACATAGACTTTGATGTTCAAAACTAGTTAAAAATGTCATCACAAGATTTATATGAACATCAAAATAAATGCCTATTAATATTAATAATAATGTATAATACAAATGAAATGCCCTAATACAAGTATCCTCGTTGGCATTCGAGTGCATAATCTTAACAGTAAGTGCCAAGTATTGGACCTCATAATAGGTTTCATCAATTTCATTCACCCCCTATAAGTGTCAAGTGTTAGAGCTCACCATAAGTTTCATCAATGCCATCCACCCCTTTGAGTTTCAAACATTGGTCCTTACAGTAAGCTTAAAGGAGAGGTTTTTAATGATTTTTATCAACCTTATTCACCTTGTGAATGTCAAATATTAGACCTCACTGCAAGTTTGAAAAGGAAAATCATCAAAGGTCTTCATAAACCCTGTGAGTGTCAAGTATTGGACCTCATAGTGGGTTTGACGAGTACACTTAAAAGAATGGTTACCACCCTTGTGAGTGTTAGACATTGGACTTCACAATAAGTTTGAAGAGAACTCCTTAAAAAAATTATCACCAATGTGTGTGTGAAACATTGGATCTCACACAAGGTTTGAAAATAACCCTTAAAAAAATTATCCCTTTGTGAGTATCAAATATTGGACCTCATAATAGGTTTGAAGAGAGCTCCTAAAAAAAACTATCAACTTTGAGTGTCAAGCGGTAATAAATTGCTTTCTCAAGATGTCACAGTAAGCTTCAAGAGATCATTCACTCAATTTACTCCTATGAGTGTGTCCAAAGGCAATAAATGCCTCCTCAAGACATCATAGTAAGCTTAAAAAGAGTTTTCAAAGAAAATTTTTAACTCGATCCTCTCCTATGAATGTCAAGAGACAATAGATTACTTTCTCAAGACCTCACTGTAAGCCTTCATCAACTTTGTCCAGTCCTATGAGTGTCAAGAGGCAATAGTTATCTCTTTTAAGACCTCAGAGTGAGCTTAAAGAGAGAAAAGCTTTATTAATTCCATCTACTCCCATTAACACTTTTCCTCATTAATCGATGCTCATCTCTATTAAAACCTTGATTCCTATTATCATTTTTTTTAGCTAGTTCTACCCTCTATTTTCTTTTCAAGCAATGCTCCTAGTTAAAACCATCAAACCATGCAAAGAAAAGGTGCAAAGAAGGCTATTTTATTCCAAAAGTTTGTGTTTAATATGCATGGCATCAAGCTACAGCATTATGAGCTTGATCAAATCCTTATTATATAACTTGCTCTAATCCTTTAAAAAGGTTGATTGGGGAAGCACATGTCTAGAGAGTAATCCAGAAAGATGGTGACATGATGACTATTAATAACTCAAACTCTGAGAAAGGTTATTGTGGTATTGTCCATACAGTTCCATTCAATCTATTAACTTCTTAAAAAATTATCACTGGTTTGGAATTCATGTGATGCATACAGGATATAAGCCATCAATGTAAAAGAAACATGGGGTTGACTAGCTCTAACACTGTAATAAGTGCTTGAACATACATATTTTATATATCATTTACACTACATCTAGCATGAAATTTTATATGATTAGTACCAACCTAGTACAGAATTGCATTCTTTCATTCTCCACGGGATCTAATTGCATTACAAGGCTGAAGAAGAAAATATTGAGGTGATTGAGGTAGATCAAACTGAAAAACAACTCTCTGAATGTCACTACAGCCTCATCACGGTTGTGGTTTGATTGTGCCAGTGTGTAAATATACAAGAAGACATCACAGGAGCCACAATGGCCTCCATAATGACCATTGTGTATATAACGGCCAAAGTCAATGCATATGATGCCCAAAGCTAGACCGTACCAAGATGCAACTTATGACCCAAGAAATTAATATTGATCAGAATGGCCGTTGTGACCCTGTGGAGGACTCAGGCTATAAATAACCCTATATTTTATTATTCAAGGGGATTCTTTGCCGAATTTGGTTATATGCGACCTGATTTCTTGAAAATAGTGCTGTTGGAGATAAGGATCAATCTGATTTTAGCATATTCTGATGAATTTCTCAAGAGGGATTCAACGTGTATCGATAGTGGAGGGAGCACGAAGAGATTTGAGGCAATATTGACATCCTTGGGATCTTCTCAACCTCAACATCAGAGAACTATTGGAGGGAGTTAGTTTTAGGATTCTTTATACCTTTCTTGTGGATTCTTTATTCTTTAATCTTTTTTCTTTATCCATAAGAAGACACAATTAGAGGGGAATTGTATGTTGATATACCTAGGCCTTTTCTTCTGAACATTAACTTTTTTTGGCAATATATTTTCTTTCTTGTTGATTGTGATTCATTGCTTGTTTGCTTATTGATTAATGTGTTGATGTTGTGAAGAAGAGATTCCCACTCATTACAACATACATGCTTTGTTAGGTCTATACTTTCATTAAGAGATTAGGTATTGCTAGATTTATTAATTAGGATTTGATTATCCTTTTAGTGGAGTTCTTTATCTTAAGACGGATATAGGAGGCTGGAGTGAAAGAAATTCTATCTTAAGTTCCTGGTGCTTTAGACCTGATTGCTAAGAGATTGGGACCAGTAGGCTTTTAGTGGAGTTCTTAATCTTAAGACAGACATAGAAGGCTGGGGTGGAAGAGATTCTATATTAAATTTCTGTTGCTTCAGACCTGGTTGCTAAGAGATTTGGACCAGTAGGCCTCTGAATTCCCCTAGTCCATCACTAGATAACATTGTCATTTTCTATCTCACATCACAAGTAATTGTTAAAGGACTCCCCATATAGGTACCCACTCCTTTCAATTGCACTTCACGATCTTCAATTGTGCTTTAGTAATTAGTTTGTAGAAGTAGATTTAAGAATCACCATAGATGTTATGTTACTGATTAAGCAAAAATAAAGTAATAGGAGCCTCTCGTCATTCCTTGAGAAATACTCACCCATGAGGTATTACTTGACGACCCGTATACTTGTGGTGTTACACGTGCCAAACCATTCGCGTGATTGCATGCGCGTCACGCTGCATCTTGAGCAGGTTCATACGTACTATAACACGGATAAAGGAAACATTTCTTGCTATGGCTAGAGATTTCCAGGATTTAGGAAAAAATTAGAGAAATGTCATGAACTTGGAAGAGAAGAAAAAGGGAAAGATTAGAATTCTTAAAGTTTCATGCATGACTAAAACGAAGAGAGATGATAAAATGTATCCATAAAATTAAGCTTGCTTGTCCAGAGAACATGTTTTTAAAAGAAAACATGCATTGCATGGATTAAAAGTAGTATTATACATATCATATAGCATAGATGGGTGCATGTTATACACATGGATGTTACAAAAAAGAGATCAAGATATCAAATTAGAGATAATAATAAAATAATCGTTAAGGATTCGAATCCCAAAGAAAGGATCAAAATCCAGCCCTTTTCCTTTAAGATCCCTAATCGAGAGCAACTCCCAGCCCAAAAGTGAAGAACGCTCACCAACCTCCATCCTCCCGACTCCACCGACTCTTAGCCATCATGCACAAAGTTCCCACTAATGAAGCAAGAGCTCCACAGCCACTTTTTTGCGGATACCCCCACCGCTTCTCTATATATGTCTGGCTCTCTCCTCCAATACACCCTTTCTATTGATGAACTGCCATCTAGAATCTCTAATTCGACTTGTTTGTCATGTTGTACATGTTATATTGGTTTTAATTTGAATTCATTTAAGTTTCGTGACTCTAGTTGGTAATGTGATGCATAGAGTAGAATGTGGGGTTTATTGCCTTTTTTCATTCTTAGAAAATACCTAATACACTCATTTCTCCCAAAGCACTAATTTAGATTAATTTGCTAAGACCCTTATTCCCTTTCAGGATAGTTTATCAAGTCCTTGATTTAGTTCATTTGTTTTATCTTTACATTGCTATGTTTATTCATGCTTAATCATGTCTTATGTAGTGTTTTCTATACATGGACAAGTGTGTGGAGACAAGAGCACCATATACATATGACTTGGGTGCCAATTTGTCCAGGGAAAAGGACCACCTTGTATATATAGTTACACACACACACACACACACACATATGACCACCTATATAGATAATTAGGTTTGTGTTCAAGGTAGAAACTTCGGTCTCAAAATTGAGTAGAGCACAACATGAGTTGGTCCCGCTATCAAAAAAATGGTGGGGGATTGAAAATGGGTTCATGCTAAAGCTTAGAATTTTTCGAAAGGATGTGCTCCTCTTAAATTATCAATCTAGTACACTAGTTATATTTAATATTGTTGTTAGAGTAATAGATGTCCAGGACTTCTATGTGGAATGTCATGCCCTGACCTATAGGCCAAGCTAGCGACAACCGCCACCACAACCCAAGGAGGGGTGAGCATACTCCCACCTAGGATCAATGCAAGGTGTGGTATTCCTTGTATACAAACCAACAAGAATACAAAAACAAAACATCCAACATAGTAACATAAAGCCAAACAATAGCATAGACAAGGTTAATTAACCATAGAACATGATAACAAGTTTCATTAAGAAGTATAAGGCCACCAAAATAAAATAAGTTTCAAGGAAGCCCAACAAGAGTTAACAAAACATGAGCAATGGTTCACTAATGGATCCAGTCCTTATACAATGTAATTATGAACATAAACATGACTAACTAATAAGTGTTTAGATACATCGATCTTTATGGATATATTATATGGACTTTCATGCATTTTGACTTGTTAAAAGCACTTAACATTCAAGGAAACAATTTAAAACTTTATGTGATTCATTTTGATCACTTTTTAAAGACTTTTGAGTCTCATGTGGGCTCCCATGCACTTGTGTACTAAAGATGGAGTGCATCTGAGTAAGAAAACAAGGAAACAAGGCTACCAATATCGTATACAGGCGCCATGGCCGCCGCATGTCCTTTGCAGAAGGTCATGTTGTTGGCATGCAGCCACATGGTGCCCGCATGCTATAGCCAGAAGACCAAGCGGCCTCCATGCACCTACATGGAGCCCACATGGCTTTCCAAACTTAGTCAATTTGTCTCCTCGCATCCCATGCTGCCGTGCTCCTACACATGTTCCCGCATGCCCGGAAACTATAAAAGGATGATGTTAGGGCTTGAGAAAGGATCCTTGCCATCATTTGACTCCACACACTACCCTGTCATAATCTCATTAGGAGAAGGCTATTTTGGGCTAGAATTGAAGGGAGATGAAGATAGATCTCAAGGAATTACATTTAAAATCTTTGATGGAGAAGAAATCAAAGAAGAAGCCTCATTTTAAGATTCCTTGTGGCCCTCGATGATCCGAGAAGCTATCATCACCTTCCTTAGTCCACTAATAGGGAGCTTTACAATGAGTTTATATTATTCTTGCATTGATTTTGTGATTCTCCTTTTATTCATGTCCAATTAACCTCCCAAGGCCACCGAGTTCGAGTGAACTTTGGGAGACAAACTTAGTATGGATGATTAATTACTTTACTAATTCATAGAGACTTCTTTATGATTTGTGTTCGTTCGGTGGTAATCTTTACATTGTTTGCAATAGTTTCAAATATGACATCACTCTCCTAATCGATAGACTAGATAATGATATGAAGAGAAAATAATAGTACTTCTCAGGACCCTAAGGATACGATTCTTTCTCACTCATAAGCGGGGGATTTATTACTTGCTGACCTATGCACTTGAGGTTAAGAGGATCATAGCACACCTCTCATCAAGTTTTTGGCACCATTGTCGAGGAGTACGAGAATAGTATAAAAACTCCTACCTCATTACTTTAGTCATTTATCATTCTTGCTTTATCTTTATTTTCTTTTCTTAATTCACATTCATCTTTTCTCACTTTCTTTTAACATTCTTTTACAATGAACCTGTGTATGACTTGTATGAATCCTTCGGGGTTTGTAGAGCCAGATATTGAAATCAAGCGGACAATACACAGGAGCTTGAAAAAATCCACTGGGGATTCCACATCTGAAAACATAGACATTGAGGACAAAGAATCTTCCACCATGGTCGAATAGAGAAGAACTTTATGCAATTACAAGCAATTACAGTTTACAGGGGAAGAGTTTAGTGTTCAAGCACCTGTAATGAATGCTAACAACTTTTATTTAGCTCACCCAATCAGGATGATATAGGACACAATGCATTTTGATGGGCTAGCAAATGAGACCCAAATGAGCACTTGCCAAGATTCTTGCAAATGCACACAACATTCAAGGTGAACAGAGTCTTAAATGATGCAATTAAACTCTGATTATTCCCCTTCAGTTGAGAGGGGCAGCATAGCGTTGGCTTACATCACTTCCACCATGATCCAAAAAAACATAGGGGGACATGGTTGGAAATTTTCTCAAAAGGTATTTCCCCCCAAACAAAATGGCTAAGCTGATGCAAGAGATCTCTGTATTCATTCAAAAGGAGTCAGAAACATTGTTTGAAACTTTTGAGAGATTTAAGGACCTCTTGAGGAGGTTCCTCGATCATGATTTCATTTCATGGATGTGTGTTTACACTCTCTACAACAGGTTGAATTATTAGACCTATTAGCTTATTAATATAGTAATAGGTGGTTCTCTGAGCAATAAGTATCCCAATGAGGCTAAACAATTATTTGAAGACATGGCAAGGAATAAGTCTCATTTGGCATCAAAGGCTAGAGTATCTCAATCACCTAGATTTATGTAGTGGATGCAACCACAGCCTTGGAGGCAAAGGTGGATGTATTGGCAAGGAAATTTGATCTCCTCATGGCTGAGAAAGCAAGCTCAAATTCCAAAGTGGTCATGTTATGTGAGACATGCGAATGAGGGGACAATGTGTCTCAATGCCCTATAGCGGGAACATCAATCGCTCTCATGGAGCAAATAGATTTTGTGAGTGGTGGAAAAAGACCTTAAATCAACCCTTATAGTGTCATATGCAATACAAGATGGAGAAACCACCCAAACTTTTCATGTGCTAGCCAAGGCTAGCAAGGACAACAATAACCACCACATCCCACTAAATATTCCACTTAAGATAATTAACTCTACTTTGCAGAATGTCCAAGCATCCATCAAGAATCTTGCTAATCAAGTGGGCAATTAGCCAAGGCAAATACAGAAAAGGCCACAAGTTAGCCTCCCAAGAGACACCAAAGCTAACCCCAGAGATCAACTCAATGCTATCACTTTGAGAAGTTATAGAGAAGTTGAGGTTCAAATAGAAAAAAGTTCTGAATACTGAGAAAGGCAAAACTTGTTGTAGGAGTGCAACTTCAAAAGATAAGGTTATAATTGAGGAAAGAAACAGCAAGGGAAAAAAGTCCAACTTCCCCAATCATCACAGGTGTAGGAATATCAACTCAAAGTCCTATACCCAGCAAGATTAAAGAAAGACAAGGACGATGCTCAATTCAATAAGTTCTTAAATGTCCTCAAGCAACTCCATATCAATTTGCTGCTTGTGGAAGCCTTCTCTCAAATGCCCAAGTATGCCAAATTCATGAAGGAATTGCTCACCAACAAACTCAAGTTAGAAGAAGCATCTATCATATCCTTAAATGAGACTTTCTTAGCCATTTGCTAAAGCAAATTGCTAAGAATATTAAGGATCCCTATAGATTAGTCATTGTATGCAAGATTGGGGATTCGATTGTAGAGAAGGCCTTAGCCGACTCAGGGGTAAGATATCCATGCACCCGCATGGAGCCCATATGGACCTGATGGGGTATATATTGGGCTGATTTTCTAGGG
Source organism: Dioscorea cayenensis subsp. rotundata (assembly GCF_009730915.1). NCBI lineage: Eukaryota > Viridiplantae > Streptophyta > Magnoliopsida > Dioscoreales > Dioscoreaceae > Dioscorea > Dioscorea cayenensis. The sequence goes on from NC_052477.1 coordinate 5,973,711, forward strand.
CAAAAGGAGGAGGTTTTTGGAGACGCTTTTTGAAGAGAAAACCTAGGGAGTTCTTGGAGCTGACTTCCACCAGCTTTGAGGAGGCAAGATCACACATTTTGGAAAAGGGGAATCAAAGGGAGAAGCTTGGTTTGGCTAGATCTTCATCGATCTCTTCTTTGGGAGCTCATAGATGACGAAGGAAGTTGCCCCCGAACACGGCGTCCGTGGAAGCTTTCCACCCCATTCGGCTTGTCATCTCACTTTTATTGTTTGAGGGAGTTTTCTTATGCTATTTGTAGTTGTTTTCATGAGCTTATTGTTTGTGTTTGTTTGTATGGACGAGTAGACCCCAAGGTCGCCGGATGCCGGTGAACCTTGGGGCGAACTTGTGTATCTGGATGATTTAATTATGTCTATTGCAATTGTTGCATTTGTTGATTCATTCTTGGTGCATTTGATGTGTTGTTTACATGAGAACTCTTTAAACTAACTCCTAGGTTGTACTTGGTAGCATGACCATCGCCCTTGTGCTAGACATACCAAGTTTGGAAGTGATTCATGTACAAATACGCCGTGACCATCGGGTATTTTGTACTCCTCCATCATTAGGGTTAGACCTAGTTGCATTCCAGCCCTACTTTGAGATTTCCCCATTTTTAATGCAATCGTTTGAGGATTTGATCGGAAGAAATTCCGTATCAATACTTGTACCGGATTAAAGGTCAATTGCCGTAACCATTGGGTTGATCTATTTTAGGAAGTCTCTTGGTCCAAACCTCCAATTGCATGACATTCTTAGCATCCTTTGCACATTAGTAGCCCCTAGGGAATCCGCATCCATGACCATTTCATTCCCCTGATTTTATACCCTTGCCTTTGTTTATATATAAAATAATATAACGCATGTCCTCATAAAATTCAATGTCCTAATCGAAACCAAATCCCAATTTGATTTAAATTCTAATATATCCTAATCATAGATATATTTAGAATTAAAATGTCCTAATCTTAATTTTAATTGATTATTTGGTTGTCTTAGACTAAAATGCAAATCCTAAGGCAAATTCAAAATGAAAATTACAAAATTGCCCATGAGATCATATCTCGAGGCAAAATGCAAATTACAAGATTACCCTTGAGAACACATATCTCGAGGCAATCTCAAATCTTAGGATAGTCAAACACATATCCTGAGGCAATTCTAAATTTTATACAGCCTGAGAACAGATCTCGAGGCAACTTGAGGAATGCAAATCCCGAGGCACCCCCAACACATATCTCGAGGCAAATTGGGTTACTTGAAATTAAAAAATAATAATAATAGTAATACTAATAAAAAAATATAATAATAATAATTAATGAAAATAAAATAAAATAATTAAAATTAAAAAAAATTTGAATTGACCTCTTATCCTATTGATTGGTTGTGATTCCACGGGGTATTGGCACAAGAATTAGAAAAATCTGGAATTAAGGTAATAATGAAGAAAAAATTTCTTTTAAAAGGGGATTTAAAATTTAAAATTTGAAATTAATTAAAAAAATTAATTAAAAAATAAATTAATTAAAAAACTAAATTTAAAATAATAATAATAATAATAAATAATATATATAAAATAATAATAAATAAACAAATAATAATTAAAATTTCAAAATGAAGTTTGAAATGGTTCTTATCCTTATCTGTTGTGATTCTGAGGGGGATTGAAAAAAGAAAGAAAAAAAACCGAGAAGAGAAAAGGTTCTCTTTTCTCTCATGCTTATTCGTATAAAATATATATATATATAATAAAAAAAAAAGATCGCCTGTCGCCCGCCGCTGCTCACCCCCGTTGCATGCTTGAGTGGCTGAGATAATGCCGCCAAGCATACCGGTTGCCGCTCGTCGCCGCTATTGTCTCCATCGCCTGCTGTTTATGTTGATGTCACCATCACGGCCGATGTTGTTGTTGCTGCTTGAGCGGCTGAGATAATACCGCCAAGTAAGCTTAGGGTGGGTTTGTTTTGGCAGGATATAAAACTACATGTAATTGTAATTAAAAAAACTTCAAAATCTGGTGTTTGTTTGGTTGGATTTGAGAATTTGAAAGTAGTTAGAAATGCAGTGTAGATGGATTTGGTTGGTTTTCAAACTACGTCCAAATCGGCCGTAGTTTAATCTCCCGCATTTGGGATTTCCATAGAAAGTCACGTGAGACTTTCTAATAAATTTATATATAAATAAAATAAAAATAAAATCATGATATTATTTTATCTTAATAATAAATGGTTACTATTATATTTTTATCAATATAAAAAATTATAAATATAAAAAATTATAAATAGTGTAATATATTTTTTATAATTATAAAAAATAACAATAATTTGTAATGAAGACATAAATTTATATTAAATTAAGCAATTATATGCATAATTATTTTGGTTACTATTAATAACAATTAATTGTGTATTTATAATTAATTAAATTTAATAATGACCAAGGTGGAGTATCCTTAGCAGAGGTGTTTATATCCTATAAATACATCCAACCAAACACATGTTTTTCAAAATCGAGATTCTAGAATCCTCCCAAAACAAACACAAAATTTTTGAAATCCAAAGATTTTCGATTCTGATCAACCAAACACCAAAATTTGACTCTCCCTGCATTTTCAACTCAGGAATTCTATATCTGTATCGTGATTGAAAATCTACTGTATTTTCAACTACATCTAACCAAACGCTACCTTAATGTTTTGGTTTGGTGTCGCTGCCAATGTTGTTGTTGCTGCTTGATGTTGCTGTCTCCGCCCTTCTCAAGTTCTGCTTTTATGCCTGCCCATGTAAGGCATTGGTGGTGTTTGAGAGGATGCGAATGGCCGGTGTTGTCATTGGTGAGGCCTCTCTTATTGGTGCTATATCTGCTTGTGCGCAGTTGGGCGTCGTGAAATGCGCGGAAGATGTTCGACAGATTGCTCAAGACAATGGATTCGAGGAAAAATGTAGTAGTTGGCTCTGCGCGGCCTCATTGATGAAGCTCGCCGGATTTTTTTAATGATAATCAGAACGTGTACAGTACAATGATCGCCGGATGTGCCTCACATGGCAAGTGTTTGATGAAATGATAACGAGAACTGGAGGTGTTAACGAGATGCATGGTGATAGTGATGATGGTTTCAACCTGAGGACACTGATCCAAATCTTGCTTGTTTTTACTGAATGTCCTCCCATCCTCAGAACTTGCTTACCATCACGACTACAAGGATGAGATTCCAAAGGGGTGTGCCATATTATGTTAAGTGAGATAAATTAAATTAATTGTTGGATTGAATGGTAGCAACAAGATTGGGGGTTTATCATATGAAACACCCTACAGTGACATGCTGCAAAAGTTTGATTAGGCCATATGAGGTTATTATCCGGAGGTATGCATTTAAGTTCCACTGAAGATCAAAAGATGGCAGAGACACTATTTATCTCGTGAATGCTATCGCAGTTTATCCCGTTTGAGGCTGTGATAAGTATGTAAATGTGTAGGATGGAAGCAGTTAAAAAAAAATTCCAAGTAGTAATGCAGCGCTGTCTTTCAGTAGAGATGGTCGTTTGCTCACTGTTGTATCCAGTTACACATTTGAAGAAGGAAAAATACCCCATGAACCTGATGCCATCTTTTTGCCAAAGCCAAGCTTCTTTTTGATGAGATGGTAACAGACAATATAATCCCCTTGAAAGTAGTTCTCCATAAGTTTGATGAGATGGTAATAGACAATATAATCCCATTGAAAGTGGTTCTCCATATTTTGTTAGAATCTGTGTAAGTTTAATGTTACTTGTCTCTTGTTGGACAAAGCTAGAATTGTTGAACATAATTATTTAACTTAGTGAACAGAATGGTTGCATGGCTGATAATGTTACTTTTAACACACTTATAATAGATTATTCTATTGCTAAAAGAGGGATGGAAACCAATTTATGAATGAGTTGCTATTGCATAAACAGGAATGGTTGCCATGCTAGTGATCTTGCAGGGCATAGTCTCACTTGGCCATATAATGAGGTAAAGCAACAAGTTGCAAATGTGCAAAGATTGGAGAATATAATCTGGCTTTGTGATTAAAATTCATAAGCTGATGGATAGTGGTATTGAATGTAATGCATAAGTGCATTTTTATTTAGTTCAAATGTCTTATGCCTAAAAAGTTAATTCAAAGGAACATGGGGCCCCCGCCATTGTCCATGCATGCATAGGAGAATTAAGAATGTGATATGTATATACACAATCAAGGCACTCAATATGATGGTCAACACCCAAGAACAACCACTAACGAGCATGCATCTCATGATGATGTTTTGATGACAATGATGATGTTAATGATGATGCTTGTCAATCTCTCCAAGCTGGGTTTTGCTTGAAGTCTGAGCACCTAGATGCCATTGTTTCTTCCAAGAGGGTACTAGCATAGAGGATTCCGAAATGACAGGATATTTGAGTCACCTTTAGCTATCATTATTATTGAATCAAATTGCAAGATGATAGTGTTATACTGATTCCATCAATTTATGCAATAATAAATAAAAGGGTCCAACTATGCAAGCATGAAAAATGAAAGGAAAATAATCGTGTATGGTAAACAAATAAAAAAATTTGAGACAGCATGCCCCCATGCATGAAAATAAATATATATATATATATATAATAATAATAATAATAATAATAATAATAATAATAATAATAATAATAATAGAGAAGCATGCATACGTGCATGGGAAAAAATACACAAAAAAATGATGGAAAGCATGTAGTCTTGAGACATGCATAAAAAATAATAATAATAAAATATAAATAAAAATCCGAACCCACCCTTACGAGGTGATGAACATGGGATTCCAGGTATTTCAGAAGATATATATATATATATATTGTATTAAAAAAAAATCCCTCAATTTCACGTGGCTGAGTGGCTCAAGCATGCATGGGCTAAGTAAGGTATGCATTTAAGTAAGGCATGCTTTATCAGTTTATTATATTGTCATCAGGTGGTTTATATGGGTCTTATATGAGTGTTTTGCTGGGTAAAAAAAAAACAAGGGACAGGGTGGCCATTTGAGATGACAAACCTGAAGTATATAAAAAGCATTTTATTTAAAAAAAAGAGGGGGAATTATAAAGGCATCTCACAACGATCTACATTTGCTCTTTGATGTTGGCATGATGGAATAAAGGTACCAAAATTAAATAAATAAAACAAATTAAATAAATAAAACAAAATAAATAAATAAATAAAATAAAAATTTGAAAAACAAGGAAGGGGACCGGTAATAGAGGTACGAATATTGGTATGCCAGCGGATGAAGATGAAATATAAATTTGAAAAACAAGGAAGGGACCGGTAATAGAGGTACGAATATTGGTATGCCAGCTGATGAAGATGAAATATAGGGAGGCTTGTGATGAAATGTACAAACATGGGAGGGAGACCATTAGTTGTTCAAATTTCTGAGAAGCGAACCATGCCTAAGCTTGGTCCAAATCTGAGGAGCCTGTCGAGGCAAACCTTGTTTTGAAACTCAAAATCCTACTTCTTTGCGGTTTCGTAATGCCACACAGACATCAGCATTAAAGTGAGTAGAGAGAACACAAGAGGGAGCCGTCCTCCATGGCGAACTTTGGCGAGGCATGCTGAGAAATATACAGATTAGAATGAAGAGGAGTGCTAAGACTACGGTTCGCTTCCAAACAGTTGTGATGATGAGAAACATCAAACAGGTTGTGATTAACATGACAATGATCACAGCCAGCCCTGGAAATCAAATGAAATTTATGGCATCCTTTAAAAAAATAATAAATAAAAATAAAAAAAAACAACAAAATAATCTAGAAATGATATGCAAGCTAGATGGATAGCAGAGAAACGTACACTTATCCTGATGCAACCAAGAAAAATCAATCTTGAAGTAGCGACAAGGGTGGTCATCTCAATGTGGTGGCTAAATTTGTCTCAAAGCAGCAATGAGACATATTCTTAAAAAAAAAGAAGAAGAAGAAAAGAAGGCGACAACAAGACATGCAATGCAGTAACAAGACACAGGCAACGGTGACTTATTCATTTCAAAACGGCAACAAAAATTATAAAAAAAATTCAAGACGGCAATCAGGCAGGCAACGCGGTGACAAGGCACAAGCAGCGGCAATAATATATATATAAAAGTTATATGTTGACATATAATGATGTATTAAAAATATATATATATATATATATATATACTAAATAATAAAATTTATAATTTGCAAATCTTCTTGTTTTTTTTTTACTTGTACTTTTGCCCTTAATCGGAGGTTTCTGAGATTTTAATTTGAGGTAATTAATAATAGAGGCTTACCTCTATTAGAAATGGAAAAACCCACAAAACAAAAAAAAAATGATATTTGTGCTTCGATATATCGTCTGGTGTCTTCTTCATGATGCCAGACGCGTATTTTCGATCCCACAGCCTTGTTTTAGACTTCACTTGTAGTCCTTTCATTTTAATTAATAGTCTAGAGCATCCCTTCGAATCTGTTGGCTAGACAATACGCAAAGAGGAAGTAAGGGTAGATCCTTTGGCCCAAGGAATACGACCCTCTCATGCTTGCATGGGAGGTATTACTTGACGACTCCGTGCGCTTGTGGACGAGTTCACACCATAGCTCTTTTTACCCCCAATGCACAAACAAAACAAACATAACTTTCTTTTTTTTCCTTCATTTCCATTTTTTCAACAAAATTAAAACAAGAAACAAACTAAAACAGTCCCTTAAACGTCGAAATTGAGTTTCCACAAGGTTTAATGAGTGAGTAGTGCAACAAGTGTCAATCAGGCAAAAATTCCCAAGAATTCAAGTAAAACTAGAGCATGAGAAAATTCAATGTTAAAATTTCACCTTTGGGTTTCTAGTGAGTCGATCTTTCATCCTTCTTCGAGTTTTCATTGACATTTTTCATTCCTCACCATCAAGCTTTGGATATTATTTTCTCCCCTATCTGTTAAGTTTTTATAGTTAACTTTGATGGAAAACGATTAGTGGCTATAGGAATGTTCAGAACACAGTGATGCATGTTTTTTAAAAGTTGTTTAGAAGTTTTTGAGCAAATAGCCTAATCATTGTTTATCAATTTCAAAATTGAGAGGGCAAGGGTATGATAGAGCCTCAAATATGAGAAAAGAATTTAATAGTTTGAAGATATTGATCTTAAATGAAAATTCTTCTGCATTTTAAATCCATTATTTCACCCATCATCTACAATTAGTGGTTGTTTCAATTACCAAGAGTATTATAGTTGTTTTTACTTTGTTTATTATTATCCAAGTTTGATTATAAATATTGTGAGTGCTTTATGTAAAAGAAGAGATGCATTACTTCAAACATGCCATCATTGTAGAGAGATTAGAGTCTGGAGAGATTTTTACAGTAAGAGGCAAGCATCAAGAGAAAAATCTTGTAAGAACTGGAGATACTCACTGGGGTTCATATTTTACAATCTTCTCATTATGTGGGAATCATTTTTGTAGGTGTTACAAAATGTGTACCAAGATGGGACTATTTTAGATCAAAAGGTATGACACCGAGTTTGATTGGTTAAATGGAGAGGTTTGAATTTATATTTATCTTGCAGTTGATGATGAAAGTGATGGGGATCACAAATGAATCATCAAATGCTTTACAACAAAAAGATCAAAACATTGTTAATGCCATGGCATTGATTGATACTACGAAAGATCGCATATGAGATTTAAGAGATAACATATAGGGTGAGGTATTAGAAGAGGTTTGCAACTTTTGTGATAGACTGTGTATTTCAGTGCCCCACATAGAAGATAAAGTACCATTCAGGGGGCATTCTAAGCATGAAGGTTGGTGGACTACTTATTATTATCATTACCATTCAGAGCTTTTTATTGTTGATGTTGATTTAATTGCTATTGAAATAAATAGTCAATTCAATGAGATAATTGGGAAGTTGCTAACTTGAATACCGTGTCTTGATCTAAGAAACTTATTTTCTAGATTCCATCATGGCAGGTTACTTCTTGCTGAAATTTATTCCGATGATTAGAACAACTTCATACCTACATTCAAGATGGTAGAAGGCCTAATTTTATCAAATGTCATAATCTTACAAATCTTGTTGTGAAGCCAGTTGAAACTAGAAAGTATTTGGTTTTTACATTGGTTTATCACCTTATTAAATTAGCTTTGATCTTCTAGGTGGCAATGGCATCAATTGAAAAAGTCTTCACAATAATGAACATCATCAAAATCAAGTTGCACAACAAGATGGGAGATGAATGGTTAAATGATCATGATGGTGTGCTACATTGAACAATAGGTGTTTGAAACAATTGATGATGAAGCTATAATGGTGTGATTTCAAAATATGCAAGGTCGAAGGCTTTAACTTCCACTTCATTGTGGTAATTGTTAGCGGTATGTATATTTTATATTTTTCGAATTGTTGATTATTATAATATCAAGTTTGAATTAATATAAAAATTTTTTAATATCTATTATTTTTTGAAGTTGAAGTCAAGACCAACATGGCTTTGCTTTTCACTCAGCAACTGGATTCATATGAAGGAAATGGTCTTGCAAATCGAATACATAAATATGAATGGTGGTTTAGGAAATGAGATTAGTTGCAAATTCAAACCCTCATAATTTTCTTATTTAAATGGTTTTCATAGCTTAGTATTTCCTTAAAAATACCCTCATAATCTTTTTTTATAAATTGTAAATATATACTAGGTCCCTGGCATAGGGTATTCCTTTTAGGGAGGATTTAAGATCTAACTCCAAAACCCACGCAAGATGAGGGCATAGGTACTTGTTGAGCTTGCACTACATTTATGTATGCCCCTAACTTTTTTAAATGGGGGAGCGCATGTCATCTATTTTTTTTCAAAAAAGATTGTTAAGTCTTTTTCTAATTTGCTGGTATTGACACTTTTTGAACAACATAGATTCTTGATCTCATTACAAACATTGAACGTACTAGGCATGGGCTTCGATCTTCACATCGTTTTCTCTCATTATTTGTTATTCATCAATGTTGTGTATCAAAATTTCCTAAATGGCTAATTTTGTTTGGTTTCTCAGCTAGAAATTTGTGTAGTGTGAATACTAATTTATTTCTCATTTTTTTAAGTTTAACGTCACTACGTCATTTATGGGCTTTAGAGGCAATTAAATAGAGGGGTTTTAAAAAATCACCTCTATAATAAATAGGATATATATTTTTTTAATTTTTAGAGTCGGTTTAGTTAAACCCCTCTACATTAATTTTGGTTTTAAAAAATAATTAAAAAAACCATCCCCTCTCTCTCTCTCTCTCGCCCTAATTCCTCCGCCCTCGCCTCTTCGTGCCCGCCTCCCCAAACCCTCTACCCTTTCACCCTCAAACTCCGGCCCCACGACAACCCTCTCAGAACCCTCATCCCCTCCGCCCATCTGCGGCAATCGCTCTCTCCCTCACGCCTCCTCGCCCGCCTTCTCAAGCCATCCCTCGCCACCGCCCCTATCTCTCAGTCCGAGACCCTCCCGGAATCACTCACCGACGATGAGAAAGTCCGCGCACTCGAAGACCACCTCACCTCTGATCCAGACGGCAAAAACTCCCCTACTCTTTCCGCCTCACCTCCCGGGCGTGAGAAAGGGTTAGGGTTCCGTGAGCTCCATCAATGAGGGTGAAGAACAAGAGACACCGCAAGGCGGTGAGGTTCTACTCAGGCGCTTTTGGATTCTGTGAACCCTACAAGGTCCTCTGCGATGGTACCTTCGTTCACCACCTCCTTCTCCATAACCCGTTCCTACGAACAACGCTCTCCAGCGTCTCCTCGGAGCCCGTGTGCTACTTTTCTCCTCTCGCTGAGTCGTTGCTGAGCTCCAAGTGCTTGGTGAATCCCACTCTGAAGCTCTCAATGCCGCTCGCCAGCTTGTCACCATGAGGTTGCCCTCTTCACAGGATTTCTCTCTGTTCATGCCTTTTTTATTGTTTTGATACGATTAAGGCATATGTTGTGCTGGTTTTGTTGTTCCAGATGAGACCATGAGAAGAGGGTGAGCGCCACTGCGTGCATAGAATCGATCATCGGAAAGTCGAATCTCAAGCACTTCTTTGTGCCCACGCAGGACGCTAATCTTCGAATGATTTCTTGTTGTCATTATTTAGACCTCTTTGATATGTTAATTGCAGATTTTTGGTGGAACTATTCTTTTTGATTACCATATAGTTTTTTTGGTACGAGTTTGCAAATCTATCGATATGATTTTTATCGAGAACCTTAGAAATATGCCCCGATTTTTTTCATAATTGTTATTTCATATTGTGTGTGTATTATAAATTGATAAAAATTTTTGTTAAGAAATCTCTATAGTATCTGTTTGTATGTATTATAATAAATTTTTAGCATGTTTTTTTGCAAGTAAGATCTTTGAGGACACATGATTCATTGATCATTCATCGGATTTTTTTGGTGTCAAGTTTTTTTCATATAAATTCTGTAGATTGCTGGTGTGTGATGGTTGTATGTTTTTACTCTCTATGCATGATGCAGGTGCTCTTAAGCATTCATTCAGGACATGCTAAGCATTGGTGGAAGGGTGCATGGTTTGGGAAATAATTGCTCTGATGAAATTTATTTGAAGCTACGCACTAGTACAGGTTGATAATTTATATTTTTATCTTCATTTTGATTGTCATAATTTATTCATTAGCTATTGTGAAGTAGGTTATTAATGAAGATCTATATTTTTGGGTGAAGAGATACTTAGCAAGCAGTGGTACATTTGTGGGAATGTGTTGACTGAAGCTGATGTCCGCTTGTTTGTCACTCTTATAAGATTTGATGAGGTACAGTTCATCTCTTAAGTGAAGAATATATTCTTTTTGGTCCCTGATGACTTTTAACCACATTTTGTAATGGTATTTCGGGCCTTGTACAATATTTAGTTTTTTTGTAATCGGAAGCAAAAAAATTTTTTTCAATTCTAAAAAGAAGATGCAATTTCTAGTATTCAAATTAGAAGTGTCTTATTAATTGTAGCTTTACATTACGCAAGTATATCCTAGAAACTAGTATTCAAATCAAATGTAGCATATTGGATGCACTGCTTTTCCTTTGTTTAATTGCTAACAAAATAAAAGCACGGTCAAGTCGAATTTGATAATAATTTTTCATTCAATTTCCAGAATTGGCATTAAGAATTACTCCTCTTAAGTCTTAACTATTTTTACTTTGACAAAAACTCAATTTCATCGAGCCGCTTTCCTTGCATAATTTTTGTTGATAATGCTTTAGTTGCTAACTCGCCTCATTCTTTCATATTTCATGCGTGTTTATGTTGATCATTTCAAATGCAACAAGAAGTCGATACGAGAGTATCCAAATCTGCTCAACTACACCAAAGACATATACCAAAACCAAAGGCATGAACAGATCTGCTAACATGGAACACATTATGTTTGATTCCTTACTTTCCAGCTCAGCTCATCCATTGCCATGGTCAATGAGGGTATATAATCTTAGGCATGAGAAAAAAAATAATTGGCAAAAATTTATTCTAACTACTAAACTCGTCATCTTTTTTTGCCTTTTTGAAGTATAAACACCAAGAATGAAAAAAATTTGACCATCTTTCTCATCATCTTCTTCACACTAGAAAAACTCATTAACCTCGTGCATTGCTTGAAAGGGATATTGCCAACCTCCATGTCCAAGACAAGCTCCTTCTCTCATCGCCTTTGGCCCCTCGAAAAGCATCACCTTCGACACCGATGGCAAAGGCCCCTACACTGGCATCTCTAATGGCCATATACTCAAATGGAGAGGCTGTAGTCTTGGTTGGCAAGAGTTTGCCACCACTTCAAACATCAGGTATATATATATATATATATAATACAGATACATATATAACTACTTAAGATAATATCTTATGAATTTTTTACTATTGTTTTAATTATCTGTATTTTTCGGGACAAGTAACTATGATAGCATAAAATATTTCCATGTAAGTTTAGAGAGTAAATATGGGAGGCCATTGGGGTTGCAGTTTAATAAAGGCACCGGTGATCTTTACATCATCGATGCTTATTTTTGGATTATTAACTATTGGACTTGAGGGAGGAGAGGTAGCACGAGTTGTCAGTAGCTACTATGGTCGTTGATGATCAACCATTTGGGCTCACTAATGGTTTGGATGTTGATCAACAGTAATGACATGGTTTATTTCATCGATAACATGACTCATTTCCAAAGAAAATGAATTATTCTAATTTATGGTTTTTCTTTTCTTTTTTTATTATTAATGTCTGTTAGCTCTTTTGAAAATCTTCTTCATTATTCTCAAATTAAAGAAAATAATATATGTGATATGAAAAATTAAAACCCAAGTGCACCAACTGAATCATTACTTGTTGCATCTGATTCAGGTCATCAGCTTATAAATGGGGTATTGTTTCAGTTTCCTTACTTTCCAGTTTCAGTTCATCCATTGTCATTGCCAATGAGGGTATATAATGAAAATGAATAGGGTCCACACTTGATCACATTCATAGGTCAAGATTCTGAGACCAAAAATACAATGCACGGGCATTAGCTTTAACATGTGACACATGCCCATCAACCTCAAATTTGGATCCCATTATATGCATGCATCTTTTGACCCTCAAATAGTTATCAGTTAGCCCTACCATGTGTCTCTCACTTGTTTATTTTCTTTTCTGCAGATAAACCTATCATGTGCAGTAAACTTACTAGTATATTTTGCAATACTTTAAATGTCTACATTAAACTAGTTATACTAGCCACTAGCTTATGTTAAAAGGTTCCTTATCTATTGTATGATCATTGTTATCATTAAATGTTATGACTTCTACCAAGAAAAAAAAATTCGATTTTTTTTAACTTGCGAGTACGGAATTTAGGTTTTAGCTTGGTACTATTTTTGGGTTTTTCATCTGAGATATGAAATTGGAGAATCGGTATCGGTATGATGCTTTATGAGGAAGAGGAAGTCCTAATTGTATTTTATTGTTGTTTCTTTCTTGATTTTGATTTCAGAGAGCAATCCATTGAACCCAATGAGCAATGGAGGTGAGAGTGTTAAAGAAGAGGTGTCCCATGAATCTTCTGGAAGGCCACCATTTGCTATCCCGCAATCGATGAGGGAGGAGCAAGTGCAAAATGCTGTCAATTTTTTATCTCATCCCAAAGTAAAGGGCTCTCCAGTGATTTTCCGGGGTGCTTTCCTCGAAAAGAAAGGCCTTTCAAAAGAGGAAATTGATGAGGCCTTCCGCCGTGTTCCTGTAAGCCTTATATCATCTGACAGTGTGCTTGTTCTTGGTGGTATAATTCTTCATGGTTTTTATAAGTTCTTACTATTGGATTTGGTTTTGTGATGACTTGCAGGATTCAGCACCTTCAAATGCCGCAGGTGCAGGGACTAACACCACAAACCAAGCTAATCAAGGTGATCATAAGTGTTTCTCTGTTTGCGCATAACAACTATTGTTGCTTAAATTTTGGGGGGAAAAAAAACAGGGTTCTTTTTCTATGGATTTCAAATTTTGTTTATCTGTTTCTCAATATGTGACATAAAATTGATGCATTGAATGCATATAATGTATCTGCTTGCAAGGTTGCTTTTATATTGTAGCTTCTATTATTTTAACATTGTCTCTCCATGAGTAGTTTTCTTCAGAAATATTTAGCATTTATCACGCCTTTCTTGACATGGAGGTTTGTGGATTATAAATTCTGATTTTCTATTTCCTTACAGTAAGCCAGCCCAATCCATCTCCAGCCTTGCAGCCTGTTGCTGGTGGTTCTTCTCTGGGTGCTAGTTTGCAGCAACCCCGGCTTCAGTGGAACCATGCTTTGTTTGCAATAGGTGTTCTTACTGCTTCTAGAGCAGCAACTGGTGTTCTTTTTAAGGTATCACATAACTCTTTACCCAAAAACTGCATTCGCATTTATATTATCTTTGTGGTCTATCCAGCAATTGCTTCTGGAGCAGAAACTGCTTTTGCATTTATTCATCTTGTGCAATTTATGACAGTTTGTTTTGTTTATAATGCATTGTGTTCCTTGTTTTTTCCTTGTAGAAAATGGTTGTTCCTAGGCTGCAATCTTTGGTTCAGAGGGTTGTTGAAAAAGATAGAGAATCCAAAAAGGAAGTAGAATTGAAGAGCAGCCTTGCTGAAGAAGCTGCAGAAGCTGCAGAAGCTGCAAAAGCTGCAAAAGCTGACGCTTCTGCAGCTGCTATTGTGGCTAAGGCAGATCAAGAATTAGTAAATGCAAAAAATGAAGGTCCTACATTTTTTTAATCTTTTTGGTTCAATCATATATTTCTTATATGGCTTTTAAAAAAAATTTATCATTTTTCATTCCATGTATCTGCAGAGAGGAAGCATCTTGAACTTTTTATGGAGATGATGGATATGCAAATGAAGGAGATGAAATCCATGTCCAAATCTATTCGAGAATTGGAAATGAGAACAGAGAATGGCCGATATGAGGATAAATCGATAGGAGTGCATTCAATGGGCAATGGTATGTTAATCAGATAGGTATATAGGTATTCATCTCTGCATCTTGATATGCATCTTGCTGGGAAGTTTCCCTCCCTATCTGGGGCCCTTTCTTTGGGTCTCTTTGTGTTGGATGTATTTTTCTTTATTTTTCAATCATGTGTGTAGGTTTAATGACTTCCAAAAAAATAGTACCAAGCTAAAACCCTAAATTCCGCTTAGTATAGTTTTTGTATTGTGTGTATGTTTTTATTTGGTCATTCTAAATACAAGATTGGATTTTTGATTGAATAAAATTGGATTTTGTTTAATATTTTTGCAGATTTTGGAGAATTTATGGTTAAAGATCAAGAGGGTTCAAGATGAGAGGATACATGAAGCTTTTTTACTTTGTGTAATTAACTCAAAAAATATTTTTTAATGAAAGTACACAAATAGTGTAAAACACTTATATTTTTGTTATTACTCAAAAATACATTACACTTTTAATTCATAACATGTCAATAATGGTCAATGAAATTGCATTTAGTATATTTTTGTATATAATGAAAATTTTATGTTTTTAATTTACAGGTTAACAAATTTATTTATTATTAATTGGAAAAAAAATTAAAATTTAATTCAATTGAATGAACAAATTTAGAGGTGATTATAACCACCTTTAAAAGTATGAACATGCAAGATATTATTAGCTATAGAGGCGGTTATAACCGCCTCTACTACTTATAATTTTTAGAGGTGGTTATAACAACCTCTAAAACGATTAATGAAAAATTAGTAACTATAGAGGCGGTTATAACCGCCTTTACCACGTATAAGAAAGTAATGAAAACTTAGTAGTTATAGAGGCGGTTATAACCGCCTCAAAAAAACTATTGAAAGGTAAAGAAAACTTAATAGCTATAGAGACGGTTATAACCGCCTCTAAAACTATTGGAAGGTAATGAAAACTTAGTAGCTATAGAGCGGTTATAACCGCCTACTCTTGTTATTAAAAACCGCTCAGTAAATAAAACTTACCCCTAACGGTTGAGTACAAACCGGCTCTAAAGTGTAGAGCCGGCTTGATACGAGACGGTTTAGAGGCGGGTAAAAAAACCAACACTATACCTATAAAGGCGGTTATAACCGCCTCTATAGAGCTTTTAAAACCGCCTCAAAAACACTTTTTTGGTGTAGTGCGTCCACGCTTTTTGACAATCAACAACTTGGATTTGCATCGCAAAGATCTAAGCATGGCCCTAAAAGCAAGCGTCTCTCCTCAGTTGTTTTGTATTTTTATTTTTATTTTCATTCTTTTTGGTTCAATATTATTTTTTCTGTTTAATTTCAATTATTTGAGCCTATGGTGATTCAATCAATGCATATCAGTTTATTCTTTTAAGTCATCATGCATGCTTTAGAAAAAGAAAATAATAACAATGAAAGTATGATTTGATTCACTTTTTATTTATTTATTTATTTATTTATTTATTTAATTTTTTGACAAATAGGCGATAAGTGCCCTTCACTTAAGAGTGACAAAGGGACAAGCAAGTATAGAAGTATACTAGTTATGATGACTTAACAATCCCTTAAGGATTTATCATGTGGGCAATTTAAATACTAGAGGCAATAAAAGTCTGTTACATATACCCAAGTTGATATATCAAGTACCATAACTCCACAATAATAAATTCTCCTGCCATACAATCTTGAGGGGTGAAAAATATAACTCCTCTCATAAGAGACTTACACTATGAGTCAGTATATAGTACTAATTAGTCTCAATCAACAATGAGTGAATAATATTTTATAATGTTGTGTGCGGGGGTTTCAAACTCGCGTGTTACCCACTCATTATCCAAGTGAGAAACTAACGTGCTATGCAGTGATTTTCATTTAGTTTCTCTTTCCTTTACAATGTGATCATTATTGTTTCTCCAAAATTTAGAATTTGTAGCTTAAATTTGTAAAGACCTCCATGCCTTGCGGTATTCCCCATGTGTCTTTGTGTGTGTATATATAGATGTATTTGTGAATTTTTTGATTTTAGGTTTACTGTGAACAGAATCATTGGTATTAGACTTGAATCTTCTTTATGAAAAAAGCTAGGTCATGTCATAAGATGTTAGATGTGGGAATTAGATTTGTAGATCATATCTATATCATTCATTATTATCTTTTACTTTTTCATTTGTTGATGTACTCAAATTAGGAAAACTTGTTTGATTATGATAGATTATTGTCCAAAATGGATGTACTAAAAGTATTAAGTTAGAATGCTAGTGTTGATTATATTCATTAGTTGGATGTGGTTATTTCAAAGAAGTACGAATTTCTTTTTTCATCTTTATATTTAACCATATGATTCATTTTAATTTTTATATTTCAAAATTATTTAATATAAATATATATATATATATATAAACCAATATTTACATACATTGAATTTTGAATATCTTTTCTGGTTTATTATTTATAATTTATGGTTTAAATGATAGAAAAAGTTAAGTTTTGTAAAAAACCGTTAGGAAAGAAAAAAAATTACATGGATACTAATGCGAATGCATGCCAACATTGCATTCACTTTATTCATAAAGCTATTAAAAACCTATTATATAAAAATATGATCGTTTGATTGACGGAATTTTATATTACGGTCGGAAATAAGATTACTAGAAATGTGATTTCCAAATCATGTTGACAGAAATATATGTAATTTTTATTTGGTTGACAAGATAGTAATGTGGTTGGAATGTAACATTACCATGTTTACTTAGTTGGGAATTTTTCATTACAAGTTATCTTTTTACTAAAATACCCTTATCTAATAAATGTCAAATATATCAATGTTCATAATATTTTGAAGTAAAAATCAAAATTATTTAATAATAAATATTTGTAATTATTAAAAAATAAAATTTAATTTTAGTATAATTAATTTTTATTAATATTAATTAAGTCAAACTTACTCATATTAAGAGAAGGAAGACAAGTTGGGAGATTAGGGTTTGGGTGCAATTTTTTTTTTTTTTTTGAAACTTTTAGAAAGCTGATATTTTTGAGATTTTATTAAATTTAAAGGGTATAATAAGTCAAAAATTCACAATTTTGTGGGAATGTAATATTACCATCTATTAAGTTGATAATCACATTCCTGGTAATAATGGCCAAGTTATCATATTCCGAAAATATGATATTCCTATTCTATATAACCAAACAAAGTAATATAAGATTACTTGATCGATATTTTGGAGGTAATATGATATTACCTCCAACTAAACAACCCCTTAATTTTAAATTTTTAGAATAAGTGACTTGTGAACCTCTTTTTAAGATTCAATTTAACTAAAGCATTTTCTAATTTAACTAATGATCTCAAAATTCCATATTTATTAGGTTAAAATATCAAAATAGTCCTCCAGCTGATGAACTGAAAGGAAAAAAAAAGATGAAAATGTGTAAATACGAGAACCAAAATAGCGGATCCATACGGAAATATGTAAATACGAGGACCAAAAAAAAAAGATTTTATATTAGAGGGATTAAAAGGGCGAAAAACACAAAATAGAGATATCATTTTTATATTTATACCTTAAAAATTCTATATTTTAATATATTATTTTTTAATTTAATTAAAATTTTAAAAAAATTACCTCTTCATCTTCATCTATTTTATCACGCTTTCCGTGGGCGACCTCATCTCGGGGTCCATGATTCTTAAAAAAAAATTGAGAAATAAATAAAATGCTAAATTTATAAAAAAAAAAAAAATTATGAGATATATTTTAAAAAATAAAAAAATGGCTAGGATATTAACAAAGTTAGATAGGGACATCACAAGATTTTTATCGTTTTCTTATTTATAGTACGTTTAGCTCCAAAGTATCCAAGTGGATGTTAGTGTCACATGAGATGCAATTATCCCCATGAATGTTTTAGTGTTAATTTCCCAACATTAAAAAATATATATAATTTATTCACACAAACAATTATCCCCATGAAAGTTTAGGTGTTAATTTCCCAACATTAAAAAAATATATAAATAAATTTATAAAACACACTCTTGTATATATACACACACCCTGTGAGGATCACGAATTACCATTTTAATTGTAGAAAAATAGTAATTTTTTCTCATAACAAATGAGAGTTGAAAGATTAATTTCTTCTCATAATATTGGTTAAGGTAACAAATGAGAGTTGAAAGATTAATTTCTTTTCATAATATTGGTTTAGGTGTGTGTGATTTATCCATTTTATCACAAAATAAATATATATAATTTTCATAAAAAATTGTACTAAAAAAGAAAAAGAATGTAATTTCTTGTATTCAAAATTAAAAAACCAGACAATTTTCATATTTAATTGGTTTCTGAAATATTTCCCTGGAAAAAAAAAGTCAATATTATCAAAAAGTGGAATCCTTTAAAAAAAAAACTTATTTTTTATTATTTAAACCATAAATCGGAAATTATAAATGAGAAATTTCTTTTTAAACTTTAATTTTTTTTAAAATTTACCATTTATGATTTATGATTTAAGATTTAAAATTTAAAGTTTTGTGAGTTTTAAAATAAAGGAGCTAATTTATTAAAATATTGCTTTTTTTTTAATTATTTCCTTAAATGCGCATTTCCGTAATTATTTACGGAAATGCGCATTTTATATTTTTTTATTATTATTTTTTAAACAGCCGGTCCCACTCTAATTTTTTAATATTTAAATTTAATTTTTTAAAAAAACAGAGGGGCCCGTTATTTTTTTAATATTAAGTTTTTATTTTTTTAAAAACTGCGGGTCCCGATAGTTTTTAAATTAAAAACATTTTACATTCAAACCCTTATAATTTTCATTAATTTTTCTTATAACTTATTTTTTCTCACTTCTACTATGTTATTTTTACTTTTACTAATTATAACCGGCTGTTAATAATTTAAATAAATAATTTTAATATTTTTTCATCATAAGGGGGTTGTTGGGATGAATTATCGAAAGTAATCAAGAACCCAGTAGTGGAAGCTTTATTCTTTCATCAAGAGTTCCCTACCTGCAAGAAAAATAAAAACCTACGATGACAAAAATTTTTAAAGAAGAGCTCTCTATATCGATAATTTTTTTCTTATGAAATACTCGTGTGTTTTAGAAAAAGACTTTGGAGGCTTTATATAGGCTCCACCCTAACAAAAACTGGATGGCTAAGATCAATTTCATCCAACTGGGCTCTCATGAATGCAGTAGACTCAATCTGCCACCAATAATTCATCCCAACAACCCCCTTACGATGAAAAAAATATTAAAATTATTTATTTAAATTATTAACAGCCGGTTACAATTAGTGAAAGTAAAAATAATATACTTAGAGTGAGAAAAAAATAAGTTATAAGAAAAATTAATGAAAATTATAAGGGTTTGAATGTAAAATGTTTTTAATTTAAAAACTATCGGGACCCGCAGTTTTTAAAAAAATAAAAACTTAATATTAAAAAAATAACGGGCCCCTCTGTTTTTTTAAAAAATTAAATTTAAATATTAAAAAATTAGAGTGGGACCGGCTGTTTAAAAAATAATAATAAAAAAATATAAAATGTGTATTTCCGTAAATAATTACGGAAATGCGCATTTAAGGAAATAATTAAAAAAAAAAACAATATTTTAATAAATTAGCCCGGGATAGATTGTCCATATTATCAATTTGATTAAAAAGAACTTTGATATTTTCTAAAAAGTCAATATATCTGTTTCATTTTTCCAATTTTTTTAACACCTAAGGTTTGAAATATTTCCCTAAAAATTCACATTGAAATCCTATTTTTGTTTAAAATATTTTCCTCTCATTGTTTTTTGGTCATCTTCTCTTTTTAGGAAATGTCAGAATAATAATAATATATTATATTTTTAACTTGAGTGGTTAGAATACTATGAGACAAGCAAGCCCCTGCCCAATTGAGCATTCAGCCATTTCGGTGGAGCTTAATTGTGGAGGGGAAAAAAAAAAATATATATATATATATATAATAATTAAATGAATTTTTTAATTTAAAATAAAAAAAATATAAAAAAAAATATTATTAAAAAATCCATTATACATAAAAAAATTTAAATATATATATATATATATATATATATATATATATATTTCTTTACCATATGCAAGTTTGATAGCGACCCAAGTTTATATTGACAGACAAGACAACAAAAATAAAAATTGCTGATTATATGATAAATGTTGGAAGTGGTGCCCACAAGGTATTCATAAAGTCATATGGGGGACAGCATCTCGTATAATGAACCAATTCATATTCTTCTCCAGAAAAGCAAAGCAGGCCTCTCCACGTGCTCTCTCAGACTCCCTCCAGATTCCATTCTTCTCTATGCCCAAATATGTGCCCATGTAAATAAAATTTACTACAGGGGTTTTATTGCATATATATATAATATATTGGAAAACTTTAGAGGTAGGGATGGCAATAATCCCAAATCGGACCAAAGTTTAATAGTATAAACCTGATTTGACCCAGTTTCGAGTTGAGTTTGGATAAAATCTGACTAATATAAAGCGGGTGTGGATGCGAGTATGGAAATCCTAATACTCGACTCGAACCTGACCCGAAATTCAATTAACAAATATACCCAATTATATATATTCAATTTTTTGCTAGAGTTTTTAAATTCCTATCCTATAGTGTTGAATTTGTCTATTTTGTGTTGTTTTGAATATCTATTTTCAAATCCTACTCTATGATGTTCATTCAAACAAAAAAACTATGATTTTTTTTTTACATTTTTAATTTTTTATTGACATTTTTAATTTTTACTTGGCATTTTAATTTTATTTTAATTGTTTTTAAATAGGGTCAAGGCCTGGCGGGTATCCCCAGCTTACATGATTATCTATCGGGTGCGGGTGTGAGTTGGGGTTTTGAAAACCCGTCGGGTTCAAATTCGGGTAGAGGGGGTAGCGGGTGTGGGTGCGGGTATGGCAAAATCTACACCTAACCCGACCCATTGTCATCCCTATGCAGACATTAATAGAACATCCGTAGTTGAGAACAGTGACCAAATTGAAGAGAATTTGATTGATTAACGGGATGGTTATGGTTGATTAGTGTTAGGTTGATGTTTATAATGTTTTATTGTTTTTTTACTGTGCTATTGTTCTTAAGCACAATAATGTTGTTCACTACATACGAATGTTTGTACATTTCATATCTACAAACATTCTTAGCAAACTTGCCCTCACATATACATGTAACATTATGAATAATTTTTCTCGTTTAGACTTCTCAAATTTACTACATTCCATATATTCCCAATAAAACCAAATACTGTATGTATATATTTAATAAAATTTGATTTGTTTGTAGGTTGAGGTTTCAATTTCCTCACATCGCCATGATTGAAAAATAATAATAATAAAGATATATATTTTAGAAGCTTGTCTACATTATATAAAAAAAATAATTTGTTTACATATACACTTTTAACACAGTATAAATTTTAAAACTTCTAGCAATTGTAATTTTATTTTCATATAATACATAAAACTAATTTAAAATTTTGTAGGGTATACATGCAAAAAAATATTGGCTAAATTATTATTAAAAATTTCTAATATTTAAATGGAATGAATAAAATAAGTTTAATTTTTTACGAATATATAATTTGCAAAGAGCAATGTATATCAACGGTGGCTCAAGGTTTATAAAGACCTAAAGCTTAAGCATTAAACTGACCATAATTAATTAATAAGAAAAAAAATTGTTAAAAATAAGTATTGAAGCTACAAAAATTTTTTTAAATAGATTTGTTTGTTGGGAGAAGAAGAGAATTAATTATGTATTGAAACTACATGTTTTTTAATAGATTTATTTGTTTGGAAAAAAAAATAATTAATTATACATTAAAGTAGAAAAAAAAATTAAGAACTTAATTTAGTAGTTTTTATTTTAAAAAGCTAGTTGATGGAAGATTTAAAATTACAGTATTAAATAAAAAAGTTTAAATATTAATTAATTATACAACAAATAATTATTATAATTTTAAAGATAAGATTTTAAAACTTTTAAAATTTAAAGTTAATAATGAGGTCACAAATTAAATTTATAATTTATTATTTACCGGATACATAGTTATTATTATAATCATAGCTGTCACGCCCGACAACCGCCGCGACAACCC
Source organism: Dioscorea cayenensis subsp. rotundata (assembly GCF_009730915.1). Taxonomy (NCBI): domain Eukaryota; kingdom Viridiplantae; phylum Streptophyta; class Magnoliopsida; order Dioscoreales; family Dioscoreaceae; genus Dioscorea; species Dioscorea cayenensis. The sequence continues at coordinate 5,996,402 of NC_052477.1, forward strand.
GAGGAGGGACACCCACCACTCAACCCTCGAGTCCTCGCAAGGCTCACAAACCCCTTGCTAAATAACAAAACCACCACAAAGATACAAGGAAGGAAAACTTTCACTCAAAGTCAACCGAGTTGCAAAAGACATACAAGTCACAGACACAGAGTGAAGGACACTAGTGGATCCACTGTAATACACCATGCAATAAACAAAACCTGACTCAAAATGCAAATTGCCAAGCACTTCGCCTCGCTACGATGCCCCCAAACCATTAAACCTAGAAGGGAGGGGAGGGGGTGAGTAACCAAAGTCACTCAGTGAATGTGTTAGCACAAATCTAAAAGAATATCAAACCAAACTTTTATAATAATGTAAATGGATCATAACAGTTCCACTCATATATATATACAGAATAACAATATAATACGAATCTTAAAATCCAAAACAAACAGATACTCACCGCCAAAATCCCAATTTAATACAACACTACTAAAGGAACGCAACATGGTCTAGAAACCTCTCTAAACCTTCGCCATGGCCATGGCTAGGTTCAGAACCGTCAAGATACTCATGTCCTTGACGTGACCCATCGGTTCACCAGTCGGTGATCCGGTTACCCGATGAATATCCAGTCAAGGCTCTACACTTCCACCTGAACTGTCCCTCATTGTAATTAGCCGGTCTTCCACGCCACCTCAACAGGTTGACCATGAAAAATCACCTACTGCAGTATGATCACCATACAAACTATCATGTAGATGCAGCAATAATACAATCTTTATAAATCATATCATAGGGTCCTTATCCAGGACAAGCATTCACATATCGGAAACAGACATTATTTCCATAACGGCAATGCCAAAAGTATAAAAATGGATATAAACTTTCATAAAGTATTCCGATCCCGATATGCCAATATGTTCGAAAACATTTTTTGTCCGAATGCCAAGAATAGTTCAATAACACGAGAAGCTTTCCAAGTTGATTGAAACATTGCTTTAGACAATAAACCCAACTAATATTAAATACACTGCAATATCCACAATCTAGATGAACAGCAATGAAAACCCTTTTCATAACCATAAACATCAAAAGTATACTTATAAAAGCGAAAAGTTTTACAAATCATTCTCGAAGTAGATGCCACTAGTGTAAAAAGTCCTCAGAGCTTTTGGTCTAGTTAAACCTCAAGTTACTTAGGATCATTCTAGCTTTCTCTTTCCACAGCTCACTAGGGTTTCCTCCAAGTACAAGATTAATCCCCAAAGTCTAGTCAACCACCACATCCAAGTCCTTTAAAAGTCATGAAAATATGTTCATCTCATCACATGTATTTACACATGCCAATATATATATATATATATATATCCAACCCTACTTTACACGTCATCAGGTATTTACTTCCACAAGTCTTTATTATTTAACCCTTTCTTATACTCAATCATATCTTAGATCCTTATCATGGTGCCATTATCTCAACATCAATATTTATTTCATCTATAATAATCTCATTGTCAAATTACTCAAAAGTTGACTATCTCCTCTTAAGAGCATTAAATCAAACTATGATTAGAAATTCACAAGAATATTCAGTTTTGCCATCCAACACTCGTCACATATAAAGAAATTCCATTTAAAGCAATAATCATAACCATTGACATCCACCCAATAGATACCACAAATATGATCGAACTACCATTAAGTACCCTACACTATGCTCACAAGAACAACCCTTATCAACTTTGGTAATCATCCATGGTTCTCAAACATTGCAAAGAAAATATTATCATCAACCTCACTGACTACCAAAGATCATACACAAGGTTCCACCAGTCATTCCAATTCCAATGCACTAATGTAGTTATATACCTTAGCATTCAAAGCTCCATTAAGTTCCATGTACCATATTTATCACATCATGCATCAAAACTTTAGAAATTATACATTACTCATGAGATTTAAATCATCCATTGAACATACATAATTAATTTCACTTATAACACTTAAGCTTAATGAACTCGTTGTAATACTCAACAATTTCCATTCATCCATCTAGCATGTATGTCCTCAAGTTCAATCTCAACTAACACAACTACATCATGAGTAAACTTTCTCATGATTTCCAGAGAATAAACCACGAGTCATTCAAATACGCCATAGTCTCTAGTGGTCATCTTCACTTTAATTTAACTCACAAAATAGTATTTTAAAATAAGATAAAACCATGGAAATCATTTCAGAAAGCAAATAAAATATTTTTGATACTCAATTAGAATTGTGCGCTCCATATAACCCACTCACAGAACATATCGTCTCGCATGGAGACGCACACACTGGTCGGCGATTTCCTTCCTCTTCGAAGATGTTTCGCCACCTAGACACAAAGCAAGGAACACAAGAAGCAATCAAGACCAAAACTCAGAATCAATATGCATGCACATGCAATGTTACATGTTAGATATGTAACACTAGGATTATAGGGGAAAACAACGTCATTTTGGACCCAAACGACCTCAAACCAAAGTAAAACTAGTCCCAATGGATTCTAGGCAAGAAGAGCTTCGATTTGGACCAAAGAAATACAAGAAAAGACCAAGGTCTTTCGGTGCCACTCCGGATTTGCTACAGTAACCACGAATTTGCTATAGTAAAACCGAGCCTTATTTGATGGTTTCTCTCGGATTTACAACACCAAATCACGAAATTTCTTCACAAACATACACACAAAGAGATAACCATGACACTGGCTTCGATTTGAGCCCAAAAATAACTCAAACCAAGGTTTATTTCTATGGTTTCATGGATTTTTGAAAATGATTAAATACGAAGAAAATACAAAGAAAAACCTTGGATCGAAACCTTACCAAGCTCAGGAGAGTGGGAGGAAGGGAATAGAGGCATTGATTCATTGAAAAACTCGACGACGAATTTTTTTTCTTCAAAACCTTGGATGTTCGGCCGAAGAAGGAAAACATGAAGGAAAGAAGGAAAAAGAGAAATGAGAGAAAGGGATGAGAGCCACGTTGCTCTCTTATCCTTAGCAATTTCAGATTTTCAGAATTTTTTTTAAAGAAAATGGAAATGATCACAATGCTCTCATAATAGGAAATATTATGAAAAAGGGTCCAAAAGACCGTTTTGCCTCTAATGTAAAATGATTTTTTTGCCCCTAATGTAAAATGATGCACACAACCTACTGTGCAATCAACCTAATGTAAAATGATGCACACAACCTACTGATTTTTACACACAACCTACTGTGCAATCATGCAAAGATGCCACTAATGTAAAATGATCATTTTGCCCCTAATGCATGCACAAAAGTAAAAAAAGATGCCTAAGGTCAAAAATCATGACAGAGTATCACAATAGTGATAAGATTTTAAACACTATATTGGTTTAAACTTAAATGAGGATCTCAATTTTCGGGGGCCTAAAGCGGTTGCTTGATTGGCTTTACCTTGAGGCGCCCCTAATGTATACGCACAGTTTGTTTTTTTAAATATATTTAATATAAAATAATTATTGTTTGGAACCCAATAGCTCATTGTACCACAGTTCATCAATGTCAGCCATTGGATCGCGATCCAACGACTGATAATTGGACTCGGGCGTAAACAACTTATTTTTAATCTATAAATTTTTTATAAAATAGATAAGCATCCCTAACCGCACACTCTTTTTATTGTTATGCTTTAATTAGGGGACGGAATTAGGGGGTGAAGGGGCCCTCATGCATACAATTTAAAAAAAAATATTTTTTAGAAAAAAAATGTTTATGAAAATTTTTTGTTTGGCTCTTTGATAAACAAATTGATAAAATTAAAATTTTTAATATGACAGTCATGTACAGATGTACTTATTTTTATGAGAGTAAAATTTAGTTTGAGTTGGTGAAAATAACTTAATATGCTACAAATATACTTTCTTCGGTTCTATTTAAATGTCCACCTTAATCGATTTATGTTGATTAAAAAATCAATTAAAATTATGATAGTCTTAAATACATAAAAAAATTCTAACAAAATTTCAAAATTGCCTTTATTTAAGAGTCGTGCCAATTCTATTAATTTCTCTTTATATTTATTATTTCTTTTATTTTCTCTCTCAAAATGATCCTTTATATTTATAAAAAAATATTGAAAAGGATAGAAATACATTAAATATAAAAGATAAATTAAGGAAAAAAAATTATTTAATACTTCATAGATTTTTTACATAGATATATATTAAAAAACATTTAACTAGTATAGAGGGAGTATATCATTTTTAGGTTAACAAAATAAAATTTACAAATTTTTAAATATGTTTATATAAAATTTAATTTTCACAATAAATAGTATTTAATTTTCACAATAAATAGTAGGATGTGTGTCATTTGTAACAAATCATTAATACATACATGTTTTTTAAGTTAATTTTTAACCTGCTACCATAGTGTTTCAAGAACAAATTTAATTATTTTTAATTATATTTAAATTTTTATTTATATTAAATATCATATTAATAGTTTTAAAAATTAATTACAACATAATAAATATTTACAATATCTTTTAAAACAGATAAGGTTGGCAATGGAGAACTCGATTTTCCGGCATGATAATGGTTCGGAGCTAAAATTCAGAGAACGGGGTTGGATACCTCATCCCGCTGTCCTCGAATATATAATTTTAATATTATATATATAATATTAAAAAATTATTTATATTTAATAAAATATATATTATAAAAAGATAATATATTTGATGTATTTTTTAGATGTAAAAAAATTCGAGGACGGGGAATCCCTGAACTCAACTAATTCCAGCTACATCACCCGGTTCCACCCAATTGATATGTTTACCATTAGTTTTAATTATGGGAGTTATTTAACCCTATACTAGATAGTTAAAATTTGATTTTATTTTTGGTAGAATACTTTATTTACTTACTCTAATAAATAAATTTTTTAAGCCTCTCTAATATAATTTGTCCTTAAAATGTTCTTAAGGGGGCGTTTGATTGAATGTAGTTGAAAATGCAGTGGATTTGATAATTCAGGAGAGTCAAATCCAGTGTTTGGTTAGATGTATTTGTAATACTGGATCACAGAATATTGTGTTTGGTTGAAGGGATTTGTAAATTTGGATTTAGAAAACATGTATCGATTTGATATAATAATTAATATATACATTATAAAATATACATTTAATTTTTAAGTAAATATGAATTTAAAAATATTATTAGTAATTAATATAATTGATATAAACTTAATTTATTATAATAAAAATATAATATATTAATTATTTATTAAAAAAATAAGTAATATAATATAATAAATCAATTATATACTATATTACTAATATTAATTACACTATAATTATATTTTTATTTAATATTTTTTTATAAAATATAATTATAGTGTAATTAATATCATGAGTAATTAACATAATTAATATATATTTAATTTATTATAATAAAATATCATATATTAATTATTTTTTTATATTTAATATTTTTATAAAAATATAATCGAGTGTAATTAATATCATGAGTAATTAATATAATTAATATATACTTAATTTATTATAATAAATATAATTTATTAATAATTTATTAAATTAATTAATATAATATAATATATCAATTATATATTATATTACTAATATTAATTACATCTATAATTATATTATATTTCATATTTTATAAAAATATAATTATAGTGTAATTAATATTATGAGTAATTAAAATAATTAATATATACTTAATTTGTTATAATAAATATAATTTATTAATAATTTATTAAAATAGTTAATATAATATAATATAATATATCAATTATGTATTATATTACTAATATTAATTACACTATAATTATATTATATTTAATATTTTTATAAAAATATAATTATAGTGTAATTAATATTATGAGTAATTAATATAATAAATATGAATTCAAATTTTTAAATATTATAAGTAATTAATATATACTTTGCATGTGAGGGATTCATTTGGATGGGATTTTTGGAATTCGAGTCGTTTTGGCGAATTTCATAATCCCATGACTTTTAGTTTGGAAATCTGAAAGTAAATTCAAATCGCTTTCAAACAAACAAAGGATTTCTCAAATTCAAGGATTTTCAAATCCTTTGACTTTCAAATCCACTCAAACAAACACCCCCTAAGAGGATTTACATTTCCCGAATATTAAAGAGAGAGGCCTTATATTTCTCAAATGTTAAAATAGATGGACATTTTAATGACAAATTATATTAGAGGGAGTAAATGCGCAGATTGACTATATTAGCGGGACTAAATAGAGTATCAAGAGAATCTGTTTTAATTAAAATATTTCACAAGGGTACGGATGCAAAATTCCCAAAAAGTGAAAAAAAAAAGAATTTCAAATTCTTGATTTTTGAGAACAATGCGAGAAAAAAGAGAGAGAAGCACCGAGCTCGTTTGGAGCTCTCTGGGTCACGGCGGCGGCGGCGGCGGTGGACGACGACGACGTCGACGAGGAGGGCATCAATGGGATGCGCGCAGTCTCGGATCGAGAACGAGGAAGCAGTGTCACGATGCAAGGACCGGAAACAGCACATGAAGGACGCCGTGACCGCGCGCAACGCCTTCGCCGCCGCGCATTCCTCCTACGCCATGGCCCTCAAGAACACCGGCGCCGCCCTCAGCGACTTCGCCCACGGTGAGTCCTCTGCCCCCAACACCACCTCCCTCCCTTCCTCCTCTTCCGCCTCTGCATTTGCCGCCGTGGCTGCCGCTGCCGCCAGCTCCATTCAAGCTCCAATGGAGACCCCCTCCCTCCTCCCCTCCCCTCCCCGATTTCTCCCCTTCCCCGCTACAGCGCGCCGTCAGCATGCCTGATCTACCTACGAAAAAGTTCTCCTCCAAGCCTCACTCCGATCCCACCATTCGTGAGGAGGAGGACGACGAGGACGATGGTGAACATGATCATGACCTTGACCACGACCATGACCATGACCGTGACCATGAGCTCGATCAGGAACCTAAGACCCCTCCGCCGCCGCCACAGCACAGCCCGGAGCCGCTGCCACCAATGCCGGAGTCCACCTGGGACTACTTCTTCGCCTCCATGCACGAGAACATGGCTGGCGCCTCCCTCGCACAGCATGACGAGATCCGTCCAGAAGTAGACGAACAGAGGTTCGCGAAACCGTCTGCTTCCAATGCGACTCCTTCGATCCCTCACAATGTGGCTTCTGGCGATGGTGAGGAGCCGCCTGTGACTCCGGAGAAGCTAGTGTTGGATCCCCAGGTGCTGAAGCCGGTGAGGAAGCAGAAGCAGGGTGTGACCCCGCACCACCAGCACGCTGCCTCTGCGAGCGCCGTGGAAGCTCGGAGAGGCAAGATGGTGGCGGCGCCGAAGTCCAGCATTAGTCTTTTGCAAGTCTTGAATGAGCTGGATGATCATTTCCTTAAGGCGTCACAAGGTGCTCATGAGGTTTCCAAGATGCTGGAGGCCAACCGGATGCATTATCACTCCAACTTTGCTGACAATCGAGGTGAACTGAAACCCTTCTCTTTGGGCTTTTTGCTAGTTTACAAATTACTGTTTAGTAAAGTTTGCGTTTTGACTGTTTGCTGGGTTTCCGTGGAGCCATGAGCTATTCATTGTTTTATGTGTGGGACTGTGGGTAGGTGGGCAAAACTTCGTCTAACCTTGTTTGTTGGTAGTTTGTAATTATCGTTAAAACCTTATGTTGGCGAACCACAATATTTGAGTGGTTGGCTGTCACCATCCTGGTTTTCTACTGATTTCCAATGTCAATGGAAAGGAAGGTGCTCTTTTACCCCTTGTTGCTTAGTAAGCTTCATCTGTTTCCATACTTGTTAGTTCTCAATTCTTACTGATCTTGCTGATACTTCAGTTTGTCAGTATCCATTCATTTGTTAAATAAGTTTCATTCTGCCCTCTAGATTCAAACAGTGCTGATCTCACAGATTGATAGGATGCTTATAGTCCTCACCATGGTGAATATTTATCTCAATTGCTGATGTGGGAAACCCTCTTTCAGCTCTTTTGCCCCCTCTTGCTTAGGAAACATCATCTGTTTCCATGCTTATTAGTTTTCAATTCTTACTGATTTTGCTCATACTTCAGTTTGTCAGTGTCCATTCATTTGCGTTAAACAAGTTCCATTCTATCCTCTAGATTCAAATTGTTGATCTCACAGGTTGATAAGACTCTCATAAGAAGAAAACATGATTTTTTGAAAGCATTCCAACTGGTACAGACCTGTCCCTTAGGGAGGTTATTTCGTAGATGTGTTTCAACCCATTGAACCTGAATGAGTTGCTTACTTGTTAATACAAAGAAGCCGTGAAAGGAAAATGCTTATTTTCGTAAGTTTTGGTCATCATTCATGGGTCAAGTGTTCATATCACAGATTAAATGATTGAACTTTTATTGAATATTCGAAAATCACAATGATTATGGATTTAATTTTCGGAGAATGCTGATTGTTGGGGCTGTTAAGGTAAAAAAAAATTATCTTGGCTACCTTGGTAAGATCCCCCTTGACTTAAACTCAAGTGTGTGGTCAGATTATATTCTAGAACTTTGTAAGTTTTTTATTTCATTCACAAGATTGACCTATTAGGAGATTTGCATTAGTTTGATCCCAAATCTAACCGATTGTCCAATTTTTACTTGTAGATTGAACTTGAAGCTATGTTCTTATAATCATGTTGTCCGTTTAGGTTATTTTCTTGGAGTGAACATTCAGTGATTCTCAATGATTATGGATATATAAAAAGAACCTTATGACTCTATCTAATACCTCTGAATTTTTGGTGTTGACATTTTCATCAACAGATAACTAGTGTCATTGTGCTTTACTTGGTTAATGCTTGGCAAAAAAATGTGCAAAAAGTTCCTTTTAGTGTCAATCTTGACTTGAAATGTTTGTTAAAGCATGTTATATGTTAAAACTTGAAATTGGAAAGCAGTTGTTACTATAGCAAATTATCTTAGTGATCTCATTGCAGTTAGATTTAATCTAAATTTATACTTTACTGCTGTGAAGGGATAGCCATTCTTTTTGTGCTTCTTCAACATACATGAAGTAAAGCAAACTTTTGGTGAGGGCAAGTTCACTTGGCTTTTGCATTAGTGGTGTCTACTTTGCCTGCAGAATGTATCCATTATGAGGTCAAGTTAAACTTAAAAGGAAAAACATTAATAGGTGCAGTATCTATGAGCATCGGCATTCATAGGCTTGTCTTGTGTGCCAAGTGATCCACTTCCTAGCATATATATGATGTTCAAACTCCTCACAGATAAATGAATGACTGCTTTTATTTGTTTCAACTAGAGTAATTGCACTTAATTATGAGGATAAAATTTAACTTAAATAACTCAAATTATATGTAGCAAAGAAACTAAAAGAAGTTTATTTTGTTGCTAAAACGTCAAATATTTCTCAGTCTGAGGAATTGTGAATTCTCATTGGACTATTAAATAATTCATCTGAATGATAAACCTGACATGGCACTTATACTTTAGATTGCATTAAGACTTATGCTCGGTTTTATGCTGGAAACTTGCATCACCCTTTGCTCTTTAATTCTTGGTAGTTATGTAGTCAGCTCTTGTATGTTTTTATGCTTTCTAATGTTTGAATTGGTTGTAGTGCTCATTTTGCTATATACTTGGGATGACATTAATGTTGTTGCAGTCTACTGGTTCATCGGGATTTTTTTTTTTTTACATTCTTGGCTTGAATCCACCTTCAGATAGATATATTTATTGTTGTTTCTAGGGCACATTGATCATTCTGCTAGAGTCATGAAAGTCATCACATGGAACCGTTCCTTTAAAGGGCTACCAAATACCACTGATGGAAAGGACGAGTTTGATGAGGATGAATGGGAAACTCATGCTACTGTGCTAGACAAAATGCTGGCTTGGGAAAAGAAGCTGTATGACGAAGTTAAGGTAAGTTTCAGCCTTTGTTTGATTACTTGTTCACAAATGATTTTAAGTATCAGTCTTAATGTTCTTGGTATAACAATTTATGTTTCTATTATCTATTGCATAGATGTTAGGATTCTGTCCTGTACTAGGTTTGGCTTAAAAATGGCACCAGTTCTTAGAGGTTTTGTATCAGGTTGGTAAATGTTAACTAGTTTCAAGGTGGGGAAAGGCATTTGATGTACTAGTAGGTTGTGTGGCTTGTAACTGTGAGTGATATAAAAAAAAGGGAAGAGGAAATTGATATGGAATAGTTTTGATGCCCTAGACAACAACCTTTGCTCACTAATAGTAGCTAGAAATCCTTAGCTCTTAATGTCTAAAAGAGAAAATGCAAGTTGGACTCAGAGCTGTCAGAGTCACAATGAGGAAAATAGATGGAGTCAAATGCCTGAAAAAAAAGTTGGTTGTGCACTTAAATATTTCACCAAATTAAGGACTGTAGAAGAAATGTTTTGCGGATGGACCATAGAGCATGAAATGTAATATGACACATCCAAGTGATGTAAGTTATGTAAACACTAATCCCAAATGTAATTTGTTCAACCATCTCATAGGTTTCTCTGAAACACAATTATGGAGTATGGGCTATTTCCAGCTTTCCTAATGTTATGATTGAACATGCTCTTATATGTTTTCATTGCGGATGTGAATGAAATGCAAATAAATAATCGTTGTTTATGATTATTGAATTTCTCCAAATGGTTTCAAGGATATTACCTGCTCATGACAAGTCACTTCTTGAGAAACATATGCATTGTCCTTGAATAGTTTGTGTTCTTCATTGGATTCTCTTCTCGTTTAAGTATATTTAGTACTAATAGAGGCAAAATTCTAACACAGCCTTGAATCCCTTGATAGTGGACCTCTAGTCTTATCAATCATGCTTTCTTATATCTGTAATGATCCTTGTTTATGATTATGGAATTTCTCCAAATGGTTTCAAGGATATTACCTGCTCATGACAAGTCACTTTTTCAGAAACATATGCATTGTCGTTGAATAGTTTGGGTTGTTCATTGGATTCTCTTCTCTTTTAAATATATTTAGTAGTAGTCTTATCAATCATGCTTTTCTTATATTTGAAAAACTGTCAGTGTAGCAAACTAAAATCGACATAAACAAAACCGAGCTCCCTGGATACCATGTTAGATGCAAACCAGACCAAGGAAATCAAGGACATTATCATGATCCATGTGAAAATGGACCCATGAGTGGAGCAGAGAGGAGAAACCTATATATTATAATAAACCTCTATACTTAATATATACTAAACAGAAGATTTTCCCCAGTAACAGTATTAGGAAACAAAGTAATTATTTTTAACTAATAATTACACCAAATATAAACTCTCCAATTATATTGAGATACTGATCATATTTTGATGCTAACATAGACTTTCCTAATGTACTGCAATATAACATATTTCAACAGTTGCAATTTCCACCTTAATTCCTTAACTTCAGCCTTGAGTTTCTTGAAGTTTGGTGTTAAGTAATATAGGGTGCCTTGGTAGGCATTCGTTGTACCCATTTCAGATATTGCTTTATAACACTAAAATGTCCTAGAAGGGAACGTGGAATAATCTCTAGATGATAATATGGCCTCCTTATCTAATGTAGTGAGCCTGGCAGAACTTCTTACTTCCTGCTTGCATTCCTCACTTCTTTCCTTGTCAACACTTTTGCATAATCTCCAGTTTTAGCTAGATATGTGACATTAAAAAGGTTCTTTAGTAGCATTTGTTGATTGCTTAATGCATAAATGGTCACTGGGTTTCAAGACACTAAGGAAAAATGGGGTGTAGGTATCTGTACATGTTTGCTTCATTTGTGGCCAGCTATCATCAACTTCTAGATCTGACATCGATTTTTCATGGTGGATAGGCTGGTGAACTTATGAAAATTGAGTACCAGAGGAAGGTTGCACTGCTTAACAAGCAAAAGAAACGTGGTGCTAATCCTGAGGTTATTGAGAAAACTAAAGCAGCAGTCAGTCATTTGCACACAAGGTACATTGTTGATATGCAGTCCATGGATTCCACTGTCTCGGAAATTCAATGCCTTCGTGATGAGCAGTTGTTCCGGAAGCTAGTAGATCTTGTTGACGGGTAAGTGTTTCTTTAGTTTTAGCTTTAAGCGTGCGGCATGTATTTAGTTATACAAAGGCAATGCTATTTTGTGTTTATTTTGGGTAGAAATATTCTCCATATTTTGATTACTAAGACGCTTTGTGGTCAAGTTACTGTTTTTATGATTTTATATGTTTGCATTTCTTAATGGTTCTTTCTTTCATTCTCCCTGAATATAATCTTGCTATTCATGTTTAGAGATAGGTGGAACAAATTCATCAGTGCTTAGGAAATAGTTCCATCTTTCTTGCTTCTTGAGTAAATTGCTCAAGCATCTTGGACCAGACTTTGTCAATAAATCTTGTCTGCTGATCCTCTTTCTTGTGAGCTATATGCCCTTCTGTAATTATTGGTTGCAAAAATATTTCTCTAGTTGTTTGCTCTATCTCAAATTGGCTAAACTGACCAAAGATTATCATGTTAGTTCTCTCCACTATAGGTTATATTCTGGTAGTAAGACATAAACCCATGTCATTATGGAAATCTGTCTTATCTTTGATGATTATGAATATTATGTCATCCTTTTGTTCTTTCTCGATTCATGAAATGGCAAATTTGATAACACTGGAAGTTGATATATTTAGGTTGTTCATTTTTTCGTACCAGTAAAGCAAAGATGAAGCTGAAAGTTAATTGTTTCCAGTTACAAATTATTTTTTGTTGTTCAATACAGTTAATTTGGATGAAGCCCTTTGCTGTTGATTCATCCCCAAGTAAATTTCTTTGTAAGTAGTTCACCGTGGACATCAGCTTTTCCATAAGTAAAAGTTCTTTTTATGATTGAGCTGCTAAACAACATTTAAATACTCTGAAAGTGTTGTTTACAAGCTTTAATCAAAAGGGGCAAACACACTCTCACTTTACTCATAGCTGATACCTATACCCATATCTATACCTTTGCAATATACGCTCCTCATTTGTCTCAATTACCTCCTGCTTTTAGTCTGCTTCTTTTTCTGTTGCAGATGTTCTTCCATTATAGTTTATTTTCATTATTTCTTTCTCATAACCTTCCAATGAGTTAGTGCAAGGAGTAGTACTATTAAACTGATTATTAACATTCACATCAAACTATATATCAGGATGAATGACTGTGCGATATAGTAAACAGCCAACAACTTTGCAATATCTAGTGGAATCATCCAAAAGTGCGCCATCATTTGGACAGAGTTCAACATTGAACTTAGGAGTAATAATTGTCTTTTCATTAATAAGATCAGCTCTATTTAAGTATACTCAGTGCATACTTAGTTTGAGACAAGACATCACTACGAGTTGATAAAGCGAGTTCAATGTCAAGAAAATAACATAGAGGGTCTAAATCTTTCTTCAAACAACTTTGCAAGGTGATTCTTTAAAAAAACAATACAGTCCAAGCCTTTTTCAGTAATGATGATATCATCCACATACCACAACGAGAGAATTTTATCACAGGAGGTATGAGTGAATTACGCAAAATCATTAGATGAGTTAATGAAGCCAAGTTGGGGTAATGCTGAATTGAACTTCTTTAACCAAGCACTAGGTCCTTGTTTAAGACCATAAGGTGCTTTATAAGAACGATATACTTGTTTTTCAGTGTGGAGCAAACTTGGAAAAGTTCTTCATGTAATTTAGGAAAGCATTCTTTACATCCATTTGAAAAGTGGGCATTGATTGGAAGAAGCTAGGGCAATGAAAACACGTGCTGAAGTTATCTTTGCTATTGGAGCAAATCTCTCCTCATAGTTAATGTCGTATTCCTGAGAGAAATTCTTAGGCACAAGATGAGCTGTATAATATTTAAGAGATCTATTTGCCTTCATAATATTATATACTCAATTGCAACCAGTAATTTTTTCATTGAGGGGTAATGACACAAGATACCATGTGTGAGTTCTATCTAAAGCTTTAAGTTCTTCTCACATAGCTTCTACCAATTGGGATTAAAAGAAGCTTCTTCAAGGGTTGAAAGTTCAACGAGAGAATGATGAATGATAAAAATAAACAATAGTCATAGGAACAAATGGAAGACAGACAAATTAATGATATATATCAGTTAGGACACCAGTAAGTATAAGATGGTTGAACACTATATATATACTTACTGGTATTAGATGTATATATATATATCAGTTAGGACACCAGTTAGGACACCAGTAAGTACAAGAAATTTAATGAATTTTTCTTTCAGAGGTTAAAAATTCAGTAAATTGATTAGATAGATATTTTTTTTCTGGAATCAGAATAAAAGTGTGTGATTGATTTTGCGAACTAGATCCATATCATTGCGATGAAAGTAGCATAGATATTGTAGAAGTTAGAATGCTTATGCATTAAGTAAATGCATGTATAATGTTTGTGATTATCAATAAACAACATATAATAACATGCACCTCCTTTAGAATGTTTAGATGTGGGTCATCAAATGTCTGAATTGTTAAATGCAAACCAAACATATTGTTTGCGCCTGATTCAACCCAAAAGCTTAACTTGGTAGGATGAGAGACCTAAGCTTATATCTTTAAATCCAATTTTTCCAAATTAACTGTTTTTGGACTATTAGTTACTCTAACACGCCTCCTTGATATGTGTTAGTTTATTTTTTATCTAGCCACATTGCAAACAAACCAAACAGATCAAGCTTTAATACCATATTAGATGCAAATCAAACATATTATATGGGCTTGATTCAACCTAAAAGCTTAAGTTGATAGGATGAGAGACCTAAGCTTATATATTTAAAGCCATATTTTTCAAATGATTGTGAGACTATTAGTTGCTCTAACGTGAATGAACTAAATCAAAAGCAAATGAGGAAATAGTATGATTATTATCAATAACTAAGATCAATTTATGCTAATGACAAATAGAAATTTTACTAGAATGGACTTTTTCAAACTTCCTATAGAAGCCAAATGTTCTGACCTAGACTTCGAAATATGGTCTAACTGAGAATGCAATAATTAAAATAATATAGACTAAGAGTTTAACGCAAAAGAAGATAAAGACGGATATGTTTTTGAAGTAGCAGTCAAATGTGGGATGTGAAGATAATCCATCTCATTGACTCGTACAAGCTAACAACTTTATGGCTTGCCCCGATATTCAAACAGGTCTTCGGATCTCACATAACACAAGAAATACCAGTGAAAGTTGTATGGTATCCTAAATTAGTCAATTGATTAATAAATAATAAACTAGCGGTGAGATATGTAAAATATGATTATGTTAGCCATTCACAGCAGCCACTAAGAGTATACTAAATAAGAAAGAAGGCAATGGTCAAGGCAATAACTGTGTGCATGACCACTAGTGGGTATTATGGGAAATTCCATAGTGATACTGTAACCAAGGGTTCACGTGCAAGGATTATATCAAGGGTTAGCAAAGGGGATATGGGGGGAAGAAAAGAAAGAAAGCTTTGATAACCTTACAGATTGGCCTCTATCTTCCAATTACTTTTTATCATTGGTGCGGTGAGCGTGGTCGTTCCTGAGCCTTGATGCCGCCAACCAGGATGGAGCAGCACGTCGACTCGATAGAAAGGAACTTGGAATCGATGGGAGAGGAATTACAGAACTTGAAGATCTATGCCTCAAAGGCGGACCAGGCGGTGGCGGGTATTTTGGACAAAGTAGCACGCTCGAGGCAGCAACTAGACAACATTCAACAATTATTGGTAACCTTTGTGAAAGGAAAGGCTGTCGACGAACTTCCACATCCTTAAACTTCACCAAATTTGGCGTCTTTTTCTCCAGATGAAGTGCTTTCTGCGGCTACGGAAGGCCAGCGGGTTTCGTCCCGCATGATTTCTTTCGATGAGATCCAGATTGCGGCGAAGAAAATCGAGATGCCCAACTTCAAGGGCGACGATCCTTTGGGATGGGTACGGCGGGCGGGGCAATATTTTTGGATTCAACAAACTCAGGATGATGTGAAGGTTACACTAGCATTGGTGTCGATGGAGGGCCACGCACTCCATTGGATGACCTGGTTACAAGAACGCCGACCTCTCCTTACTTGGCAGGATGTGCGCCGTGAAATTTTAGTCAGATTCAGTAGTGCTTTGGCCATGAACCTGTATGAAGCAATTGCGACAGTGAAGCAGACAACTACGGTGGAGGTCTACATCCGTGAATTTGTAGAAAAATCAGCCCAAATGCAAGGGTGGTTGGAGGCAGCTTTCATAGGCCAATTCCTCAATGGGTTGAAAGATACTATCTGTGCTCATATCTGATCGCATGAAGCTCAAGACCTCTACGACACGATGCAGTTAGTTCGTGAGGTGGAGAATGAAATCAAGATTTGTGGGAAGAAGATGACGAGTGGATCATTATTCCCATCTTATAGACTTGGTGCTAGGGCTGGGTCAATATGGGACATCACTCGGTCAGAGGATGGTGTACTCGGGCATTCCATTACAGCTAGCAGACCTGGAGCCCCAAGGTCTCCTATTTTAGGACTAGCGTTGAATGTCAATCGGCGTGTCTACTCAGACACTGGCTCAAAGGTCAATTCGGCCACAAGTTCGGACCACAACAGTGTAAGTTCCGACTTAGTGCCAGGCCATTCCGAGCTGAATCGGAAAACTCGTCAGTATACACAAAAAGAATTTCAAGATTTACGAGCTAAAGGATTATGCTTTCGGTGCCATCAACCTTTCTACCCTTTTCATCAATGCCCGAACAAAACCTTCCGTGCACTTATTTTGGGAGAGGAAGAAGACCAGGACCCCAGTAACATCTCTACATCGGAAAGTGGTGACTTCCCTAGTACTCTAGAAGATGGCGCTTCCCAAATCCTGCAGATGGGACTTCCTTGTTTCGCATGACTTCAAACCGGAAGATTAGCATGATGAAGATTATGGGGAGTATTAATGCTTCACCAGTTATTGCTACGATCGATAGTGGCGCAAGTCATTGTTTCATCTCTCCTACATTGGTTACTCTACTAAACTTACCCATCTCTATGACACCTATATTTGGGATGAAATTGGGTGATGGTCATTGCAGAGAAACTCATGGGGTTTGCTGCAACACGGTAATATCAATGGCTTCAATTTCGACGACAGTGGATTGTTATCTTTTTCCATTAGGTGGAGTTGATGTGATTTTGGGAATCTCATGGTTACAAACCTTGGGGGATGTCAAGGTGAATTGGTTTAAAATGACAATGGCAATCGCTCACGATGGGGATTATGTGCAAATCACGGGGGATTCCTCACTTTCCAATTCAAGTATTTCTTGTCATTCTTTACACCGCCTATACGATGTCGAGTTTACAACACTCTTGTGGTCCTTGGTTTTGGGTGAAGTGAACAACACTATCGCCACCTCAACAGTTTTTCCTGCAGATTTACATTAGTTGCTTGAAGAATTTGCAGCTGTATTTGAAGAATCCAGTGGCCTTCCACCACGGCGACCTACTGACCACCAAATTCTTCTTAAAGAAGGAATCACAACCATCAATAGTAGGCCATATCGGTATGGGCACATCCAGGAAGATGAAATTGAGTGATTGGTTGCCGAAATGCTAGCTTCTGGGATTGTGCAACCCAGCAATAGTCCCTTTGCTAGTCCAGTTTTATTGGTTCGCAAGAAAGATAAAAGCTGGAGGTTTTGTGTTGACTATTAGGAGCTTAATAAGGCCACAATACCAGATAAATACCCTATTCCTGTCATCCAAGAATTACTAGATGAATTGTATGGGGCTCAATTTTTCTCCAAAATCGACCTCCTATTCGGATACCATCAAATTAGAGTGCGACAGGAAGACATTCCAAAGACGGCCTTTCGCACACACTTGGGCCACTATGAATTCAAGGTCATGCCATTCGGTCTTATGAATGCCCCGACGACTTTTCAAGCCACAATGAATGACATTTTCCGGCCGTACCTTCGTAAGTTTGTATTTGTTTTTTTTTGATGACATACTCATTTATAGTGTTCGTGGCAAGAGCATATGCAACACTTACGGTTGGTGTTTGAGATCTTGTTAGAACAACACTTTCTAGTTAACAGGAAAAAGAGCTCATTCGGCTAGATGTCTATTGAATACCTGGGCCATGTGCTATCTCATAATGGTGTCTTGATGGATCTTGCAAAAGTGGAGAGCATCCTCAATTGGCCTGTGCCAACGTCTCTTAAAGCAGTACGAGCCTTCTTGGGGCTCACGAGGTATTATTGGCGTTTCATTAAAGGATATGGGGAGTTAGCTCGCCCTTTTACTAATATGTTGAAGAAAGACTCTCCTACCAAATTTGCATGGTCAACAGAAGCTGATGTGGCTTTTCACCGGTTGCAACAAGCCCTTACTACGGCCCCAACATTAGCAATGTCTGATTTCACCAAAGTTTTTATCATTGAATGTGATGCTTCGAGTGGGGGCATTGGCGTTGTACTCATGCAAGACAATCACCCAATTGCGTTTTTTAGTAAGTCACTCGCATCGCGGCATTTAGCAAAGCCTGCCTATGAAAAAGAGCTCATGGCCCTTGTTCTTGCCATCTGTCAATGGTGGCCTTATTTAATTGGCCGGTGTTTTTTTGGTGTGTACTGATCACAGCAGTCTTCAACACATTTGCACATTTGGAAACAACAAGTCATCACTCCCGCTCAACAAAATTGGGTTACTAAACTTCTGGGTTATGAATTTGATGCGGAGTACAAGCCGGGCAAAACCAATCAGGCTGCTGAGCTCTTTCACGCGTAGTGGAGAATATGGAATTTGCTGCACTATCACTATCGTATTGGGCTGATTGGAATCACCTCGCATCTGATATTACACATGATGTATCCTTACAGCAACAACTATAGAAAATTCAGCACCAACCACTTAAATACCCTAATTACAAGATTGTCAATGGTAAAATCTTCTTCAAAGGCCGGCTTATGATTCCCCCCACCTCATCTTGCATCCCAAGGTTACTTGAAGAATTCCACAGTATTTCCCAAGGGGGTCATTCTGGGGCTATGCATACCTACAAACAAATCGCTGCTAACCTACATTGGCAAGGTATGATGAAAAGGGTCAAAGATTATGTGGCTGCTTGCTTAACCTGCCAACGCAACAAATATGAAACAATGTCCCAAAAGGTCTCCTGCAGCCATTTCCAATTCCCAACCAAATTTGGGAAGAGATCTCCTTGGACTTCATTACCGGGCTGCCTAAATCTAAAGGAGTGGTTTGTATTTTAGTTGCGGTGGATAGACTCAACAAGTACGCTCATTTCCTCTCATTAAAACACCCATTTACTGCCAAAGGAGTAGCTGATCTCTTTGCAAGGGAGGTGGTTAGGCTTCATGGTGTGCTGTTCTCCATCGTTAGTGACCACGATCCCATCTTCATGAGTTGCTTTTGGAGAGAGTTCTTTGCCACATGGGGTACTCAACTTAAAATGAGCACACCGTATCACCCGGAAACCGACGGTCAAACTGAAGTTCTTAATCGGTGTTTAGAAACTTATCTTCGTTGTTTCACTTCCGAACAACCTAAACAATGGCAACATTGGCTTCCTTGGGCGGAGTATTGGTACAATACTAATTATCATTCCGTAACCCATTCAACTCTTTTTGAAATTGTATATGGCCGTCCTTCTCCAACTCTTCTTCAATATATGCCCGGTGAGTTTCTTATAACTGCTGTTGCCTAAGAACATCAGGAGAGATCTACCATCCTTCAATAATTGAAAAGACATCTTTCTCAGGCTCAGTTCCAAATGGCTCACTCGGCCAACAAAAAACGCAGGTTCGCTGAATTTGAGGTTGGAGATTCAGTCTTTCTCAAATTGCACTCATATCGCCAACATTCCATTCAACATCGGTTGTTAGCAAAACTCGCTCCTAAATACTATGAAACTTTCAAAATCCTCTAGAAAATTAGCCCACTTGTGTACAAACTGCAGCTACCCTTGGGGGCACCCAGTTTTTCACATATCTCTCTTAAAGAAATTGGGTTCCCATCCTGTCTCACATGTACTGCCACAAGATTTCTCCTCTGTTGAGCAATCTTTCATTCCAGAGCAAATTGTTCAGGTTTGAGACTTAAGCCCCAATACATGTCCCTGCCATCAGGTGTTAGTGCGGTGGCACAACCATTCCCTTGATGATGATACTTGGATGTCTTGTGCTGATTTTCGGTGTCAATTTCCTCACTCCAACCTTGTGGACAAGGTTTGTTCTGCCCAGGAGAGAATTGTTAGCCATTCACAGCACCCACTAAGAGTTTACGCCAGAAGAAAGAAGGTCAATGGTCAAGGCAATAACTGTGTGCATGACCACTAGTGGGTATTATGGGAAATTCCATAGTGATACTGTAACCAAGGGTTCACGTGCAAGGATTATATCAAGGGTTAGCAAAGGGGATCTGGGGGAAAGAAAAGAAAGAAAGCTTTGATAACCTTACAGATTGGCCTCTATCTTCCAATTACTTTCTATCAGATTAATAGTGAGGTGAGGTAAATTGATAGTACTCATCCTTTAAAGGGGTAATATAAACTAGTTTAGGGTTATCAATAGATGAAGTGCAACTTGACTCTGGTAGACCTAAAGGAGTCTGATTAATAGCGATAGAATCAATCAACCAAGGGCAGAGAGATCACTTGAATTGAGAAATTGTGTGGTGTGGGAAGATCATAAATCTTTAGACAAATAAAATTATGGAAGTTGATTTGACAAAAATGTTTGGACTTCTAATTTGTGTACCCTAGCATGTAAAGATGGTATGCATTGATCCGCAGATATATCAAACAAGACATTAATAGGAAATTCTTGTCCATGTCTATTGCATCGTTTTGGTTACCCAATAATAGTTTGTGAGAGACTGATATGGAATATATGCACGCTTTGAGTAGAACCATGACCTTCACTACAACCGTACCTTGTAAGTTGTTGACAAGAGTTTTTTCAGGGTTTTTTCTCATGACAATAGCTACATTCATCTGAAGTGATTTAGTCAAAGATTTTGTTATGAGTTTGATGGAGCCTGTATTAGCTGTAGCCACAAAAGAAATTTGAGATTTACCAATGCTAGAGATGGGAGACATGCGGTCAAAATGTGTGCAATATAAGAGAGAATCCCTGATAGACTCAAAATCCTATATTGAAGCCATCAACAATTGATTTATACGTTTTTTCTATATTTGAGGACAAGATTTGCTTGTAATTTAGTAGGCTCCATAACTATTAATTGATCCCACGTTATACTTAATTTAGTCTAGACATCTTGACTAGAGCAGTCACCTTGGTAGACAGCTCGTATTCGTTTTTGCAATTAATTTATTTTATTTTATTTTATTTTATTATATAAATTTGCTAGAAAATTTCATGCAGCTTTAGCAGTATAAAGTTTTAATAATTGAATACAAATATCCTAGGTAATTGTATTGTTGATCCATGTGATGATTTTTGCATTGGCAATATGCCATCTCGTAGATGGTGTTCTGGATTAGAGAAAGCTTTTGCAAAACTATTATGCTTGACAAAGAATAGACTTAACTAAAGATCCATCAATATAGTTCAACAAACTTTTCTTTTAAGAAAATTTGGTCATCCCATAATATTGACATTTACAATTTGAACACTAAATCTAATGGCTTTAATTTTGTCAAGTGATCCCATCACCAAGGAAAAAAAAATTCTTCTGTGAAAAATAAAACTGTTATAGGACCAGAGAAAAGTCCCCCTCAGCTACGGTACCACAGTCAAGATTTCTTTTCTTTCTTCAAAGCTTGGCTCTTGATACCAATTAATGCAATTCATAACAACAAACAAACTATTGAAAGTAATAGATGTAATCTGAGAATCTAAAGAATAGTTTTTCTCAGTTTATACTATTGAGGTATAACATTCTTTAAATAAGAGTAGGATTATGGTTTTCTAAACTTAACCAAAAAGGCATTATTACTCTTGCACTCTAAACATGTACTTTTATTTTAACACATGCAAACATTTTAGTGGAGATTAATCAGGTAAATGAGCAAGCAGATGTCAATCAAAATTTGTAATGGCATATTTATTCTCTTTTAAATTTCATTAATATGGTTTCCTGCAGTTTCTTTTAGAGTAGTTGTTACTTCTGACTTGCATTGTTCAGTATTGGTAATTAAGGTCTCAATATTACCAGGATGGCGAAGATGTGGGAAGTCATGCATGGTCAACATGAACACCAGCTGAGGATTGTCTCTGATCTCAGAGACCTAGACATCTCCAATTCTCCCAAGGAAACAAGTGAACATCACTATGATCGCACCGTTCAACTCTGGCAGGTTGTGAAGGAGTGGCAGTCACAATTTCATAAGCTCATTAGCCATCAGAAAGAATACATCGGGTTCCTCAATGATTGGCTAAGGTTGAACCTAATCCCCATTGAAAGTAGCTTGAAGGAAAAGGTGTCATCTCCTCCGAGAGTACATCAACCTCCTATCCAAACTCTCCTGCACACGTGGCATGACTATCTTGAGAAGCTTCCTGATGACCTCGCTAAGAGTGCTATTTCAAGCTTTGCTGCAGTCATAAACACGATAATGCTGCTCCAACAAGATGAGCTGAAACAGAGGGAAAAATGTGAGGAGATTAGGAAGGAGTACGTCCGAAAGACACGAGCTTTTGAGGATTGGTACCACAAACACTCACAGAGGAGGGCAGGTATACCTGAGGAGGTTGATCCAGAGAACTTAGAGACAGCAAATCAAAAAGACCCAGTAGCAGAAAGGAAGTTTGTCGTCGAGTCTTTGAAAACCAGACTAGACGACGAGATTGAGGCACACCAGAAACTCTGCAGACAGGTGAGGGAGAAATCACTTGGGAGTCTCAAATCACACCTTCCAGAGTTGTTTAGAGCCATGTCCGATTTCTCTCGAGCTTGTTCTGAAATGTATAAGAGACTGAGACCAGTTCCTCAGATGCAGAATCCTGTGGCCAACTGAGGACCCAACATATACTAGATATATGTACCTTTAGTCTGTTTATGCCCCCATTAATTTTGTTTTTATAGGGGATTGAAAGAAGAAATCTTGGGTTGTTTCACCATGTAATTTATGTTTTTTTTTTTTGGTTAAATTAAACTGCGGAGTTTGATGTTTGCTTGTTGTTTTAAGGTGTTTTTTTTTTCCAGGAAGTATCTGTTCTTCCCACACTAATCTTGGTCTGCATGGGATTGAAAGGGGGGATTTGGGATGGTTTCACTATGTAATTTATGTACATTTGCTTGACTTATATATATATATATATATATATATATATATATATATTTTATTATGTGCTGTTTCAGATGAAAAGGGCATTTGCAGGCATTCTTTTCTTGAGGGAAAATGTATCTTGTTTTTAACAAGCAGTATATAGGTTTATATTTTCGTTGAGGCTTTTACTTGTTACCCTTCTTTTAATTTTATTTTATTTTTCATACTGGCAATAATAATTCTTAAATTTGGGTGGAAATAACTTTTTTACCCTTTTGTTTATTAAATATGTTTTTTTTAATTCGTAGAATTAAACAGTAGAAATATGATTGATTTTGATAACTAAATCATAGGTCATTAGAAGTGAAAAAAAATATACAATTCGTTTTAAATTAAAAAATAGGGTTCTTTAAAGTTAAAAATAGGAAGTATTTTCATATTTTATAGACCCATATGCAATGACATCTATTACAAAAGTGATTTTACATAAATAAAAAAATGAGTATATTATTACAACCAAATCAAAACATTAAATATTGCTATAGTAAAAGTAAAATTAAAAGGGCTGACAAGTATATTTGAAAACTTTACACTTTAATATAAGAATTTATACATGTATATTTGGAGAATGTACTTCTTTTTCGAATGTTCATAATGACAAAATCAAAATCTCTAAAATTTTTATCATAGTTTAGAAACTTAAAGCATCAGGGGAGAAATTCATTTGTTTTTAAGTTTTTGAATTTTGTTGAATAAAAAACCACTTTTAAAACTAATGCAATCTGAAAACAAAAATAATTTTTTTTTTAAAAAATTGATAGCCCAATGGTACTAAAAACGAGTGAAATATTTAAAAATTTTTGAATTCAAGTATTGTTGGATTCGGTAACAAGTCCCTGGTTATGTGCACAGTTTTGTTGCCCAAACTCTATTTTGCCAGGACATATAGGTTGGACGATTAATATTTGATTCATGCATCGCTCTTGTAAAAAAATAAAATAAAAAAAAATAACAGAATATTTTTTTTTTTAAATTTTACTCTTGTCCGGTCATATGGATTTGCCACTTTACTGGTTTTTTAAATTAAAAAA
Source organism: Dioscorea cayenensis subsp. rotundata (assembly GCF_009730915.1). NCBI lineage: Eukaryota > Viridiplantae > Streptophyta > Magnoliopsida > Dioscoreales > Dioscoreaceae > Dioscorea > Dioscorea cayenensis. The sequence continues at coordinate 6,020,758 of NC_052477.1, forward strand.
AAAAAAGTCTCGCACGCTAAAACAAATAAATGTTGTATTAATTGTAACTTCTAATTAAAATTTATCCAGAGATTTTCATGCAATTATATAATTTTCAGGGGTTATAAATGCAAAATAACAGCGGTCAACAAGAGCCGCGAGGTTTGAAGTGAAATTTACGCAAACTAACCAAAAACCAACGAAACTTCATCTCGTTTATGTCCAAGCACCCACAAAAACTGCTTTTTTTTTTTTTCATTGTCTTGTTCCGATAAACATCAACACTGGATCCGCACCGTCTCACGCTTTCCACCGAATGGGCATCTCTCAATCCTCTCCTTCCGACGCTTCCATCCACCAATTCACTGTCAAGGTGAGTTTTTTCTCTGGATTTTTTGGTTGATATCCTCTTTGGAGATGCTAAATTTCAATGTTTGTTGTTGTTGTTGTTGTTTGATGATCAGGATTGCAGTGGAAAGGATGTGGAGCTGGGGATTTATAGGGGAAAGGTTCTTCTTGTTGTGAATGTTGCTTCAAAATGGTATTTTTCTATTGATACTCTAATTTGTGTTTCTTGATTTGTTGTTTGTGATTTGTGGTTTGGAATTTCTATTGATACTTTGTTTTTGGGAAACAGCGGGTTCACTGATAAAAATTACACCCAATTGACCACGCTTTACAACAAGTACAAGGACAATGGTTTGGCCTCGCTCTTTTTCTCTCTTGTTTTTGTGATTTGAGAATGATTTCTTTCTTTGGAGTGATTGTAGGGTTTGTGATTTATTTATTTATTTGTTTTTGGATGTGTTCTTCTGAGCTATTTTATTGGGGATTGAGTGAAGAAGATATTAGTATTACCAAAGTATTTAATTCTTGGATAGAGTAGTTATTTCCTTTGGCTCTGATTGGGCTTTTGTTGGTTTTCAGATTTTGAGATTTTAGCATTTCCATGCAATCAATTCTTGCGACAAGAGCCTGGTTCTAGCAATGAGGCGAAGGAATTTGCTTGCACAAGATATAAGGCAGAATATCCGATATTCCAAAAGGTAATTAATGTATTCTTTTTAGAAGCATATTTGAATTGAAATATGAGAATCATGACACATTCACTAATTAGAGTTTCATTGATAGTTTTTTCATTGGCGAGCTTATCACAATGCATTTATTTAGTAATTTTGGAATTAATATGAAAGATTTATGTTGTTACCAGGGAAATTAGGGAAATGTTCATACTTTAAAATTGTTTGAATATGAGTGTAGAACACAAGTCTTCTTTATCACATCTTGTGTCTTTTATCACAAAATATGTGTGTTTATGTTAACAATTAATCTTTTATAGAAGCAAACTTTGTCACTATCAGTTTAGTTGAACTAGATTGACAAACGATATATAGTTCTTGTTTTAGGTGCTAGTGCATTAAAAATTAATGAAGTGATAGTGTATGTAATGTCGATGGTCATTTTCCTATTGGCAACTTATTCAATAACCATAGTCAAATTATCATGCACTTAATAAGAGCTATTTTGTATGGTCATTTGAAATCAAGATCCTCCATAAATAGAGAAGATTCATGCAAAAATTGAAAATGATAGAAAGAGGGAATGCTCACCCCTGATCTTGTATCTCCTGTTTTTCATGGTTGAGGATCGCTCAAATACTCATGACCAATTAAGCATCACCTGTTGGTTGTGATAATCCAATCCTAGAAGCCACTTGCCAAAGAAAAACAAACTATTTCTCCAAATAACACCATTAAAGATATTTGCCTTTATAAGATACCCTGAAGGCAAATTTTGAATCCACATAGAATTAAAAATAGATATCTTATTTTAAAGCAAATTTAACTGGCAATCTGTAAAGGAAATCAAGCTAAACCATATTAAGAAAGGAAAATTTGGAGTCCATATAAGAATAAAGACAAATCTTAGGGTCCAAGAAAAAACGCTTACTGGCAGCCATTAGAGGAAATCAAATTAGAAAAGGCCAAATTTGGGAAATATCAAGTTTTCTAATAGGTACTAGCATCGCCTTGATAAAACCTGCCAAATTGATGCTTGTAGAAGCAGACTTGAACCTCACCTATAGTTGCATCAACATTGTGATTGTGGATGCTTAGAATAGGAAATCGAAAGCATTAAATAAGTGGGAGTTAATGTAAAAGTTCACAATCCATGAAGTGTGATGAGTGATTCATTTGAAAATGCAGAAATGCTTTGCCTTGAGCTGATCCCAATGAATTTTGACAATTCCTTGATTATGATTTCTACAGACTATGGTATTAAGTAAGAAATGGAGTCAAAGAAAGTTATAAAAATCAGATTCAACTGCTGATTAAGTATGATAGGAATGTGATCTAGGACCACATTGAAGAGGGAAGGAATCTTGCTTGAGTATTCTTATTAGTTACATGTAGGGGGTTTAATCAACATTTCTAGTCTTGTAAGTTACAGCAATATATCAAATAGTGATGAACACAGAAGGAATGCTGAAATTTTGTTGGGAATAGTGCATCCTAAACAGGGAAGAGGTGCTTAAAAAGAGTGAATAGATTAAGCAAAAGCAATGAGCTTGAAGCAAATAATTATATGCAGAGAATATAAACATCTTTTGCTGATAATGAGTTATTCTAATTCATTTGCAAAAGTAATGGTGTAATTTCAGGCTTCTAATTTTGGCCTTTATTTCTTGATAAATGATCATAACTTAGGCTATCGTGCTTCTCAGATTTTAGTTTTTTTTTCCTGAATAGAAAGAATACATAGAAAAATTTTGCGTAACCCATAACTTGACCTAAATGACTTCGCAATGAATGCAGGTTTACTGACATGGTCATTTATTTTGTACTCAGATTTTAGTGAAACAGTGCCATTCTCCCATTCTGATAGGCTAAGAAAGTAAAATCCTATGACATAGGACAAGAAAAGGCTATCGCTTGATTTTGTGAAGAATATGGAAGAATATTAACTCACTTCCTAATAGATAAAGATAACACTATAAAAGATCATGACTTACTGGCAATAAATCCTGCTAATTTGGCATGGTACTATCTAGAATCATACAAGGAAAGTATGGAAGTATATTCCTTTAATTGTAAATTGCAACTTTAGTGCTTGCCTTACAAAATAATACTGGGATATATGAAAATGTTTGGACAATATTCACTTGGTTGCAGGTAGTGATGCTTATGGATATTACTCTTTGATTTTAGTAGTGTTGATTGAAATTTCGGCATTTAAGGGAAGCAAACGTTCATAATGAAAGGGAAGAATTCACGAAGGAATAAATTTTTTTTTATGATACGCTACTTTCATCCTCTAAATTGTTCAAATTATGTTTGCTAAGGCCTCAGTAAAGGGCTGCAAACACCCATGAGTACTTTGTTCAGGTTTGCACCTTCTGAGGTAGAAATGGAAACAAAAAGCTGGATTCATGGGTCTCACCGTATTCTTAAAACTTTTTTTTCCATAATACCTTTTCTATTTGAGGATGCAAGACTTTGATATCATGTGATGACATTCATCTTTCATGGAATTACTGTTATGGTTATATATCACTTCTTGAAAATAATCAGGCTATAGTTCTCTTAGTGACTAGCTTAAGTGGACTATTTACGAAAAAAAGGTACTAATTATGATCCTTTTATTTGATACCAACATCTATTTAGAGTTTGCTCAAATGGTGAGCATCTTTGCTTTAAGATCTCTTGTACGCAATGTGCTTTTTCTGACCTTCTAAGCTTTCTTCCGAAAAGAATCACTGCTGAACGGTTCTGATGCCATTGCGCCAATTCTGATTCTGAAGATTTCTTGAGAAAAAAAATATGGTTTCCTGCTAGTTGTCAAGGGAAGGGTTGGAACTGAATCAGAGGAATGGAAGGAACACAAATGTAACTAGGCCAGATTTCTTTTCTTGTTCATCCTGATGAGAAGGCCAAAAAAGAACATCACAAATTACACAGTAGGTTCTTCAGTTTTGTGTATGGCACAAACCTGAGCTTACCTTGTTCCTTATTTGTAGGTTCTTGTTTTCTATAGATGAGTAAGACAACATTTAGGTTCCGCACCATCTATGTGTTGCAATTGAAGGTTTAATCATAGAAGTCCTTTATAAACCTGTTTACAGTGCTTTCTTGTGGGTACTTAGCTCTTTCATGCCATGCCCTTCCATGTTATAACTTGACTTGCCATATGGTCTAATCAATAGAGGTTCTATCAGCAATATATTGATTATATCATGCAATTAACATTAATCAATGCAATTAAAGGGATTTGGGACGTCCGAACCTAGGATTAGGAGCGGGATAAGCACCTGTCTTAAGACTGATTTTACCTTTGTGCAAGGATTGGGGACAACTCGCCTATGGTGGAAAATGGCTTGGCCTAACAAATTCATAGGTCCAAATATCCGAGGTGGGATTAAACTTTGCTATTGTAGGAGAGATGACTTTTGTTTGGTTGTATATAGACTTGGTTTTTTGCCCAGCTTGGACCCAAAATTAGTTTCTAACTATTCTTTTCATCCATTGTGATAGCTTGATTTATTAATACAAAAACACTTAAAGGATAATATTGGACAATGTGTTGGCTGACTATTCAATGCTAACATTGGTTCTGAACTAATCACTTCAAAATTCAGAATTGTTCAATGCCCTTTTGTATAGTTTGTGTGTAATATAGTATTAGAGCTTGGTTTGTGTATGATGTAGCCAGATAAAATAAACTAGCACATATCAGGGGCTGTATTAGAGTAACCAATAATCCCACATCAGTTAATTGGGAAAGCATAGATTTGAATATATAGCCTTAGTCTTTCATCCAACAAGTTTAAGCTTTTGGGTTCGAGTCTAGATAGTGTGTTTGGCTTGCATCTAACGGTTTTTCTCTGCCTTCCTGCTCATGTTTGTCTATCATGTTATATGGGGTTCACTTATTTACATCCTATGCTTGATTGAATTGCGTCATCCTGAACTTTGAGACATCAAGAAACTACTGTTTTTTTATTGTTAGTCCCATTCAGGTGCAACTTTCTTATTGCCTGAATTTACTCATTTTCTCTCTTTGACTAGAAAAAAAGCACAATTATAGAATTCGGCAATAATCCTTGCCCGTCTTAATTATTATTTCTAGGTCAAAGTAAATGGCCCTAGCACTGCACCGATATACAAATTTCTCAAGGCCAGCAAACCCGGGTTTCTAGGTTCCAGAATCAAGTGGAACTTCACCAAGTTTTTAGTTAATAAGGAAGGTAAAGTCATTGGGCGGTATGGGACTTCAACTCCACCATTGTCGATTGAGGTACATTTTGCTAATTGTGCATTTATTTGCGTGTTTCACTGGGAAATATTTCTGTTTGGATGGTGTTTCCTGTCTTCAAACAAAATGAAAATTTTCATGTTATCATGTATTAATGCAGAGAGACATCCAGAAAGCGCTTGCTGAAGACATATAGTATTCTGCTGTTTTGTGTGAATTATCTGCACAGAGAATCTATAGTTCTTTTTCTTGGTTCGTTTGTGTTTTGTCGATTGGTTCAATCTGTAGATAACCAAACTTTTCGACAATGTCCAGGTTGCTGGTAGTGTTAATTTTCTGTGTATGGCCCGGTCCGGTCTGGTCCTGTTTTCTGAGTTTTGATAAGCCAATGCATAATGTCCTTAAGTGATGCAACTTTCTATAAGAGAAATTTCAGTTGAGCTGATAGTATAAATCTTGGTTTATTTGAATGCTGTGGGGCTTATATATATATATATATATATATATATATCTATTAATATTAGAGGACGCTGGTTGGAAAACATCTGTGGATTGTATTGAGGCTTTTATTTTATTTATTTGTTTGTCTATTACTTCTATTATTTTTCTTGAAAAGAGTTTATATGTTACTTGAAGCAGCTGTATTTTAACTAGGTTGGCTGAACTGAGTTTTGCTGATTTTCATGGAAAATAAGATTAATTATTTTTTCATTTAAAGTTTGTACAAAATGAAAAGAATGATTAAATTTATTTTGCACCTTAACAGTGGTGCTTGCGAGTTTGGCTCTTTAAATTTTTTTTTTAAAAGTTATATATATATATAGATAGAAAAATGGATTGTGGACAGCCATAGATAGATGTCTAAAATGGGCCGGTACGGCCCAATATGACATGCGCTTGCAGCAGATCAGGCATTCTACATCTTTGGGCCGGAAGGCTTTCCTGGCAATCACGCTGAACAGAACGGCCCACCTACTGCTTGGAACCACCTTTTGAGTTGTGATTCCACCGACAAAATTCTGTGGGAATCACAGTGGAACTGAGACGTGACCTCACAACAATTTAGTTTTTTTGAATATTGGGATAACCCAGCATTGGTGTTACTAACCCCAATACCGGGGCTAGCACTATAAAAAAAATAAAATAAATAAAATAAATTTTTTAAAAAATAAAAATTAGTTTTTGTGAGGCCGTGGTTCACTGTGATTCCCACGGAACAAAGTTCGTGGGATTACAACTCCCTGGCAGATGGGGTGTAACCCTTTTTTTTTTTTTCAAAATATACATAGAAAAATTCCAAAAACCTAGGAAATGCTTAAAAAAAATAATATTCTTTAAGATTTGTATATATTGAGAATTACATTGTTTATATGGAATTTTTAATTCCTAATTATTATAAAAGTAAAAGAAATAATAATAATAATGAGCTAAATTTAAAAAAAAATTAATTAAAAATTTAAAAAAAGAGAGGGAAAAAGAGGGGGTTTGAAGTTTAAAAAAAAATTTTAAATAAAAAAAAAGAAGGGATAAGGATTAAAAAATTTTGAATTTTTGAAAAAATTCTCTCACAGGATTGAGGATTTTTCTTGGGGAAGTTGAGGATTTTCGGGGACTAAGGAGAAAGAACGAAAAGTTCGAAAAAAAAAAAGAGAGAAAGAGGAGAGACAGAACAAGGAGAGACTGAGAAGGGGACAGAGAGAGTTTTGAAGAAGGGAGGAAGGAGTAGACGAAGAGAGCTTGACAAAAGCGAAAAAAAGAAAAAAAGAAAACGATCGGTTTCATATAGACAAAAACAAGAGGTACTATGTTTTCCTTAAAAAAATATTATATATAATTTTTGCATGCATTTAAAGAAAAAAAAAGGATTCATGCCCATGCATGCAACCATGATACAAGTTTAGCACGCATTTCTTCTCTCTCTAATATATATATATATATATATATATATATATATATATATATATATAATTTGTCCATGCAATTAAAGAGAAATACATGCACATGCATCAGCATGAATTTTTTTTTTTTATGCATTTAAAGAGAAACAAAGCATGTGCATGTACATGCATGTATTTCTTTCCTCTCTCGTTCACACTCTCTCTTTTTCTCTCTAAAAAATATATATATATAATTATTTTCGTGCATTTAAAGAGAAGCACATGCATGTTCATGCATGCATTTCTTCTCTTTTCTTCCCCATACTCTCTCTCTCTCTCTCTCTTTCGATCGATCGATCTCTTGGTGCTATCGAGATCGCCGGAACTAGGGTTCGTTCATCGTCGATTAGAGTTCCGTCAAGATGTTTAGCCGGGCGTCGAAGAAGAGCGACAACACGAGGTACAACGAGATACTTGGAGTCTCTAAGAATGCTTCGCAAGATGATCTAAAAAAGGTTTATCGTAAGGTGGCCATTAAGAACAATCCCGATCGGGAGAAGTTCAGGGAGTTAGCGCAGGCTTATTAGGTTCTTAGTGTCTCTGAGAAGCGTGAGATCTATGATCAATATGGAGAGGATGCTCTCAAGGCAGGAATGGGTGGCGTTCACTACAAGAAAGTTACATTTTAAAAACAGAATATTAGAAACAGAATTTATTCTGTTTTAATTTGCAATGCATTAACAACGGAATAACGATCGTTTTAAATATGATTTTTTTAATAACAACGAACTTACAAACAGGGCATTTAAAAAAATATGATTTATTAAAATTTTAAAAAGCTATCGGTTTCTACTCGCTTTTTAATAGAAATGGATGTAAAGCAGATTTAAAAATTAATATATTATTTAAATATCATTAATTATTAAAAATATCCAGTTTCAATCCCTTTCTATTAGAAAGGGACTGAAAACGCAGTTTAAAAATTAATATATTATTTAAATATCATTAAATATTAAAAAAATATTCGTTTTCAAATCCGTTTCTATTAGAAAGGACTAGAAAGCCCGATTTAAAAATTAATATATTATTTAAATATCATTAATTATTAAAAAAATATCAGTTTCTAATCCCTTTCTATTAGAAAGGACTGAAAACGGATTTAAAAATTAATATATTATTTAAATATCATTAAATATTAAAATTATTCGTTTCTAATCGGTTTATTAGAAAGGGATTTAGAAACGGATTTAAAAATTAATATATTATTTAAATATCATTAAATATTAAAAAAATATCCGTTTCTAATCCCTTTCTATTAGAAGGACTTTGAAAACGGATTTAAAAATTAATATATTATTTAAATATCATTAAATATTAAAAAAATATCAGTTTTCAATCCGTTTCTATTAGAAAGGGATTTAGAAACGGATTTAAAAAAATTAATATATTATTGCTTGCTATTAATGTCATGTTATCATCTCAAATAATTAATACTTATTCCATGAGAAATTATTTATATCAAAGTATTGAAATATTTGAAATGATTATAATTAGTTTAGACTAAAATTTATATAAACTTTAGTTTTTTCTTTCATAGAGTCTTATAAAATTATGTGCAAAATTATATATAAATAAATAAATTTAAAAAACTGCTTAATAAGCTAATCTTATGTCAAATAAAAATGTCTTAATAAGCTTGCTTCTCTTCTTCATGTTGCCTCTCTTCAATGGATCCCTCGAAGTACCCCCGCCGCCGTGCCGCCGTCGCCGCCGCGCATCTCCCTCTCCTTGCTTATCTCCGGCGTGTTCTTCTTTGTCGGTGTCATCGGGATCGTCTTCGCCATTGTCGTGCTCCTTCACCCCCCGAGGACACGCTTAGGAACTTCCGGTCAAGATCTAGCGTTGGTGGCGGTGCTGGGTTGGAGGATCGGCCGAAGCTGCTGGGTTTCGTCGGGGTGCAGACGGGGTTTGGATCCGCTGATCGTCAGGCTGCGCTTCGGAGTACTTGGTTCCCTTCCGATCCGGAGGCTCTAGCTCGGTACTTATTCTTCTTCTTCAATGCTTTGATTTTGATTTTTCGAGTTATAGATTTCAGCGAATTTAATGTGTATACATGGTTTGATTTTGATTTTTCGAGTTAGGCTCTAGCTCTAGTATCTTTGAGGAGTTCGATCATTAAGGGAATTTTAGGGTTCTCATTCCTAGTGCTTGATTTCTCTATTGAAGAGCTGAGAATCCTAGTTCCCATCCTGCCTTTTTTTTCCTCTCAAGTTGTTTGATGGATTGAAAACCTAATTAGATACCAGTTTCTCTGAGCTTAAATGGCTATAGAAAGCTAGAGTTGATAATTTTTAACAGCCTTTCTTTGGCATTGGTATTATTATCTACTAAACTACTACAAGTACTGGATTTGTAGAGGTTTTTATTTATTGAATTGTGTGTTTTTATTCTTGTTAATTTTTAGATCTATCTATTGATTGTTTTTTTCTTTGACTGTTAAAAGTGTTATTATTAAGAAATAATTTATATCCAAAGTATGTTAATTAAATAAATCATTAATTTTTTATGGAGATCAATGGCCTCTCCTAGATGAATTGAATGAAAATGGCTTGGAAAGACTCGAAAAACTATAATCTGAGTTGAAACCATAATCATTTATCATAAGACAATAAGCATGTTCTTCAGGTTCATCTGTATCCTTTATTTTAGGTTGAGAAGAAGAAGCTGAAGGATTTGATTCATAATTAGTGAATCGAAAGGATGAAGTATGTTTGTCTGTTGGCCAATAATGAATGCCAGTAGGGATCTTAGTCTTAGGAGTAAGATCTATAGACCAGTCTGTTCCTTCTAATAAGGATGGAGAGATAATTTTTCCTTGAATTTCCCTTATGCCTTTTGTTTCTAAATGCTGAAGGACATTTTGGATAGTAAGTTTATAGGCTGTGGCAGATGAATTTCCTAGACGTCCTACCAAAGCTTTTGAGATTAACAAATTTTCTCTATCCTGCATAGAATCATATCATTTTGTCTTTATAATTAATTTAAAAAATTTGCAGAAATCCCTAACACTGATTAACATGTTAGGAGCTAAATAACAGATTTCTACTCCTTTTGACATATCTACTTCCATGGAGCCAATTGTGGCTTTGTCTGGAATATTGTCAGATGAATCTACCAATGCAACCATAACTTTGGAACCATAATCATTACGATGGAGTGAATGAATTCCTATTAAGATTAAACCAATGTGAATCAAGGGATAACCTGCTTCATGCAGTTTATGCTTTGATTCTTGAGCAATGAAGCTCATTTCTACTTGTTTTGTAGAAGAACAACAAGAAATGATTTCCTCACTTCTATGTTGATAAACCATAGCTTTAGTTTCCCAAAACCCATGTTTATACAGAATTTCTGCAGGCACTAAATTTGCCTTACTTTCCTGCATAGTTTTTAACTGTTGAGCGGGGTCAACCAATTGCTCTAAAATAATCTTCTTTGAATGCTTTTTTCTTTTAGCTTTTTGGAAAACATTTGAATGGTACCCTCTAATAATGTCATGGCTGGGTAAGCCATAACCCATAATCTGTCTTTATTGGTTGATTTGAACATTACATATTCCTGTACATACTTTCTCCATTCATTGGTAATGCAGTCAACAAACTGCAAACAGTGAATAACTTGTTGAGCAAATTGCATATGTTTTGGACTTTGATGGTGAGAAACGAAATGCAATCAAGACCCTGTCCACATTACCCTTCAATCAACATTAGCCATTGTTAAGAAAGAGCGAATTACTAATGTCATGTATGGGGAGTCAATGTCTTCAACCATTTTTCAGGAGTCTGATCCATTCTTATTATTGTACCCAGTGGAAACTCTGGCCAGAGGGTCAAATCCTTTGCCTCGCTGTGTAGAGTTCTTGTTACTAGTTCTCAGATAATTGATATTGGAGCTTATAATTTGTAAACCTTCTTGCCATTAGTTTTTAATTTCTCAGAAATGCACAGGTCTCTTTCTTAATGATTCTGCCTTTGTGACAAAAACAGAAAGTTTTTAGTTCAATCATTTCTATGAGTTACTCAATTGAAATGTCACTGCTCAACAGGGTAGTGAATAATATATGAAACTTGATGCATTCTTTTCTCCACTGTACATGATGCAGGTTCTTTCATCGCGGAGTCTCATGGTATTTCTTATATACTATGTTATCTGATCAGTGGCTGCGGTCTTGCGTACAGGTGAGAACAATGGTAATATATGTTCAGTGATGACTGGATAGCTTTTATTGTCCATCAGTTCTGTTTCACATGGTGCCATGTGTAGATTATTGGGTATGTTCAAACTATATCAATTGATGCTGTTCTCTACTCCTAGATGTTTCCACTTCTTTATGAAAGTTTATGTTTTGCATTCTTTTGTTTCGTCTATGTATTCTTTATATCCTGTTAATGCTTGGCAAAATATGCAAATAAGATTAATGTACTTACAGCGACTTCTACCAGCTCTTTTGCAACATGGACACCTCATGCCATGTGATATGTTGTGTAATTTGAGATGAATTATGGCTCTTATGACAAAAGTTTTCATCATTGTTTCCTCAATTGTGATAATCCTGCCATGCATAATTTGGTTGAGTCTTTCTTTTAGCTTTGCTTGTAAGAAAAAGAAAAAAAAAAGAAATATATATATATATATATATAGATAAATGGAAATTTGGGTTACTCCACACAATTTATTCCATTGCCCCTCAAGGATTGCTTGGCAGAGGAAGTGTGGGAAGGTGTTAAACATAAATACTGGCAGCTAGACACATATTACCTACCCGTTTGTCAGGCTTCAAGTGACTCAGAGTGATGTTTTTGATCGAATTTTTTTCTGTTTTTATATGATTTGGAGTATGAGGAATGATATTATCACTTCAAAACTGCAGCTTTCATATAAGATGTGGCTGATGATCTGATCACATTATTAGCATAACCATCTCTAGCACATCTAGCTTGTTGAGCTGTAGATTTAGTGTTCTGGTTCAAAATAGGTCCAGGTGATAGGAATGAACTTTTCTCATTTGTTTGCTATTTAGTGCTGTAGTTCAGTTAACTTAGTGTGTTTCTGCTAGGTGTTGGTGTTTAAGTTATGCACACATTTTTCTCAAGTTGTATTCTATACTTGTATGCTCACTTCTTTACCTCTTAAATGATCCGGCCACTTCACATTTTATGTCCACTCCTTTTTGTTGCCTATTTACATGGTTCTGCTGGTTCATGTGAACTTTTGTTTTATGTACTTCCATAGATGGTTGACCACTAATATAGAATCAGATTAAAGTTTGTTGTAAGTCTAAATTCTTATCTAGTTTCCAAATAGATGAATATCATCTTTTATTCGAGATTTAATATCATATCTTTTTTTTCTCTTTGAGATGATCTAACGATTGAAAATACAAGTGTTCTTTTTTAATACAACCAAATTGCAGCCGGATGTATTTCTTTCAAATAAGAAAATGCTTTTACCACACAGACAAATCACCGTGCTATGTTATGGTTTCATTGTAGAGACATGTTATTATGTTATGAGTGGCTGTGATTGGTGCTTCTAAAAGAATGTTTGTTAGTTAACGTTTGGTCCTGGCGTTAAACTTCAAAGTAAGAAATAGTCCTTTCGAATTTGCTATGTTTGACTCTCATTTTGCCTCATGTTAGGAACAATTATTGAGAACTTGATTGCCTGGAGTATTTGAATCAGGTATGTTCTCTCTCTCTTTCATTTGGTTTCCTAGCCATCTGGTTTCCTATCCATTCATTGATCAGCACAAGTTCATTTAGTTTTGAACAATTTTTTTAGATAACTGGTTTCACTTTATACATTTGAGAGCTATTTAAGTCCTACTCTGCTTGTTTTTTTTCTATGATATGATGGTATCATTTGGAAATATTAAGGTTACCTGTCATAAACCAGGCGTGTCACTTCTGTAGATAGTTTTTCATGCATTCCAGGACCAGGACCTTTTCAAGTAAGCTGTCTCTGATGTGCCTGCAAATGATGTTATGTGGTTTGCATCCTACCTTTTTGTTACCTTTCAATATTGATTTCTGATTCAGTTATCAATTACTGAAACCCTAATGCATGAGTCATGACAAACATCAGCTGCTCATTAGTGTCAATTTTTTTGCTTTCTAGTTTGATGCTTTACAGAAATAATTTAGATGAAGCTTATACCCATTATGGTCCTAGGGGTGCAATGAAGCTGAGTTGAGTAGAGCTTTGAAGTGTTTAAGCTTGGCTTGGCAGAATTGTTTGTAAACTTGAGCTCGAAATTCTAAGCTCAAGCTTGTCTCGAATTTGTAAAAACTTAGCTCAGGCTCGATTTGAGCTCGGCTCAAAAATATTTGAGCCAAAAAAATCATATGTAGGGCTGCCAAAGAGCCAAGTTGTTCAGTGAGCTACTCAGAGCTCAATTCTAGAAAAACCTCGTTCTTTGAGCAAACAAGCCTAGTTCGAGTTTGAATAGCTAATCGAGCCAAGCACGAGTCTCACACTACTCGGCTCTTTTAAGACTCGTGAGCCTGCATAACAACTCACAAGCCTCCCTGCTCGTGAGCTTACTTAAAATTGAAAAACTCTCTTTAAGGGCAAGTAAATGAAAGTATATTACATGATTTATGCTTCTTAACATTCTCAATGTTTCTTTCAACTAATTTCAATATTATTTTTATATTGAAATTCATTATACATATAATCAAATTTATATTAATATTAATATTTATGTTTCATTTAGTATTATTAGATCATGATTAATGAATTGGCTCGTGAGTGAACTCATTTAGTAAGCTCGTGAGCCTTGATGAGTCGAGTAGTATGAGGCTCGAGCTTAATTTGATTAGCTACTCAAGCTTGAAAGTCAGATTCATGTTGGACTCGTTTGCTTAATGAACAAGTCCGAACCGAGCTCCTAGCGGCTTGGCTTGATGAATCTCTGAAACTGGTAGTTTATAAGCTTTTTTGGATCATGGATAAATTTTTTTGCTTTTTGACAACTTCATTGTCTGTACTGTATGTTTAATAATTATCTGACTTTGTTCTCTCAAGTCATCAACACATTCTATGAATACAGCAGCATTCAACATTCATACATGCAACTAGATAGCTTATGCAATCATTTTTCATATGTTGCCATTCTTAAACATAGGTCATTTGTTTCCCTTAATATCCATTTGTAGAATATAGTCTTTTGCATTTAAATTCTCAAATAAAAATTATATTATTTAAAATAATTGTCTTTTAAAAAATAAACTAGAGAGAGAGAGATACGTACCTTAAGTATATATGCATTAATTAGTCTTAAGAAGCATTCTAATAGACAATTAATTGCTCATCTTGTATCATTATTTCTCTCATTCTTAAAAACTTCATTATATATTGATGAGGTGGAAACCAAAGAAGAGTTCAGGAGTAATGATAATTTTTAAATGAGCTGTATTTATTTAGTATGATCTATTCTCAATAAATCATCATGCAGTAGTTAATGCCATCCATATGAGGAATATATTTGCAATCAAGAATGAATAATATGCCCCATCATCTTTATTGCTAAACCAGTGCCTAACTTTAGCCCTATATATATATACACACACATGGACACACACCACCAAAAAGGATATATAAAATATATCCAATTCACACCAAGTTCCACATATCACATCAATTAGAAAACTTCATCACTATCTTTTCCCCTCTATTTTTCTCCTAATCTTTCTTTTTTTTTATTTTATTAAATTAGTACCATTATATTCTATTAATATATATTATTATTTTAATTAATTATTATTATGTCCATGTGTAGGCAATGGGGCTAGCAACAACATGCTTTCCATCGGTCCACTCCAATTGATGGGGCGAAAGTAGTTGAGTTCTCAATTGTTTGTTGGTAAAGAGAAGGTATCACCTCTTTCTTGAGTTCTCAATTCATGTGTAGGCATGGAATTCTCCGGAATTTAAAACTCGGTGTGAGAAAGCTACCGCAAACCGACTCACGGAGATTGCAGGACCTGGATCTGGTATATCCCGACACACATGAGGTTCCATTTCTCATGCTTCCCATGCGGATAGATTGGTAATTTGTTTAATATTTATATAAATGTGCTTTTAAATTATAAAGAATTTGTTTGGTGCTAATTGTAACAAAATTCAATTTGTTGTATTATTCTAGTTGGCGATCATGATGTTGGCTTATAGTTGTATTTGTCGTATACTTATTATTTTGTGTTGAACATATATACTTAAATATTTCTTTTTGTATGAATTGATGAGTTTATCTTATTTGTTGGTGTTCTAGGTTAAAAATTTATGTAGCAGGTTTTTAAAAAAAATTAGGGATATAATTTTTATTTTATTTTATTGACTTAAATGTTAGAAACGGATTAGAAACGGATTTATTTGTTTGAATATTGTTTTTTAATTTTAAAAAAACTTTAGGAATGGATTAGGAACAAAAAAGCTATTGTTTCTAATAGGGGAACAAAAATAAAATAGAAAATATTCAGTTTGGAATCCATTTCTATTTTTGTAATTTAGAACGGATTAACAACACATCTTATTCCGTTTTAATTTTTCAAAAATTAGAAATATAATGCTTTCCGTTTCCAATCCGTTTCTAAATTTAGAAACAAAATATTTTTCTGTTTCTATTCAAATTAGAAACAAGGGTATTCAAAACAGATAAATTCCGTTTCTGATCCGTTGCTAATTCACTTTAGGAACGGATTAGAAACGAAAATTACTGTTTCTAAACAGTAATTTTCTTGTAGTGGTTGGTGGCCATGATCCATTTGACATCTTCAAGTCCTTCTTTGGTGGCAGTCCTTTTGGAGGAGGTGGGAGCAGCTGAGGGCGCAGGCAGAGGAGAGGTGATGATGTTATTCACCCCTTGAAGGTTTCATTGGAGGACCTCTATAATGGGACAGAAAAAAAAAAAGTCCTTCCATGATCCAACAGTTGCAACATCCTTGCAATGAGTGCAAAGGCACAGGTGAGACCATCGATGACAAGGACAGGTGTCCTCAGTGCAAGGGAGAGAAAGTTGTGCAAGAGAAGAAAGTGCTGAAGGTTGTTGTTGAGAAGGAGATGAAGAATGGCCAAAAGATTACCTTCCCTGGAGAGGCTGATGAAGTGTCTGATTGCATTAGAGGTGACATTGTGTTTGTCCTCCAATAAAATGATAATCCCAAGTTCAAGAGAAAGGATGATGATCTCTTTGTGGAGAACACACTATTTCTCACTGAGGCTCTCTGTGGCTTCTAGTTTGTGCTTACTCATTTAGATAATAGGCAGATACTCATCAAATCCTACCCTGGTAAGGTTGTCAAGACTGATCAATTTAAGGATTAAAGTTATTGTTGAACCTCGGAGCAACAATGAGATGGATGCACCAAAGTTAAAAAAATAAGTTCCTAGAGTTGCTATCAATTAAGGATTCACTGATCAAGTATGTCTCTGAACTCAACAAAAGGGTTTTCGCTAAATAAAATTATAACTAGCTTCATGGAAATTTCGTAGTTGTTGTGATTTCTATAATTATAATCTATGCTTAGGTGTGCTTATTATTATTTGCTATATATATTCCTAGATAAGATTTTCATTGCTAGCGCTAATGTGCTCATCTATGTTCATATGACTATGACAGAAGCTACTGCCTCTTAATGTAGTTACATTATAATTCTAGCAATGGAGCTTCGTTATTGATAAAAAACGAAGAATGAGTAAAAAGAGGAAAAAATGAAGGAAGAATGAAAAAAAAGAAAAAAAAAATGAAGGATGGGTTAAAAAAAAGAGAGAAAAAATGGAGGAAGAGTGAAAAGAGAGAAGTAAAAAAAAGAGGAAAAAAATGAAGGATGAGTTAGAGAAGAGAAAAAAATTAAGGGTAAAAAAAATGAGAAAGAAGGAAAAAATGAAGAGGGAAAAATTAAAAAAAAATGAAGGAAGATAAAAAAAAAAAGAGAAGATATGAAAATGAATGATGGAGGAATTTATAGAGGATATTTTGGTAATTTTCTTTGCAGGGCCTCCTCTAGAAAAATCCTATGAAATTTCTCTCATTCCACCTTGAAGTTTTGACTTTCTTGGGGTAACGAGAAATTTTCTATGAAATTTCTCTCATTCCACTATGAAGCTTGACTTTCTTGGGGTAACGTGAAATTTTCTATGAAATTTCTCTCATTCCACCGTGAAGCTTGACTTTCTTGGGGTAACGAAAATTTCTATGAAATTTCTCTTATTCAACCTTGAAGTTTTGACTTTCTTGGGTAACGAGAATTTTTATGAAATTTCTCTCATTCCACCTTGAAATCTTGACTTTCTTGGGGTAATGAGAATTTCTATGAAATTTCTCTCATTTCAACTTGAAGTCTTGACTTTCTTGGGGTAACGAGAAATTTTCTATAAATTTCTCTCATTCTACCTTGAAGTCTTAACTTTTTTGGGGTAACGAGAAATTTTCCTGATTTCTCTCATCCCACTTTGAAGTTTTGACTTTCTTGG
This sequence comes from Dioscorea cayenensis subsp. rotundata, assembly GCF_009730915.1. Lineage (NCBI taxonomy): Eukaryota > Viridiplantae > Streptophyta > Magnoliopsida > Dioscoreales > Dioscoreaceae > Dioscorea > Dioscorea cayenensis. Next base: position 6,038,400 of record NC_052477.1, read on the forward strand.
GGTAACGAGAAATTTTTTCATGATTTCTCTCATTCCACCTTGAAGTCTTGACACTCTTGGGGTAAAGAGAAATTTGTCATAAAAAAATCAAATCCACTCTTCAAGCTTATTTTAAGGTCTTTTGACACTCACTGGAGTAAAAAAAGGTGAAATGAAAAGAAAAAATAAAAAATTTTGAAATGGAAAGAAGTGTTAAAAAAAAAAAAAAGTTCACAAAAAAATATCTCTCGTCAACACTTATTTAAAAAAAATTGACAAAAATTTTCTTAAAGTTCATTATGAGGTCTTATTTGCGAAAATGAAGTGGAGAACTCAATTGGTGGCTTAACAAATGGAAATCAAGTTCATAATTATAGCTTGAAATCTATTTTAAAAGCAAAATCAAAATTATCAAGTTAATGACCTAACCATGTTGAAGGTCATGACTTATCCAATGGTCAAGGCTCAAAAGCATTGAAGAGTCAAGACCTAAATACCTCATGCAAGCGACAAATGCAACTTTGAAGTTTCAAGACACCAAGAAGTCAAAGACGTGAGGAGTTTCACAAGTCAAGGAGCTGGAGATTTTACAAGCACAAAGAGTCAAAGTCTTCAGCGATAAAAGAAGCAAAAGTGACCTAGTAGGCAACTCATAAATGTAGAGTGGCCGCAGCTTGAGAACTAAGCAATATGTCAAGACACAAACCCACATACAAAAAAGAAGAAATCAAGGAGGGTCATATTCACAGAGTTAAAAGGATCTTCTGACATACTTTCAATATAGGAGCTAAGAGCGCCAGCTAAAAAAAATTTTTTGTAGAGCATGATAGAAATAGCTCTTTCTTAAAAATCTCTTGTTAAGCTCTCTTAGAGAATAACTCTTTTACTTTTGTATTCCTGTCTATGATCATGTGTTCACATGCATCTTTGAAATTAATAAAAAAATTATTATGTTTACTCAGTCACTTCTCATTCACACTTGTTTTTTAATCGGAGGTTCTTATGACATTGTCTGGGGTAATTAATATTAGGGGCTTGTCTCTAATAGGAGTCATGACCCCGCAATCATCTGACATATAAAAAAAATTAAATTTTGATTTGTGATCCATGCTTTTTAACCGGTCTAACCCTAATTAAAGGCCGGGTGAAAAGAAAGGAGCCCACATACTTAAATAACTTTAAAGTTAAGTGTTATTAAGAACAAAATTTTAGGAAAAGCATTATAATTTAAAATTATTTGAAGCGTTTAAAATCCTCAAAACTTTGTGATTTTTTTAAGAGTAAAAAATAAATATTTTTAACATTTTATAAATCATAAAAAAAAATCCAATGTGGAATTGGGAAAAAATTACCCGTTTGGATGAGGGTAATGATACCCAAGGAATGTGAATCATAATCCCCCATCCTTGTTAATCCTTGTTTGGGTTGTTAGGGTAACGAAAGTCCCATTGCTTTGATGGAATGGTCCAAAGATGGTTGGACCATCCCATCAATGGAATTCCCATTACCCCCAAAATGGGATTTATGAGAGGGGTAATAGAGTGTAATGCCAATATTATCTCTATCTTTACATTTAATTAATATTTAAATTAATATAATTTATTAATAAAATAAACTATAATTAAAAAAATAATGTTATTTATTTTTATTTTTGTTAATTAATTATATGTTAATAAAAAATTATTAATTTAAATAAATAATAATAATAATTTAAATTATAATAACATATTTACATATTGATTAACATAATCAAATAAATTAAATATCATTATTTTTTAACTATTATTTTTTAATTATTATAATTAAATATGTGAATTAATTATATTAAGTTTAAATATTTAATTATAATAAATTAAAGTAAATAATTATAATCGAAATATTTAATAATAAATAATATTAAATATTTATTATTGAACATAATTTATTATATTATATAAGATGATGTTATTTACACAAAAGGGTTTCAATTTAATTTTTTTTATTATATCTCTTTCTTACTTTTTTCCATTCTTAACTCCCATTCCTTCCAACCAAACACCTTTTTCATTATCATCGTTTTCCCCTCTATTCTCATTCCCATTCTTCCTCTTTTCATTCCCCTTTTCATCCCCCTATAATATGTAACATTTATAAATAAATTAAAATTACAACAAGCAAGGTAAGAAACCAGTAGGTTATGCCTTGGTTCCTTACAATAATTATAATTGATTAGATATTTTAATTCGCAAATTAAGAAAAATATAAAATGATATATATATATATATATATATATATATATATAAGGGTGAATAAGTATAAATAAATTCTTATTGGGGTGGGGTTGGATGGGGTAAGCTAAAGCCAAAACCGCATCTTGTACCCCTCTCAAAAAATCCCCGCCCAGCCTTGCCCTGCCACACCCCACCCCGTACCCCACTCTTTAATAGAAAAAACTGCCTATTCGGGGCAGATCAAGTTAGAAACCACATATCGGCTCAGGTTTGCCCATCCCTAAGTATAGTACATGATAGTGTAGGTGGGGCAAGAATTCTTGCTACCTTGTAGGCATGGGGACCCTGCCTGACAGAGAGTGGATTCCTCGAAATGTTCCCCCAACAAGGCAGGGAGTGGTGGAAAATCCCTTTGCTTGGCGAAAGAGGCAGGGTCGAGGAATCACCATAAGGATCCCCATGAGAGGGGCGAGGAAGCCCCATGCCTCGTAGGCTTCCTAACTAACAAAAAATCCTCATTATTTTGAGGGTGGTGAGATTTAAACCCAAGACTGTTGTGAAATTTCTCTAAATGCAAATATACGCTATCGTGAACAAGTAATATAATGATAAGAGAATATCGCCGCATGGGTTTGAGTTTATTAAATACCAAAATTACTCTAACTTTAATTTTACTTGATTAATGAATTTGAAAAGATTAATGAATAAAGAGAGATAGTCAGACAAAGAGAATTCAATGCTTAGAAATTCTAGGGTTTCCAAGCTCACCTAGACTAATTCCACCTATATCGTTTAGTTCAATCAATCGTTTATTTTGATGTTATCAAATTTCTCTAAATTGCATATTGATCTTTCTCAAGCATCAGCAACATATTCCATTAAATAAGTTAACATCATCTTTAAGATAACTATGAATCTATGGAACAAATTGAACTATATAAATGATTAGTGCTTGTGTATAAGTAATATGAAGTATTCTTTTCTTATACCGAGCATCACTTTTATTAGATTTTATCAATTATTGGTGTGTATTTGTGTTCTTTTGTGCATGTAGGGTTGTGGAGACAAAGTTGGATGAAAGAAAGCAAAAGTAGATTGTGGATGTGATTGTGATGAAGCTCTTGGATCGAACAAAGGTGAAGACACAAGTTGTGCTCGAAGATATGTTGGTGTGTGCTAACCTCCATTGTGCTCAAGAGAATACACAAAGTGGAGGGGCACAAAGGCAGTCACACTCATTTGTTCCGACTCTTGCAACATTAGCAAGAGCTCTGTCAATGTGGTTTTATTGAAGAGACGATGCAATATACCACATGGATGTGTGCCCATTTATGTGGCCTTGATGAAAAGAATGGATTCGGGAGCATTTTGGCGAAATACTGCAGCAGTTTACTGTAGCAAATCAATGTAGTAAAATCAATATAGGAGTTACTGTTCACAGCTTGCAAAAAAATGATTTTTGCAAATCCATACGGTCGTGTGGAAATTTCACACACCCGTGTGGTTACCCGATTCTAGCCCCTATAAATACTGCATTTTGAGGTGTCTTGAGAATTTTTTTTCTCTCTTTTGCCCATCTTTCGAGGCCCTTGCGGCTAGGGTTTGGAGAGGCTTTGGCTAGGTTTTTGGAGTGGTTCTTCGACCTTTGATATCATGTTCCTTTGGAGGAGAGTTATTGGGGGAGCTTTCATCGGCATCGATTTGGCGAGGTGTTCCCTAGGCTTGACAAGGGAACCCTTGGAGAAGACGAGGCGGCTCCACAAGACCATCAATATGGACTACAAGGGGGTTTTATCTATAGATTGCATGTATTTACTTTCGATTTTATTGTTGATTGTGTATTGCTCCATGGAGAGCTAAACCCTTAGTGGATGCTTGGACTTGTAAACACTAGGATGACTTTATTTCATTGACTTTTGTTATGCTTCTTTAATTTGATGTTTTCATTGAGTTCAACTTTGAATGTTTGTTGTATTGGTTTTCCCTTAGAGTAACACCAGGGTTGAGAATCTATCTTGATAATCCTTGTGGATGAGTGACACTCGATTAGGGTTAGACAAAGCAAGGTTGGAGAGGGTCGGGAAGGTGAGTCGAGAGGTAGCAGAACATCCCCTTTCCCTTCCAATGTGATTTATCCTACCTTCATTTTTCAAGAGTTCTTTGCGGTCATGGTAGAGTGAAGTGCTAAGAGACAAACTCCACTGGGACTTAGTTGCACGAGCAACAGAGTCAAGTGTTGAAGTAATCCTTAGTGCTGGGGCTTAATTGAGACTTGGGGTCTTTTACCTATATCAAAGGGTTAGATCTATATTAGTGTATAGGGTTTATCACTTAGAATCCCTAGAGTTTAAAGCAATCCTACACAGTGTGAGACGTCGAGAGCATCCCTTTTCTCCGGGATAAAGTATAAGGGTTAGTCACGGTTGACCTTAGGTTTGTGACCGTGTGTCTTTGGATTTCCACGACTCATTAAATTTAAATTATGAGGCATAGTTAGTAGTCTTGCACTTGAAACAATAGTCCTAGAGTGAGCAATGTCCGGGTACCCCATCAATCTATTGATTGCCTCTCCTTATTCCTATTGCGCTTTCTTTTCTTTGCGTTGATTCTCTCAGTATTGATATTGTTTACATAAATCATCAATCATTTCACTATTAAGCTAATTAGCATTACTACTTGCTTTATAACAACTATTCCGTGTGGATATGACTGCCCACTCATCGGGGTACTTTATTACTTCTACAACCCGTGCACTTGTGGTATACACACGCATGGGGTGTGTCAAGTTTTCGGCACCGTTGCCAGGGAATAGGCGTTTTGGAGGCATTTTTCACTTTGCTATTTTAGCTATTCATCACTTGTTCTATTTTACATTTTCTTATTCTTCCATTATTCTGATTTGTTTTTTTTCTTTGATTGCAGCTCCAGGTTATGACCCGAGGCAACCCTTCGAGATTGGGTGAAGGTGATCAGGATATTAGAAGAAGAACTTATAGACGGGGAAAGGAACCTGTACAAGAATAGTCAAATCAAGCTGAGATAGAAGTTGAAGGGTATGATAATATGGCAAAACAACATGAATAGCAGAGGACACTCTCAGATTATGCAAGACCTATAATTCTTGGCACATAATCTGGCATTGTGCGGCCATCAATCACAGGTCAAGTTTTGAGCTCAATCCAGGCTTCATCTAGATGTTATAGCAGTCAGCACAGTTTAATGGTTTTGCCGATGAGGATCCAGATAATCACATTGAAAACTTCTTGGAAGTGTATGATATGCTCAAGATTAATGTAGTCACGGATGATGCTATCAAGTTGAGGGCCTCCCATTTTCCTTGAAGGGGAGAGCAAACTAATGGTTACATTCATTACCTAGATCATCGATCACTATGTTGGAGGAGATGGTAGAAGCTTTTCTCGCCTGATATTTCCCTCCTGGAAAATCTGTAAAGCTTAGGAATGAAATATCTTCCTTTGTGCAAAAGAAATTGGAGTCTCTTTTTGGGACATGGGATAGGTTCAAGGATCTCCTGCGGAAATGTCCTCAGCATGGGTACCCCGAGTGGATGATTATTCAAACTTTCTATAATGGTCTGAACCCAAGCACAAAGCAGTTACTTGATGCTGCAGTAGGAGGTACCTTAGGAAGCAAGACCCCTAAAGAAGCCCGAAAGCTCATTGAGGAGATGACAATGAACAGTTATTAATGGAATACACGAGAGAAGAAGAAGGTCACCGGACTTCATGAGATTGATGCAGTAACGTCATTGGCGGCCCAAGTTGAGTCTTTGAGCAAGAAGTTAGACACTCTAACTTCTCCTAGAGTGGCGGCGGTGATGAGTTGCACTAGGTGTGGGGGAAGACATGCTCTGTCTGATTGTCCGATTTCTATTGGTGGTAAATCCTTAGTGGAACAGGTGGATTTTGTAGGAAATGTAATGAGGGGTCAAGGAAATCCATATAGCAGTACCTATAATCCGGGGTGGAGGAGCCACCCAAACCTGTCTTGGAGTAATCAAGGGCAGCAGAAGACCATGGCACCGCCGAGTTTCCAACAACAACAACAACAAGCCTCGAACATGGAAAATAGAGTTTCAGGATTGGAAACCCGGATGACCGATTTAGAGAAGTATTTTACCAAGTTCATTCAATCATCGGTCACAAGATTTCAATCGGTTGAAGCCACACTGCATTATTGCACAACTTGGAGAACCAAGTGGGATGTGGTCGTGAAGTTGAGTGTAGGCTTCCTATTGAGAAGACAACGGTTGAGTTATCCAAGGTCGTGGAGGTTGAGAAGAGAGCTAAAGAGAAGGAGGTGGCACCGCCACCTTACAAGCCGAGAATCCCTTATCCTTCAAGATTGAAGAATGACCAGAATGATGAGCAATACAAGTAGTTCTTCGGTCTATTTAAGCAGTTGTGCATCAACATCCCATTTGTGGAGGCGGTGTCTCAAATGCCTCACTTTGCAAAGTTTCTTAAAGACCTCTTGACCAATAAGAGGAAGTTGGAGGAGAGTGCATCTGTGATCTTAAATACTTCATGTTCGAAGGTGTTGCAAAATAATATGCCGAATAAGAAGAAAGACCATGGTAGCTTCATCATTCTATGCAACATTGGTAACTTGGGTGAAGAAAAGGCATTGGTGGACTCAGGGACAAGCATCAACATCATGCCTTATACATTCTTTCAGAAGCTAGGCTTGGGAGAGCCTAGGCCCACTCGGATGTCACTTCAATTGGCCGATCAATTCGTTAGACATCTGAGGGGCATCATTGAAGACATAATTGTGAAAGTTGACAAGTACATATTTCTTGTGGACTTTGTGGTGTTGGATGTTGATGAGGATGCCGAGGTTCCATTAATACTTGGAAGGCTGTTCTTGTGCACTTCCAAAGCTTTCATTGATATGAACGGTGGGGAGTTAACATTACAAGTTGGTGATGACAAGTTGACATATTGCCTCACCGAAGCCATGCGACATTCTCTTGATTGTGATGATACCTTGTATTTTCTTGACACCACTTATGAGTTAATTGAGGAATATGTGCAGGAAATGATGTGTATAGACCCATTTGAGGGGTTGCTAGATCAAGAAGTGGAGAGTGAAGAAGTCTTGTCACTTGGTCTAGAGGACAAGTTGTAACCTACCCCGGGGATCATGAAGAGGATGATCCAAAAGCTGAAATGAGCAAGGAGACGTCACAAAATGCACCCTAATGCTGATGGGGATGTGTATGTACGGAGTAAGGGTGACAAACCTTTCTGTGGTAACAAGCTCGATAACTCCCCCTCTACCTTGCAAAAACTATGTTCATTATGCTTTCAAGTTGTAGGTATGAGGGCAACTTTTATTTATGAGCCCTTGTGAGGTAAAGACAGGTACGTCAAGCTTAGTGAGTTAAACAAGCGCTTCTTGGTAGGCAACCCATGTCTTTATTGTTTTTTTAGGTTTTAGCTTAGTACTTGCATGAATAAGAGCTTTAGTGTTGGTGTCTTGAATTTTTACATGCTATTGCTGTGTTTTTCTCATGGATCGTTGGTGTTTTTAGTGTTCTTACTGTGTTTGGCAAAGTTTTTAGGTCATTTAAGCAGGTTTTCATGATTCTCTGGTAACTGTTTCCTTGTGTTTACAATCTCTATGAGTGTATACTTGTTGCAGAAATTTTCCTGCAGAGTTTGTGATTTTTCTAAGTCATCCAGAGAATACACACGGCCGTGTGGAATTTCCACTCGGGCGTGTGTTTCCGTTCAGAGCTCAACTTCTCCATCCCGAGAAGACACAGGGGCGTGTAAGTGCCCCTGTGAACGGCCTTGTGATAGTCCAAATGGGCGTGTGGATCTCTGCAAATTGCCAAGTCTCCATCTCGAGAAAACATAGGGGCGTGTGAATACCCTTGTGGATGACCCTATGAATGGCACACGGGCATAGGTAATTTTCACACGCCATGTGAAACTCATTAGAGACTTCTCTTCCATCCCAAGAAGACACAGGGGCATGTGAATACCCCTGTGAGTACCCTTGTGAGTACCCACACGCGCGTGTGGAATTTCCACAGGGGTGTGTGGAACACTTAGCTAAATTCTTGTAGATATGGCTCCTAGGTAAAAGAAAGCAGCCGACAAGAGTCCTCGTAAACCTTCTCCTGAGCATGAGCATATGGACTTTGTGATCCCCTAACACCAGGTTTGGTTCGAGCGTTTATCGAAGCTCAAGTTCAGTCAGTCACGTTTCCTGGACTTGAGCTCACTTAGGGAGATCCAGTTAGGAGATGAGATGGCTGAGGAGGTCGACGAGCTCCTCTTAGTTGCTAGCTGGCACAGATTACTGTTGATTTGAGAGCCAGCTATCCCCATGCTCATCTTGGAGATGTTAGCGTCATTTGAGTTCGATCGCTCGTACTTTAGCTTCGACAATATCGATGCTATTCAGTTCAGAGCATTCGGATAGTACCATAGCATGAGTGCGACAGAGTTCACTGTCTGACTTGGCTTGTATGACGATGCCTATATCAACACTGAGGAGTATGAGCAGTTGCTGATTGATTATCCAGGTAGTTTGACTCCTCAGCGCGCTCACAGAGCACTATATGGCCAGGGACAGTACGAGCCGGTGGTTTCTAAGGTGACGTGCCTTTCTCGACCAGCATACCGATACATCCACACCGTTCTGAGTAGATTAGTGAATGGACGTGGTGATAGTACTGGCGTCTTTAGTCGACAGGAGCTACTTTACTTGTATTCTATGGTACAGAGTGAGCTAATCCATCTTGGGCACATCATGGCTGAGTACCTGCGCCACAAGGGCTAGTACACCATAGTTAGAGTCCTCTTCTTAGGCCCCTACATTACTCAACTTATCATGGGGATTGGTCTCTTGGACGCCATTCGAGGGGCCGAGAAGATCATAGTACCATCTCCCCTTGGTTTGGAGACGATGTGACTCATGGGCATGATCTGAAGGTATAGAGATGGAGTGTATGTTATGATCATGCCCCCCACCAGAGATAGCTGAGGGTGAGGAAGATGTAGTAGAGGGGTCTCAGCCTGTTCCTGAGTTACAACCAAAGCAGATAGAGACAGAGGCACCCCTTTGTAGCACATGAGCCACCACCAGTACAGATCTTTTCTCCTTCTCGAGCCCATGATCACTTTGAGAGTCTCGAGAGTGCTGTAGGGGTACTATAGAGGGACTTAGCTGAGGTTTGCGCTACACAGGCTGCGAACCATGCTGATGTGATGGCACGTCTCGACACCCTACAATAGCTACTAGAGCGAGATGTGACCTCTCCCTTTGTGATGAGACCCCGAGCTCCACCGACACCTCTAGCATCCCAAGCACCTACAACAGCACCACCATCAGCACTAGCAGCACCAGCAGCACCAGCATCATCTTCACTAGTAGCAGTAGAGACGTCAGTACCCAACATCGACGCTTGAGGCATCTTTCTCTTTATTTGTCTTTATGTTTTCGTATTTTATTTATGCATTTTAGTTTGGACTTGTATCACTCAGAAAGGATCTTCCTTTTGAGTCTATCTTTTCAGTTTGTTCGAGTTGTATTTCATTTTCATATTTTTATAGACTTGAGTTTATTTTGTTTTTGTTGAGCTTTACTGAACCCCCATTGTGTATACGTGTAGATGGTCTTATGAGTCTGGAATTTGAGAAATAGTCACTGGCACCGTCATGTTGCTTTTTACATGGCCGTGTGTGCTCCACAATCCGTTGGAATTAAACTCTCAATGAATATAGCTCCATTAAACATACTATTAGGAGTTCAGGGGAGTATTGTTGAAATTGGCCTTCTCCACACACATGTTATGATTGTCATATTTCTTTATTGTTCTTACATGCGTACATTGAGAGCAATGTACATCTTAAATGTGTGTGTGTGTGTGTGTGTGTTGGGGGGCGGGGGAAGGGAGTTCACATTACATGCGTTTTATACTTATGCTTTCATTGTTCATGCTCATGTAGCCATTTGCGGTTCACCTTAGTTACAATAGTTGTATTCTTGAGTTTAGGAGAATTTTTTTTTAACATTGAATACTATCATACTCTAATTTTTACTTGAATTTTTAGAAATTTTTGCCTGATTAACACTTATTGTACTACTCATTCATTAAACCTTTTAGAAACTCAAGTTTATCATTTATGGGACTACTTTAACATGTTTCTTGTTTTAATTTCTTTGAAAAAAAAGAGTTATGTTTGTGCATTGGGGGTGGAAAGAGCTACCACCTATGAAGTATAAAGCTACTCTCATAAGTCAAATACTAGTTATGCCCTAATGAGAGAAAGAGGTATCTCATGGGATGAGTAAAAGCTACTACCCCGGTAGAAAGAGCTACCACCTCGAAAGTGTGAAAACCACCTTAGCGGCTGCTTAGGAAAGGGCTACCTTAGAGGATTTGTGAAACTACTACCTTTTCTTTTTGTATATAAATAAGTCTTTTTTAATAAGAACTTTGAGTAGTACATGTTGGGTTGACTTGAGTGAGTTTACACACACTACACAATATCAGGTTTTTTGTCTTTTTTTATTCAAGTTTATAGCTAGAGCAATGATTCCTCTTATTCGGTGTTTGAATCTTTCCTTACTTGTGGAATGTTTCTTTAGCATGCTTTTGGTGAACCTAAGACCAAGCACTTTCAATTTTTCTTCTTATATGCTTTAATGTTTTATTTTTGCTTGAGGACAAGCAAAATCTTAAGTGTGGGGGAGTTTGATAAGTGCTTGTGTATAAGTAATATGAAGTATTCTTTTCTAATATCGAGCATCACTTTTATTAGATTTTATTTGTGTTCTTTTGTGCATGTTCGGTTGTGGAGACAAAGTTGGATGAAAGAAAGCAAAAGTAGATCATGGATGTGATTGTGATGAAGCTCTTAGATCGAACAAAGGTGAATACATAAGTTGTGCTTGAAGATATGTTGGTGTGTACCAACCTCCATTGTGCTCAAGAGAATACACAAAGTGGAGGGGCACAAAGGCAGTCACACTCATTTGTTCCGACTCTTGCAACATTAGCAAGAGCTCTGTTAATGTGGTTTTATTGAAGAGACGATGCGATCTATCACATGGATGTGTGCCCATTCATGTGGCCTCAATGAAAAGAGTGGATTCGGGAGCATTTTGGCTAAGCACTATAGCAGTTCACTGTAGCAAATTATTGTAGCAGTTACTGTTCATAACTCGCTCAAAATTGATTTTTGGAAATCATACGGCCGTGTGGAAATTCCACACGCCCGTGTGGATGCTCGATTCCATCCCCTATAAATACCTCGTTTTGAGGAGTCTTGAAAATCCTTTTCCTAACTTTTACCCATCTTTGAAGGCGCTCGTGGCTAGGGTTTGGAGAGGCTTTGGCTAGATTTTTGGAGTGGTTCTATGGCCGTTGACATCGTGTTCCTTTGGAGGAGAGTTATTGGGGGAGCTTTCATCGGCATCAATTCGGCGAGGTATGCCCTAGGCTTGACAAGGGAACCCTTGGAGAAGACGAAGCGGCTCCACAAGACCATCGATATGGACTAAAAGGGGGTTTTATCTATGGATTGCATGCATTTACTGTCGATTTCATTGTTAATTGTGTATTGCTCCATGGAGAGATAAACCCCTAGTGTGTACTTGGACTTGTAAACCCTAGGATGACTTTGTTTCATTGACTCTTGTTATGCTTTTTTAATTTGATATTTTAATTAAGTTTCAACCTTGAATGCATGTTGTATTGGTATTCCCTTAGAGTGACACTAGGGTTGAGAATCTATCTTGGTAATCCTTATGGATGAGTGACACTCGATTAAGGTTAGACAAAGCAAGGTTGGAGAGGATCGAGAGGGTGAGGAGTCGAGAGGTAGCAAAACGTCCCCTTTCTCTTCCGGTGTGATTTATCCTACCACCACTTTCCAAGAGTTTTTTTGCGGTCATGGTAGAGTGAAGTGCTAAGAGACAAACTCTACTGGGGCTTAGTTGCGCGAGCAATAGAGTGAAGTGTTGAAGTAATCCTTAGTGCTGGGGCTTAGTTGTGACTAGGGGTCTATCGCTTGGACCAAAGGGTTAGATCTATATTAGAGAATAGGGTTTATCACTTGGAATCCCTACAGCTTAAAGCAATCCTACACAGTGTGAGGCGTCGAGAGCATCCCTTTTCTCCGGGGCAAAGTATAAGGGTTAGTCATGGTTGACCTTACTTCTGAAGAGGAAGCCTACGGTTAAAACAGCCGACATGTCAAGATCTGATATTCTCGCTTCCGTTTCGTCTATACCTTCTTGCGCAGGTGCTTTGATGCACTCCCCGCAAGAATACGGGTCACACACAAGTAATACAATGCTACCCGTGAGGGGTAGGGTTGTTGAACCACAGGGACTGGACTTAAAGTACTCACTCTTCTTCTGATGTTTAGTTAAGCAAGAATTGGGTTAGTTTTAAGAATAAAACCAATTAAACAAAGGAGAGAATAGGTGGAGATAAAGGATGGATTAGGAACAAGGTTTTCATCAACAAGAGAGCAATACCCTAGGATAATTCCTATGAGCTATAGCATGCTGACATGCTTCTAAAGGCTATTAGGTACATTCTAAAGTTCAAGTGTGTGCTCACAAGCAATGTTGCATCTATGGTTCTCAAGTAAACCAAGTTTTGCCAAGATAACCATGCATTTCAAACACATCAAGTTTTGCAATCAACCAAGCAATCACAACTATGGTAATCCATACATTGAGTTTTACCAAGGTAACTATGCACAATCCAACACATCAAGTTATGCAACACAAGATTAAACACATGAATCTAAAAGAACTCCGTAGACATTAAAAACAAGTAGTCAAAGCATACAAAGCATCATAGTTCACATCCCGGGGCACCATGGACGGTTAGCCCCTCATGGATGGGTACATCAAGGAAGAGGAAGATAAAGAGCTAAAGGAAGAAGACATGACTCCCTCCTTCTCAAGATGATCTTCCTAATTGAGCTATGATATGCTAACCCCACTTCCCTAGTACCTCCAAGTCATCCTTGATCCCTTTATAAGGTGTGGTGAAGCTTAATCTTTGCTCTCATTAAAGTCTTCTCGGTGGAGAGAGGAGTCCCCGAACAATGATCCGAGTGAAACCCTAGAATCTGGAGTTAAAAAGGATGATTTCGGGCTCGATACGGGCTAAGCATGGTTGTGCTTAGACTATGTTTTCTCAGTTAGGATTTTGAGTGAATCGGCTAAGTGCTTGCCTGGATTTTCTAGTGGGAGGGAGCACGGTCATGCTACTCCCATGCTTCACTTAAGCTCGATAGTATTAGGAGCAAGAAGAACATGTTTCTCCTATTGCGCAGAAAATACCTCAAGCCTAGATTAATCATGGGGAGGAACATGCTCGTGCTTTGACCGTATTCAGCCTGAAAGCACCCTCCTGCTTGAATTTTCATTGAGCATTCCCTCGGGTAGAGATAATCGGTGGGACAGAGCATGATCGTGATCTGCCCATGTTGAGCTTGAACACTTAGCAACATTTTCCATTCTTCACTTGTTTGACTACAAAATTCAGTCCAAATTACTTTGAGCCCAGAATTTCTGCATCAACAACAAATATACCCAAAATAGCACCGAATACAGACAAAGTTGTGCTAAAAGACAATAAAATGAATGGATTAAGGGTAAGTAAACATGATATGAAATGCACTCGTCATGCTTCCCTCTAAGGCAGAATATTCCCCTACTGATGTCCTTAAAAGAAGCACTTTTCAATGCCCCTTTGTCTAGGGGGAGGGATGTATTCCCGAATGGCTGACTCATTGATAAAGCTGATTCGACTTTGATCATTATGGATTAGTGATAAGTGCTTGAGTAGACATATTTTTATATATGTTTTACATGCATTGAGCATCATTTTTACTGTGGTTTATATCTCATATTGTGTATTTGGTGTTCTTTTATGCATATAGGTTGTGAATGCCTTGAAGAGTAAAAAGGAAGCAAAGATAGGCTATAAAGACACAATGTTGGGAGTTCTTGTTCAATTCAAGGACCAAGACACGAGAGCAGTTCATAAACGTGGAGATGTGTGCCAACTTCCAAGAAGATTCAAGTCAATTCACTATTTGGAAGGGCACAAAGGCAGCCACATCTTCATATACCTTCTCTTTGTGAAGATTGCAAGAATTCTCAAAGATACGTCGATGAAGAAAAGTTTTATAGCCTACCACATGGACGTGTGCCCGGACATGTGGCCTTAAGAGAAGAGTGTTCGGATCGTGTTTTGTGAAAAGTACTGCAGCAATTTCACTATAGCAGTAATGTAGCAAAATTACTGTTCATGCGCCCCGCGTGGAAATTCCGCGCGCCCGCGTGGAAATTCTTGCAGCCCACGCGGCCGCGTGGAAAATCCACACAGGCGCGTGAGGGAACGTGACAGACGCGATCGAAGGCCTATAAATAGCCGTTTTGCCCTATTCTTTCTCATCTTTTGTGCGGCTCTTGAGGGATGAGACGGCTACGGTTTGGAGAGGAGGTCTTTGTGGCCTTGGAGGCACTTCGTCACCAACTTTGATCAATTCCTCCTCCGTCATAGCATCAAGGAAGCCACCGGTGAACCTAGCTTCGGAGTGGGTCTTTCAAGACGTCGAAGCTCTCCATCAAGGCCATCAGTTCATATATAAGGGGGTTTATTTCTATGGTTTTAATGTACTTTCATTCATTGATGGTGTGTTTTGTATGTTGCTCCATGGAGAGCTAAAACTCTAGAGGGTATTTGGGCTTGTGAACCCTAGGATTCTCATCTTTTGTGGATTTGCTTAGTGTTTCTATTTAATCCGAGTTTGATTAAGTTTTAATCTTGTATTCACATTGCTTGCTTGTTTAATTAATCCTTGTGGTTGATTGGATTTGCATGATTTGTAACTTTGATGTGAGAGAGGTCTCCATTAGAGTTAGAACTTCAAGGTTAAAGAGGGTCGAGAGGGTGAGTCATGAGATAGTGGAGTGTCCCCTCTCCCTTCCGATTGAGTGTATTCTATCTCCGTTCCTTAAGCTCTATGCAACCATATTTGGTGTGAGGCGTGAGATTGAGAGATTTCTCCGCCGGGACTTTGTAGGGGGTTAGGATCTTTCGCCGGGAATTAGGGTTGGATCAATCTTTAGGAATCGGATACAACTCTTGGAATCCCTAGAGTGCTTTGCAGTCATATGTGGTGTGAGGTGTTGAGATTGAGCGATTTCTCCACCGGGACCTCGTAGGGGACTAGTATTGGTGACCGGGAGGCTAGATCCGATTATATTTGGATTTCCACGACTTAACTTACTCATCATAGAAACACTTTGCTTATTCGGTACCTAATACCTGAATCCTAGGGGGAGCATTGCCCGAATACCTCACTTTTACTGATTGAGATCTCCATCCATTTTACCCTTGCATATTTGTCTCTGGTATTCATTTTTTCGCACATTAGATCACCACACCTTTCCATTTATCATTAGGTTAGAAACCAGAGAAGAAGTTAGTACTAGTAGCCCTGTTCCCTGTGGATTCGACTCCCCACTCACCGGGGTAATTATTACTTCGACACCCGTGCACTTGCGGTTTACACGCATATTCGGACGCGTGTCAATTAGTACCAAGATTGAGTCTGAGGATAGTACCAAATAAGTTATTGGATGTTCTTGGGTCAGGTGTATGTGGAGAAAAGTGCACAATAGCCAGGGAGTTAACCATGGGTCTCGATGATGTAGTCATAGGAAGGCCTCCTTCTTTCTTCTTGGCTATCCAATTATTACTTGCAGGTTGGTAGACTCATGGAAGATCCTCATTAATCCACTGGGTGAGTCACCGCTGGAGGGGGTAGACTAAGCCGGTGATGGTCGTGCCGTTGAGTTGGTTAAGAGACTGGAAAGGTTTAGCATGGTTAGGGGAAAGAGTTCCTTGGAAGAGAAAGGGAAAGAGGATGAGGCCCATACATCCATGGAGAAGGTTGAGTTGGAGCGAGAGTGCTCAATGAGACCGCGGATCATGAGCTGAGCATCTTAATCTATGCTATATCGATCATGTTCTCATTGTTGAGGGAACTAGTCGAAATGTTATTGCCATGTATGGCTCTCTCACTCTGTAGGGACCTAGACACCATTGGTCTCTTTGCTTGTCCAGCGGCAGTGTTGGTACATCTTTGGGACCATCTAATGACTTGTATCCATATGAAGCAAGCTATGTCATCCAGCCAGATCTATATGCTCGTGCAGATAGATAAGGCTCTGTCATTGGCGTTTGAGATTGGCCCTGTTCATGGGATTATTCTAATTCTACACTAGTACCTTTGTTCTATTGTTGCATGAGCACATGACCCTATCTTTCCAAGAGAATGAAGTTAGGCTAATTATCATGCTTTCTTTTCTCTTTGGAGTCTGATAACTGACTGTCGTCAAACATAGACTTGCTGCAACTAGGCTTCAAAGGGGAATCCATGAATGATAGTGGTTGACTCCTTAAAACATTGTTGTGGACTGCTCTTTGGCTGGCAGAGGAGAGGAGGATAGAGCAAAATGATTTGACGGCATGTATGAACACAATAATAAGCAGCAAAATCTAGCTGTCCATGACACTCAACTAAATTATTTGCATTTTTCAAAGCAAAGACGGTCTATGCTATGATAATGCCACGTTAAAGTCTCTCAAGCACTTTCACTAGCCCTCCGAAGTTTTAGGAAAGGTCCCTTCCCTTTCTTCTCTTTTGTATGGTCAGCTACACTATAATTCTGGTTAATGTTAATTAGAAAGCCTACCCACTACCCTTGGGGGGAGTACTACTCTAATTTAAAGAAGCTAGCAAACTTGAGGTCAGACTAGGCTGGGACTCAGGCAGCAAAAAGAAAGCGCCCTCTTTCTTCCTTATGCCCGGACTGCCTAAACAAGAAGGGGCAAAAAGGCCTTTTTACTTTTTATGATCAAATTACACCAAACATTCTTCCATTTTGTCTACCCTAAAAAGAACGGGCTTCTACTTATGTATATAAAAAGAAAAAGATTTGACCCCTGCTTGGCGCATCTAGCGTGTGTTGAGCTTCCCTCCTGCCCCTCTTCCAACAGATTGAGACTGAGCCTATCTCGTTGTGTGTGGAAATCGGATATGTATTGTTTGACTACTGAGAGGAAGCACATTTTTCTTACAGAAGACCTTGAGAGTGCCTCAACAAGACCCGGGGAGCATGATAAGTGAGGTCTGAATAAGACTGAAGATCTTTTGACAAGGTAGGAAAGCATACCTGGCTCAGCTATCAAAGTCTATTCAGGCTTAGTCAGTGAACACAGACCTAATCATCACTAAAAATACTGTTCTAAGCCGCTGTCACGCTCATTACAAGGCAATCAATGCTTATCATACATCATTTTAAAGTTAAGGAAGGGAGTTATAGTTTATAGTTATTGTCATTCTCTCCTTGATCGGATGAATATTTGGGCGTCTGACGACGTATTGATGCAACCATTTTCACGGGGTCGTTTGGCCAGAAAGAAGGCTGTGGCAAATGTCGGGTCTTTAAGCAATTTAAAATTCAACCTGCATAGGACTGGTCTATATCCAATCTTAGATTAATTCCTACTTATTTAGGCACGTTCGATCAGTTACAACCGGCTTCAAAGGGTTAAATCTCTCTTTTCTTTCGATTTTTCATCGGCCACTGACTGATTTCCTCTGGCAGTGCAAGGTTTTATTATCAAAATGAAGTTTAATCGGCTCACTGCATTTGCGTGGGTTGCTTGTGGTCTTGGCATGAATGTTTTCTCTTGCTAGACCTCTCATAATTCTTGTTGACTCAGTTCGAGCCATCGCATTCATTTTGCTACCGGCCAACCGTTGGGTCTTGCCCGCTCTTCGCACTTTTACATCACTTCATTGTGTGGTATTGCACGGAAAAAGGTCTATCCTAATCATGTTTTCAAGCATTATGTTCTCCTCAGTGATGATATCGTCATTGGCTGTTGTGGAAGTCTATCGGTCTGTTATTGACCAGTTGGCTATTAAGATTTCAGTAAAGAAATATCTGATTTCCCCATGCGAATTCTCCAAGAGCTTTCACATCTATGGTCATGATTTGTCTCCTGTGAGCATAAAGATGCTTTGTGTGCCTCGTCGTGTTGTTGCATGGATGTCTATTTGTCAATCTGTTGGTGTTAACGATATTAGAGTCTTTATGAGGCTCAGAGGAGCTAGGTACATAAGATATTCTTCTTACCCTGAGCTGAACATTTATCTCCTAACTACAACCCTCATAGGTTTTACCACATACTTTTATCATTTTAGCCTGGGAAAACCCTTGCCTTGAGAATTGTGTTTGGGATTTTCTGAAGGGATCTTGATCACATCATGGTGCTTCATTGAACGTCTCTGCGAAGACATCCAATCTAAGTTAGATGAAGGTAGCTTAGGTATTGCAGAGCACACACTCCTTTATGAGTGGCTGGTTGCTTTGCTTGTGTATGAGCAGTGGTTTTGTAGAGCTCATCTTGTTTTAATTACTCTTTGACTGCTGTTGATCTCTTAGATCTGTTAGGTTTTATCTTCCACTTTCCTTGGTTCTAACAGATAAAACTGCATGATGAAATTAGTCTGTTAGCCTTCATGACAAGGAATTAGAGATAAGCTATAAAGATAAAAGTTGTACATCAAGAAGAGAGCATTCTAAATTTTTTCCTTTATAACAGATGGGGACCGGTGGATACTCTAATGGATTAAACTTATCCCTAATAGCAACAGACTAAATGACATAAATCAGAATGATGTCTATCATGAAGATGGCAACTGATATGATACGCATCCATACCCTAGCCGTCTGTATAATGGAATGATACAGGGACTCGGGCCTGCATCATATCTTCAAAGTTGGTTTCAGCTGGTAAGTTGCTATTTCTGAAATAAATTGGTAGCCATCTCATTGGCTTGGTCGCAAAGGACTTATGCCTAGAAGCACTGGCCTCCTCTGATCCTGATTCGATTGGCCTAATCATTAAATCAAAGAAATGGCTATCTCATAACTAAGCTAAAGACCGACCATCCAGCTAGGTCAGCAAATGTCTGCCCTGGGTAAATAGAGAAAGCCAACGGATGGTTACTAACCGCACAAGGAAGTTGGAAGACAAGAGACGACCAACTTAGAACTCAACACATCCTTTGCGTGTGTGTACTGCAAGTGCACGGGTCATCGAAGTAATAAAATACCCTAGTGAGTGGGAGGTCGAATCCACAGGGAATAGATGCTCAGAAATAAGAAGTATTACTATTTAGCTAGAGTGAAAACCAATTTGTGATTTGATTCAAGGTATCGATGCAAAGAAAAGTAAAAGAGAAAAGAGAACAAGCAAGGATAAGCAGAGAGGATAATCAATGGTAAAATGAGATACCTGGACAATGCTCACAATAGGACTATTTCTCCAAGTCCAAGATTAATATTATGCCTCCTAATTAGAGTTTAATGAGTCGTGAAAATACAAAGATACACGGTCCTAAACCTAAGGTAAACCGTGACTAGCCCTCTAAACTATGCCCTGGCGGAAAGGTATACTCTCAACACCACACAATGTGTGGGACTGCTTGAAGCTCTAGGGATTCCAAGTGATAAACCCTATTCCCTAACCTATATCTAACCCTTTGGTCCAGGCGAAAGATCCTTAATCATGATTAAGCCCCAACATTAAGGATTACTCAACACTTCACTCCGTTGCTTGGACAACTAAGTCCCAGTGGAGTTTGTCTCGTAGCACTTTACTCTATCATGATTGCAAAGAACTCATGGAATGTGGAGGTAGGATAAATCACGTCTGAGAGGAAAGGGGATGTTCCGCTACCTCTCGACTCACCCTCTCAACCCTCTTCAACCTTGCTTAGTCTAACCTAATGAAGTGTTACTCATTCAAAAGGATTACCTAGATAGATTCTCAACCCTAGTGTCACTCTAAGGGAAAATCAAATCAATAAACACACAAGATTGAAACTCAATTAAAACATCAATTAAAGGAAACATAATAGAAGTCAATGAAACAACATCATCCTAGGGTTTACAAGTCCAAGCACCCACTAGGGGTTTAGCTCTCCATGGTGCAATACAAAGTCCAAGATAAAATAAAAAATAAGTCCAAGCATTCCATAGAGATAGCCCCCTTGTCGTCTGTGTCGATGGTCTTCAAGAGCCCCTTCGTTAACTCCAAATACTCCTTCGTCAAGCCTAGGGCACACACCGCCGAATCAAAGCCGTCGGAAGCTCCCACAATAACTCTCCTCTGAAGAAAATTGATATCCAATGCCGTACAAACACTCCAAAATCCGAGTAAAAACCTCTCCAAACATTAGCCGTGCTCTCCCCAAAAGACAGCCCAAAGATATGAAGAAGATCCCCAAAACAAACTTGTGAAGCGGTATTTAGAGGGCTGAAATCTGGCATCCACATGGGCATGTGGAAATTCCACACAGCCATGTGGATTTTCAGGCCTCTCATTTCCTGCGCGATGTGAATAGTAAATGCTATAGTATTTGCTACGGTAAACTGCTACAGTACTTGTGATGCAATACTCCCGACTTCAATTTCTTCATCTAGGCCGCATGATTGGGTACACATCCATGCTGTAGATCATGTCACATCTTGCTTTTAAACATATTGACGAAGCCCTTGACAATGTTGCATAAGTTGGAACAAATAAGTGTGACTGCCTTTGTGCCCCTCCACTTTGTGTATTCACTTGAACATTTTGGAGGTTGGCACACACCCACATGTCTTTTAGAATAACTTGTGCCTCGATCCTTGTTTGGTCCAAGAATTTCCTCAACGATTGCGTCCATGATCTATTTTTGCTTTCTTTCTTCTAAACTTGTCTCCACAATACTAAATGCACAAAATAACACAAATACACATAAATGAGACATAAAATCTGATAAAATTGATGCTCAATGCAAGAAAAGTATACTTAATAAAACTTATACACAAGCACTTATCAATCCCCTTTCATGCTTCAGTTTATCAACCTAGACCTTTCTGTTTGCAGATGCGAAAAGAAAATTGTTCAGCAAGCGTTATGTTTCGAGACCACGCCAGGAAAGTTTGCATAGTCAATTTTTTTTAGAGCCCTCATATTTCATCTTTGGTGCCATTGCTGGAGTGATGGGCACATGCTTCTCAGTATTGATTCGTATGGAATTAGCCTACCCCAACAATCAAATTCTTGGTGGGAATCATGAACTTCACAATAGTTTAATAACAGGTCACGCTTCTTTAATGATATTTTTTATGGTTATGCCGACGATGATAGGTGGATCTGGTAATTGGTCTAATCTGATTCTGATAGGTGCACCTGACATGGCATTTCCACGATCAAATAATATCATTCTGGTTGTTACCACCAAGTCTCTTGCTTTTATTAAGCCCAACCTTAGTAGAAGTGGGTAGAGGAACTAGGTGGACAGTTTATCCGCCCTTAAGTGGTATTACTAGCCATTCTGGAGGAGCAGTTGATTCAGTAATTTCTAGTCCTCATCTATTAGGTGTTTCATCCATTTTAGGTTCTATCAATTTTATAACAACTATGTCAAACATGCGTGGACCTAAAATGGCTATGCATAGATCACCCCTTTTTATGTGGTCCATTCTAGTGACATCATTCCTATTTTATTATTACTTCCGGTACTGGCAGGGGCAATTATAATATTATTAACCAATCAAAACTTTAATACAACCTTTTATGATCCTGCTGGAGGTGGAGACCCCATATTATACCAGTATTTCTTTTGGTTCTTCGGTCATCCAGAGGTGTATATTCCCATTTTGCCAGGATCCGGTATTATTAGTCAAGAAAAGCTATCTTTGGGTATCTAGGTCTGGTTTATGCTATGATCAGTATAGGTGTTCCTAAATCTCTTGTTCGGGCTCATCATATGTTTACTGTGGGCTCATACATTGATACGCGTGCCTACTTCACCACAACTACCATGATCATAGCTGTCCCCACTGGAATAAAAATTTTTAGTTGGATCGCTACCATGTAGGGGGTTCGATATAATACAAAACACCCATGTTATTTGCTGTGGGGTCCATCTTTTTGTTCACTATCGGAGGGCTGATTGCTTCCCCGCAAGTGTATGGGATCGCCAAGTAATACCTCGTGTGAAGACACGAGAATCGTATTCCTCAGGGCTAAGGATCTCCTATTACTCCTTCTCAAACTATTATCTAGCCTAAGATCTCAAGTGATGGAATTTACTCTACTAGAAGAAATTAAAACTAAAACAAGATTTCCAATAAATTAGAGAGAACAAGCAATGAGCAAGCAAGAAATTCAATGTAATGCAAAGGCCTATGGATGTGGATCCCCTTGAGGAGTTATCATGAAACATGGATGATGATTAAAAGATGCAAGGGTAAAATGGACCAAGAGTTTTCTAGATTAGAACAACCCCAATTTCTTGGCAATTGAACCCTAATCCCATACGAACATAGATAGGAATTTCTTCCAAATCCACATTCCTACGATTGCATTAAGCACAAGGAAATATCAAATAGGAGTAAACCTACTCTTCTTCTGCTTAACCTAACATGGAGGGCTACCAACACCCAATTTCTCGGCGTGATGATACAAGTATCCCCTTCTAATCCATTCATGATCTAATATATGCGAGCAAGTCACATCTACATGCATCACTCTTAAAAGAGCTACGGATTTCTCCTTAGTGTAGCACTTAGCATGAAAACAATGGATTAAATCTCAAAATTACCCAAGCATGGAATTAACAAGTAATCATCCAAAATACACGATAAAACCCCCCAAGGTTCACCAACACCCGGTGGCCTTGGGGGTCTAGTGTGTCATCATCCCACAACAAGCAATACAATCAAGTGAAACACAAAAGAAAAGCATAAATGACACTCCCTAGATGAAATAGTGGAGAAGGAGGTAGAAAATGTGCCGAATGACGCTTTCCCACCAAAGGAATTCTGAATGATGCTTCCTCTTGCCACGGGTCTCCTTCCTTCAAATCGTGGTAGATCTCCCCTTGAATGATGTTGCCTTCTTACCTTGAGAGTCTTGGACCTTGGCCTTGAATGATCTCTTAGCTTCCTTGTCCTTCTTCTCCTTTCCAAGGTCGCCCAAAGCCTCTCAAGTGGTCTCTCAAAATATACCCAAAAAAAGTCCCTTGTTCTGCCCTAAAAGTCAGTATTTATAACCCCCCATGACATACGGACCATATAGCGGTCGTATGGGGGTTGTATAGCACTCAAAAACCCTAGATTCATGTTTCATACAGGGTGCATACGGCCTCCATACGACCCTATATACTGGGTAGTATGGAAATCTTGGTAGACAACTCTAAATCATTCCGCTGCTACAGTGCATATGGCCTCCATACTGGGTAGTATGGGGGTGGTATGAAATTCCTGTTTTCTTCTCTTTTCACCTAAATGATTTCTTCTTGTTCTCCATGGCTTCCTTATGCCCTATAAAGGAAATAATAGATGATTAAGCGCAAAATGGGCATCAAACCTCACAAAATACATGCAAAGTGAATACGATATATATACGAAAACACCTACATTTAGACACTTATCAAGGGCTCACTGGAATAGTTCTAGCTAATTCTGGGCTAGACATTGCTCTACATGATACTTATTATGTGGTTGCACATTTCCATTATGTACTTTCTATGGGAGCCGTTTTTGCTTTATTTGCAGGATTTCACTATTGGGTAGGTAAAATCTTTGGTCGGACATACCCTGAAACTTTAGGTCAAATTCATTTTTGGATCACTTTTTTCGGGGTTAATCTGACCCTCTTTCCCATGCATTTCTTAGGGCTTTCGGGTATGCCACGCCGCATTCCAGATTATCCAGATGCTTACGCCGGATGGAATGCTCTGAGCAGTTTCGGCTCTTATATATCCGTAGTTGGGATTCGTCGTTTCTTCGTGGTCGTAACAATCACTTCAAGCAGTGGAAACAACAAAAGATGTGCTCCAAGTCCTTGGGCTGTTGAACAGAATCCAACCACACTGGAATGGATGGTTCAAAGTCCTCCAGCTTTTCATACTTTTGGAGAACTTCCTGCTATCAAGGAGACGAAAAGCTATGTGAAGTAAAAGAAGAAAAGGTCGCCTACTGCTACTAAGAATCTAACAGAACTTTTGAAAATGTGGGTTCTAAAACAACTTGTGTAGGTCGGAGTTGAGAATTGGGCGGCCTCCCGTATTCAAGAGCTTTGCCTTCTATCTCCTCATTGGCGAGTCCCAAAAACCTGGCCATCCTTCTTCGGAACAGGGACTATATTAGCAAGCCAATCTGGATATTTAGAGAGCATTCGGAACCCGGCATTCTACTTTTTTTTTTACCTCTTCCTTGATTTTCAACATCCACTCGGGTCTCAATCTCCTCAACTTCTGCTTTACGGGCTTGCAACCGGGTTTCAGAGGAAGCTTATGTACACCCATATCCGTGTCGAGTCCGGGCATATCTTGGTAAGACCAGGCGAAAACATCCGAGTACCTCAAATGGAAGTCTACTATCTCTCCCCGCAATTGAAGGGACATCAACTTAGCAACCGTAACGTTTCGTTGGTCCTCTTCCCTTCCGTCGTTTACCTCGTCGACTTCGTCAAGAATCGCAATGGTCCTTTTCTCATGTTGCTCATATTGATCTTGAAGCTCCCGTAAGGTTTCTTCATCTACCCAATCTTCAATGTAATTAATGTCTACGAGCTCGTAATCACCTTTTTGTTTGAAATCATGGGTCTCGGCCAGAAAACTAGTGGCATCGGAGAAAGGTCTTAGTCCGGTGGACGGTAACATGGTTGGTTGGGTCTTATCCCATACCATGGGGGTACAGAAAGACCAGCGATGGTTATGCGCTGCCAAAAAGAATCAAGTCCACTGTGGTCTATCGTGGCAGATGTAATAGATCTCTCTTCTCTTGTGAAACTTAGATAATTAGCATGCTCGCCTTCATGAAAGACCTTCTCTTGATCCTCTCATGGCTATGCGTTCATTCCCTGACTTGCCCCTCCAGAGATCTGACCCACCTTTCCAGCCATGTTTTTTATCACTTAACAAGAAAAGCGATTCGGAGTGCTTTTCACCCCACCACCTTCCTTTATCCACCGACAGAGATAAAGTAAATGATCAGCCTGCTCACTTGATCTCTCAATTCCCATTGTGCTTAGTTTCTCTATCTCCTTGACAGTTGCGGTGGGTTGCCATTCCACTTGCATTCCACAGCAGAACACCCACCCTTCGGATCGGAGAACATTAGAACAGGACGAAACTCGATTCGCTTCTTTTTCATTCCATTTCGGGGGGTGAAATGAGAAAACAGAAGCGGAATGGAGACTAGCTAGCCACACAAAAGTAAACTAGCTAGTCGCCCGCTGACGTAGGATAGTCAAGTCAAGTGAACCGGAAAGTTCAGTCTCATATCCGAAGAGCGAAGCAACATAGGAAAGCAGGTCTTATCGGCATTGTTGCTCTTTTTTCCCTGAATCCGGATTTCTTTCGTAAACCGAAAGATCGCTCGCTCAGTGCAGTACCTCATTGAGTCAACTCAAGCCAAGGTCCATGATGCTAAGGGCAAGGGTGTGGCAAGGCCTTATGAGATGAGTGGAAGCTCTCGTTCCTATAGGGCACACCGAGATCCTGTCCCCAAAAGCAAGCCTTGAATACGGTGCGGGCCTCCAATGATAAGGAGGCCAAAGAACCAAGGATAGGGTACTAACCTCAACCAGGGGTTGTGTGTGGTGGAGAAACCAGGGAGCTGATGTATGTGGGCCTGACCATCAATGGGCGAGCTGCCTTGATCCATGGTGAATACGGGTGGTGCCACCTTTTTCTTTGTTTCGCATAAGGAGAGTGTTCTCAATCGGCGAAGCCTAAAAGAAACTCTACCCTTGATTTTCTTTTTCGTTTATAAAAAAAAAAGCATGATAGACATCTTCTTACAGCTAAAACAGCAAAGGAAGGATCTATCATGAAATGGGGGTAAGCAAAGACGGATGGAAGGTAATTTTTTACGGTACTCGGTCAATTAATCCAAGACTTTCACTAGGAAAAAAATCTTTTTCTAAAATCAAAGAAAATCAAAATACTTATGAAAAAGAACAAAGAAAAACTATGCAATTTCTTTCAATCATGAATCCCTTTGCTAAGTTCAACAATTCTAAACCGTAAGAGAAGTATAGGTAAGAGGTCCGACAGGTTTAAAGAGTGGTGAGTTCACATCGATCGAATTAATTTTTTAATTATTGGTTGATGAATGGACTTTAGCGTAAATTTGAAGCTAGTTACACCCCTCAACAAAATAGTGTATCAGAGAGCAAAAATAGGACCATCGTTGAAATGGCAAGGTTTATGTTAAAAGGTATCAGGGCTTTAAGAGGTAGAAGCAGTCGCTACAGCTGTTTACCTTCTCAATATAAGAAAAATTAAAAAAAAAGTAAAAAAGTAAATAAGAGGAAGATAAAATAAGTTATGGTTGAGCTTGAGTGAGAAGGGCCTAGGAGATGGGGGCCTAGCAGATGGCACATGAGCCCACAAGCTACTAAGACATCAGTCAGAGGACTACCAGCCCTTATCTCTTAAGGCTTCTAGCTTAAAAAAAAAAAAACAGGATCTAACTAACAAGGGGCCCGCTGAAGGCTGAAGGAGGATCTTCCTTCCCCTCTTCTTCTCAACTGATTGTTTGAAATAAAGAAATCTTTCAATTTTTCAAGAAATCAAAACAAAGGTTTTGCATGATTTTTTAGTGCATGTGCCATCAGGAAAAAAATGATGGAGAGGATTGCCCTGTCAGGCTATAAATAAAACTATTTTGCAAAGAAATTGATCGCTGAAAAAGGTTTGAGAAAATGACCCTTGCAGTCATTAAGGAAACAGAAGAAGTGAATCTTGGGCCATGTGTTAAGTTTATCCTCCTTTCAAAAAAATTGGGCCCCAGGATCTGATTCCGTTTTTGAAGGACTCCTGGAACCTTGTCTCAGATATAAGACCTATAAATCAAATCAGGTGTTGGTAGAAAGATAAATGGGTGACTCTCTATATGGCATGCGGAAAAAAAAGCTGGGGTGAGGAGTTGGGGAAAGAAGGTGGAATCAACTCCACCAAAACATTTTTGTTTCGATGAGCACTATCTGCCATCAATCACTATCTGCCAAAATCAAACCTGATAAAAGAAAGTTTTGCTATATCTACTGTATTTTATCCAGGACCGGTTGCTTCTGATCTTGTTCAGAGTCTGTGTCAGTTGATGCACCTGAAATGACTTATGATATAGATTCTTCACCTACGGCTTCAGAGTCTGGTTATAGACCAAGCCCCTTCTCTTAATAAGTTGCTAAAACCCTAGTAGTAACAAATCTCTATTCCTTGTTAGAATGCGATATCAGACCAATAGGTGGGGAAGTTAGGGCCAGTAGGTACTATGTTGATTCTCATACCTTATGTCTAAAGCTGGCTCTTTCTGATGCTTACTACTGCTCTGAGATGATTCCGCTTATGATTTGGTTGGTTTTCAGTCTATCGTGTACTGTAGATAAAAGAATGCATGTTCACCTGGGCATTGAGGTAGGATCCTATGCCTTATCTTTCTTAATGATGTTTCTATCCAAGTTGCTTGCTCTGGGTGTACCTATCATGCTTAGGTTGGCTGGAAGCAGGAATGTCAAAAGCGGTTAGGCAGCTAGTGGATGGAGTTTCGTCAGTGCAGTAGAATGGACGTAGCATTGAGGGTGCGCTAGTGGAGGTAGTTGGCCAGCTAGTAGCGCACTGTTAGAGTCTAGACAGATGCTCTGTGATAAATCCTTAATCATAGGAATTATTTTTTTTGCGAAAACTAGATATAAAAGTAGATTAGTAGTCTGCTAGCGAGCTTAGTGCTAGTTGCCCTCCACCTTACCTAATAGCTCATAATGGCTTTCGTCGGAGCATGTCTTTCTAATTAATCTCATTCTTTTTCTTTCTTTGGTTTCTATATATGCCAGGGATATTTCTTATCCCGATGACAGATTAATAACTGAATGCGGTTGGACTTCTGGCTATTGAGAATCGATCTGTGTTGTGTGATATTGTCTGGTGAACATATGGGGCAGGGTCAAAAGGACATGTAGAGGTTGCCATTTGAGGGCTTCGGCAATGTCTTTCGGTTCAGCATGTTGATAAGTTATTGTGTATAAGTATTACAAAGTATACTTTTCTTACATTGAGCATCACTTTTATCATATTTTATGGCTCATTCGTGTGTATTTGCGTTCTTTTGGGTATTTAGGGTTGTGGAGACAAGTTTAGAAGAAAGAAAGCAAAAATAGATCATGGACACAATTGTTGAGGGAACTCTTGGATTGAACAAGTATCAAGGCAAAAGTTGTGCTCATAGATTAGTGGGTATTTGGCAACCTCTAAAATGGTCAAGTGAATACACAAAGTGGAGGGGTACAAAGGCAATCACACTCATATATTCCAACTTGCGAAACATTGTCAAGAGCTTCGTCAATGTGGTTGAAAGCAAGACGCGAAGTGATCTAGCGCATGGTTATGTGCCCAACTTGGCAGCCTCAATGAAGAAAATGAAGTTGGTAGTATTTTGGCGAAAGCATTGTAGTAAAATTACTATAGCAATTACTGTTCACAGCGCGTAGGAAAACAAAACCTGGAAATCCACACGGTGACCCAGAAGTGCGTGTGACCCATCCCTTGCGTATGACCCAGAAGTGCACGGGTTTGTTGAAGTAATAAATCCCAGGTGAGTGGGTTATCGTATCCACAGGAAATAGTGAATAGAACACAACGATTGCTACTTAACTAAGTGAAGATAAAACAATAATGGTGTGGATAAAATCGATGTGAATGAGACTAAAGAAAATAAGAAAGAGAGGCACAATAAAATGAGAGGAAAGACAGTCGATTAACAGTAGGGCACTCGGACATTGCTCCCCCTAGGGTTATTGCTTCAAGTGCAAGACCAACTATTATATCTCCTAACTGATGCTTAACGAGTCTCAAACCTAAGGTCAACCGTGACTAACTCTACACTATATCCCGGCAGAGAAATCGCTCAGTCTCAACGCCTCATACTGTGCAAAGTTGCAAGAAGTTCTAGAGATTCCAAGTGATAAATCCTATTCCTATATGTAGATTTAACCCTTCGGTCCAAGTGAAAGACCCCTAGTCACGATTAAGCCCAAGATACTAAGGATTACTTCAACGCTTCACTCTGTTAATCGCACAACTAAGCCTTAGCGGAGTTCCTCTCTTAGCGCTTCAATCTATTATGACCGCCAAGAACTCTAGGAAATGGAGGTACGATAAATCACATCGGAGGGGAAAGGGGATACTCTGCTACCTCTCGACTCACCCTCTCGACGCTCTCCAATCTTGCTTATTCTAACTCTCATGGTGTGTCACTCACTCACAAGGATTACCAATATAGACTCTCAACCCTAATGTCACTCTAAGAGAGAAATCAATCAATAGGCATTCAAGATTGGAACTCAATTAAAGATATCAATTAAGGAAAACATAATAAAAGGTCAATGAAACAATAGCATCCTAGGGTTTACAAGTCCAAAGTACCCAGTAAGGGTTTTAGCTCTCTATAGAGCAAGATACAATCAATAATGAAATTGAAAGTAAAAACATGTAAGACATAAGGAAAAACCTCCTCGGTATTCGTGTCGATGTTCTTCTGGAGTAGTCTCGTCCTCTCCAAAGGTCTCCTTGTCAAGTCTAGGGCACACCTCGCCGGATCAGTGCCGACGAAAGCTCCCCCAATAACTATCTTCCAAGAGAAACGCGGCGTCGAAGCTGTAGAACCACTCCAAAAGCCTAGCCAAAGCCCCCTCTAAACCTGAGCTGCAAGCCTCTCAAAAGATGGAGAAAAGATGGAAAAAACAAATTCTGAAATCGGGTTGAATCGCGGCTTTATATAGGTCTGGAATTGGGAATCCACACGGGTGTGTGGAATTTCCACACGCTCGTGTGAATCTGCAGAAAGTCTATTTTTGGCGGTTTATGAATAGTAACTGCTACGGAACCTGCTACAGTATTATGCCAAAATACTCTCGAATCCACACTTTTTATCAAGGCAACACAAATAGACACACGTCTATGGTGTAGATCACATTGCATCTTCAAGTAAAGGCACATTTGAAAGGAATCTTGCTAGCCTTTCACAAGTTGGAACACATGAGTGTGACTGCCTTTGTGCCCCTCCAATTTACATATTCCATCAAGCATAATGGAGGTTGGCACACACTCATATGTCTTTGGGCACAACTTGTGTCTTCTTGTGCGTCCACTTTAAGATTCCATAAACATAATGCATTTACAATCTACCTTGGTTCCTTTCTTCTCTATTTGGCTCCATAACCCTATATGCACAAAAGAACACAAAAGCACACATATTAGAGATGAAACCTGATAAAAGTAATGTTCATCGTAAGAAAAGAATACTTCATATTCTTAATACACAAGCACTCATCAGGGGTTATCTCTATAGATTGCTTGCACTCAATTTTGATTTTATTGTTGATTTTGTATTGCTCTATGTAGAGTTAAACCCCTAGTGGGTATTTGGACTTGTAAATGCTAGGATGATTTTGTTTCATCGACTTCTATGATGCTTCTTTAATTGATGTTTTAATTGAGTGTCAATCTTGTGTGCTTATTGATTTGATTTTCCCTTAGAGTGACACTAGGGTTGAGAATCTATCTAGGAAATCCTTTGAAGGGGTGACAACTTCATTAGGGTTAGACTTAGCAAGGTTGAAGAAGGTTGAGAGGGTAAGTTGAGAGGTAACAAAACATCCCTTTTCCCTTCCGATGTGATTTATCCTGCCTCCATGTTCCAAGAGTTCTTTGCGATCATGATAGAGTGAAGTACTAAGAGACGGACTCCACTGGGGCTTAGTTGCGTAAGCAATAGAGTGCAGTTTTGAATAATCCTTAATGCTAGGGCTTAATCGTGATTAGAGGTCTTTTGCCTGGACCAAAGGGTTAGATCTATATTAGGGAATAGGGTTTATCACTTGGAGTCCCTAGAGCCTTAAGCAGTCCCATACAGTGTGAGGTGTTGAGAGTATCCCTTTCCGCTAGGCATAGTGTAGAGGGCTAGTCACGGTTGACTTTAGGTTTGGGACCGTGTGTCTTTGGATTTCCACGACTCATTAAACTTCAATTAGGAGGCATAATATTAGTCTTGAACTTGAAACAATAGTCCTAGGGTGAGCATTGTCTGGGTATCCCATTTTACCATCGATTACCTCTCTTTATCCCTCTTGCGTTCTGTTATCTCTTCTTACTTTTATTTGCATTGATATTTATTTTAAATCACATCACAAATTGGTTTTCACTCTAGTTAGATAGCAATTCTTCTTGTTTCTAAGCATCTATTCCCTGTAAATTCAACTACCCACTCACCGTGGTATTTTATTACTTTGATGACCCGCGCACTTACGGTACACACACGCAAGGGGTGTGTCAAGCTTTTGGCTCCGTTACCGGGGAATAGGCATTTTAGAAGCATTTGCACTTTGCTATTTTAGCTATTCATCACTTGCTCTATTTAACACTTTCTTATTCTTCGATCGTTCTGATTTGTTTTCCTTTCTTTGGTTGCAGCTCTAGGTTATGGCCCGAGGCAACCCTTTAACATTAGTTGAAGGTGATCCGGAAATTAGAAGAAGAACTCATAGACGGGGGAAGGAACCTATACAAGAATAAACAAATGAAGTTGAGATAGAAGTTTAAGGGTCTGATAATATGGTTGAACAACATGAGCATCAGAGGGCACTCTCAGATTATGCAAGCCCCACAGTTCTTGGCACGCAGTCTAGCATTGTGTGGTGAACGATTACGGCTCAGAACTTTGAGATCAAGCTAGGCTTCATCTAGATGTTACAGCAGTTAGCACAGTTTAATGGGTTGGCCGATGAGGATTTGAACAACGACATTGAGAATTTCTTGGAAGTGTGCGACCTGCTCAAGATTAATGGAGTCACAGATGATGCTATCAAATTGAAGGCCTTCCCATTTTCCTTGAAGGGGAGAGCAAAGCAATGGTTGCACTCATTTCCTTGAGCATTGATCACTACTTGGAAGGAGATGGTGGAAGCTTTCCTAGCCCGATATTTCCTTCCTGGAAATTTGTGAAGCTTAGGAATGAAATAGAAGAGATAGCTAGCTAGCAAGCATTTTCAGGCTTTGCTTGCTATCTAGCGTGCTCCACCCTCACTGAATGAAACACTTGTATTACTGTAGCTTGCTGCTTGCTCAGTGTTAGTAAAAGGGAAGAAAAGATTATCATGCCCTATGACTCTTGCACTTTGCTCGCTTCCAATTCTTCGACCAGAACAAGGGAATGTCCTTCCTCACTTGGAAATGAGGGGAAAGCTGTAGTAGAAGCTTTGCCACTTGCTTTATCAAAATTGTTATGAATTGACTCAATGATCTTATTGTCCCAGAATGATAGCTAATGTAATAGTTCCCCTTAATCTTCTTAACTTAAGAAAATCAAATAAAAAAATGAACAATGAACGCCGCCATCCTTCTTATTCAGGAGCATTTGAGGAGGGCGTCGGCCCGGGAAGGGGAGAGTGGCCGAGTGGTCAAAAGCGATAGACTATAAATCTATTGAAGGTTTCTACGTAGGTTTGAATCTTACCTCTCCTACTTGTTGTGGACTTAAGAGAAGAGAAAGAAAGTAAGCATCAGCGTAGGAAGGCCAACCGAGCGAAGCTCTTTCTTTTTTGTTTTATTGGTGTGAAGTTCAATTGTATCGTATGCTAGTTAGAGAGATTGGCGGACTACTATGATCTATAGAGATTCCCCATGTATATCCAATCCCATCCCAATGAGATGAGAATAGAAGCGAATCGCTTTTGGCTTCGGCTTGTAGTCCTTGTAGTCGGTACATACAGCACCCGTTCGCTAGAATGCTTCTTTGGTTCGGGATGAAGCCAAGCGATACATATGACAGATGAAGGAAGTGCCCACCCTACAAGAGGGAACATGCCCTTACGTTTATCAGTTATAAACTCCAACTTTGAAGCCTTAGCTCTGTACTATAGTTTTCAAGAAAGAACCAAACAAGCAAGGGTGAAAGCCGTTTTGAATTAAAGTTGGGGAAGGAAGGGAAAGTTTGATCCAGGATTGGAGAGGAGAGGTGGATGGAATAAAAAGCTCGAGATGGATTTAGGAGTCTTTGTGTGAGCCGTATGCGGTGAGAGTCACACGTACGATAACGTGGAGGTTCGCGTCTATACGTGTAGTGTGGTGGTTGGGCCTACCCATCCTAATTGCTCCATGATCTATGGGTCTACTGGAGCTACCCACTTCGATCAATTAGCCAAGATTTGGACCGAAAACGAAATCACTAGTGCTCAATCTAGTGGTATTTTGATGGGGATTCTTTCTATCACTGTAGGATCCTTATTCATGATCACTGCAGTTCCTCTTTGGGTAGCTGTAGGACGGACAACCCCTAAAGGTAGTAGGGTAGGATGGGTGGTACTGAGCCACTTTCTTTGCAGTGTTATCACACAACTGCGTGACTTGAAGAGCTACTCGCTTTGCAGTGTTGTCCCACAAGATAAGCATGCCGCCCGCCTGCTGGCCGGGCGAATTGAAGTTATCTTCCTGTCAATTGTCCACTCAGTCAAGTGTAAAAAACAAAGTAGAATCAAGCAAGGCACGCTGCTAGTGTGCTTCCTACCCATGAGGAAAGAAAGAAGAGTGACAAGTTAAGATTTGACTGTTTGCAGCATGGGAACTGATTACCCCAAAAATCCCTGGGAAAAAAGATATCTCGGTAACAAAAACCATAGGAGGCTTTATTGGCGAGATCCAATGATAACAGCTGCCCAAAAGAAAAACCGCCTGGAAGTCTGACAACCTTTAGTACCATACCCTACCCCTGAACCAGTAGCCTTCTCACCAAGCGATGACCACTTGGAGTCTCCTTCTTTCTGTAACTTAGCCTTTCTCCGTCACTCTTATAATGCTTTCTAATAGTAGATATGCCAATGAATGTAATACTTGAAGCAACAAGACAAACCGGTTTTTTTAATAAAAAATTGATAAACCAATGCCCTTTGTATGGTTTAATTGTTTAATTTCATGTTACATTCATAAAAAAAGCCCAGGTGAGCTCAATGATGCGATTTGAGAAGAAATCGACATTAAAAATGATGTTTTAGGGCCCCAATACTGCAGCAGCAATGTAGCAGCTTGAAACGCGAAGACTTGGTGAAAATTCTAAGTCTGGGAATCCTTACGGGCAACCTCATGGCCGTGAAGATGGCCGCAAGCAATTCAGAGAGCAGGTTTATTGTAGCAGTTTTACTGTACCACTTATTGAAATTTTTGGCATATTTTCTAAGTATCCTCACGGTCAGTGTTCTAACTATGAACCAGCCCACAAGCCATCCCGAGATAATCTCTAAAAGGTGGTTAGGGTATCATCCAAGGTGTCTTTTGGCCACCCCTTTTGTACCATCATCTTCTAGAGCTTCAAGGCTGTGGGAGAAGGCAGATCTGAGGAGCAAATCAAAGGAAGAAGAAGGTTACACTAAAGGAAGAAGATCAAGGAGCTTGCCGGCGTGGATCTGACATGTTCTTATCACCATCTTCTAGGCTTCGTCTTAGGAGAGTTGTTATGAGCTTTGTCTTGTATGAGATTAGCGGTTTTCGCCATGACCATTGGAGTAACCTACTGTTAGATGTCTTTTGGCCCAATCACCAATGCCTTTGTGATTTCAGCATCCCTCTAGCTTTAGTAGTCCCCAGGGGATCCTAGCCTGTGGACCTCGCACTTTCATTGCCACTTGCTTCTTTAACATGCTTATGTGATTAGCCTTAGTCCATGTGTTTATAGTTTTCTCTTTGTTATTTTTCTTATTGATAAGTGCTTGTGTATAATTATTACGAAGTATACTTTTCTTACATTGAGCATCACTTTTATCAGATTTTATGGCTCATTCGTATGTATTTGTGTTTTTTTTGTGCATTTAGAGTTGTGGAGACAAGTTTGGAAGAAAGGAAGCAAAAATAGATCATGGACGCAATTATTGAGGAAACTTTTGGACCGAACAAGGACTAAGGCATAAGTTGTGCTCATAGACATGTGGGTGTGTGCCAACCTCCAAAATTGTCAAGTGAATACACAAAGTGGAGGGGCAAAAAGGTAGTCACTCTCATATGTTCCAACTTGTGCAACATTGTCAAGAGCTTTGTCAATGTGGTTAAAAGCAAGACGTGACATGATCTACTGCATGGTTGTGTGCCCAACTTGGTGACCTCAATGAAGAAAATGAAGTCAGGAGTATTTTGGCGAAAGTACTATAGTAGTTTATTGTGGCAAAATTACTGTAACAGTTACTGTTTATAGCGCACAGGAAAACAAAACCTAGAAATCCACACGGCCTTGTGGAAATTCCACACGCTCTTGTGGATGCCCCATTTTAGCCCTATAAATATTGCTTTGAGAGCTTCTTTTGGGGTCTTCTTCTTATCTTTTTCCTATCTTTTGGGGAGAGTGTGGCTAGGGTGTGGAGAGGTTTTTGCTGGGATTTTGGAGCAGCTTTACGGCATTCGACATCAACTTCCTTTGGAGGAAAGATATTGGGGGAACTCCCGACGGCCTTGATTTAGTGCGGTGTGCCCTAGGCTTGACGAAGAAGTCTTTGGAGAAGATGAGTTGGCTCCTCAAGACCAGCGATACGGACAACAAGGGGGATTTCTCTATGGATTTCTTGCATTTATCTTTGATTTCATCTTTGCTCTTGTATTACACCATGGAGAGCTAAACCCCTAGTGGGTGCTTTGACTTGTAAACCCTAAGATGACTATGTTTCATTAACTTCTATTATGTTTCTTTAGTTGATGTTTTAATTGAGTCTCAATCTTGCATGATTATTGTTGTGATTTTCCCTTATAGTGACACTAGGGTTGAGAATCCATCTAGGTAATCCTTTGAAGGGGTGACAACTTCATTAGGGTTAGACTTAGTGAGATTGAAGAGGGTTGAGAGGGTGAATCGAGAGGTAGCAGAACGTCCCCTTTCCCTTCCAACGTGATTTATACTACCTCCATGTTCCAAGAGTTCTTTGCGATCGTGATAGAGTGAAGTGCTAAGAGACAAACTCCATTAGGGTTTAGTTACACAAGTAACATAGTGAAGTGTTGGATAATCCTTAATGCTTGGGCTTAATCGTGATTAGGGGTCTTTTGCCTGGAACAAAGGGTTAGATCTATATTAGGGAATATGGCTTATCACCTGGATTCTTTAGAACCTCAAGCAGTCCCATACAGTGTGAGGTGTTGAGAGCATCCCTTTCCACCGGGGCATAGTGTAGAGGGCTAGTCACAGTTGACCTTAGGTTTGAGACAGTGTGTCTTTAGATCTCCATGACTCATTAAACTTTAATTAGGAGGTATAATATTAGTCTTGCACTTGAAGCAATAGTCCTAGGGTGAGCATTGTCCGAGTACCCAATTTTACCATCGATTACCTCTCTTTATTCCTCTTGCTTTCTCTTTTGCCTTTATTTGTATTGATATTTTGTATCAACATTAGTAATTGGTTTTCACTCTAGCTAAATAGCTATACTCCTTGTTTATGAACAACTATTCCCTGTGGATTCGATTACCGACTCACAGGGGTATTTTATTACTTTGACAACCTTTATACTTGCGGTACACACAAGCAAGGGGTGTGTTACGTATCTTGTTTTAATCCTATATTTGGTAGACTAGATAGTTCTGACCAGGGGGAAGTAATAACAGTTCTTTGGACCCCAAGGAATACGACCCTCTCGTGCGTGCACGAGAGGTATTACTTGATGACCCGTATACTTGCGGATCCAATCAGGATGAATCCCCTCTCTCCTACAGAAATATTGCCTCCCTCCTCCCCACACCAAAAAATGGTCTTTCCTATGATTTGATTTCTATTCCTTTAGCGTCTTGACAATCGCCGCCTCTCGTCTTAAGAGTCTTTCGCATTAGCCCCTCCTTTCTCGCTCTCTTGTGCTTGAGTAGATATATTTTTCAATATGTGGGGGAGTTTGATAAGTGCATGAGAAGTCATATTTTTCTATATGTTTTACATCATTGAGCATCATTTTTATTATGGTTTATGTCTCATATAGTGTATGTGGTGTTTTTTTTTTTTTTGCAATTAGGTTATGAATGCCTTAAAGGAAGAAGAAGCAAAGATAGGTTATAAAGACACATTTTGGGAGTTTTTGTGCAACCTAAGGATCAAGAAAGAAAAAGAGCTCATGTACATGGAGGTGTGTGCCAACTTCCAAGAGAATTCAAGCTAATTTGTGAGTTGGAAGGGCACAAAGGTAGTCACACACCCATGTCCCTACTTGTGTGAAGAATGCAAGAGCTTTCAAATAATGATTTAATAATGAAAACTCTTATAACCTACCACGTGGACGTGTGCCCAACCATGTGGTCTTAAGAGAAGAGTATGTGAGCTGTGTTTATGAAGAGTACTATAGCAAAATACTGTAACAAAACACCGTTGCATTTTAATGTAGCAGTATCATAGCAAAAATGTTGTTCATGTGACCGTGTGCAAATTCCATGTGGTCTTATGGGAATTTCTGCAACTCACGCGGGCACGTGATATCTCATACAGTTGCGTGGAGGCACGTGACAAACACGGTTTAGGCTTATAAATAGCCCTTTTGCCCTATTCTTTGGAGACTCTTTGCTAGCGTTTGAAGAGAAAAACGGCTAGGGTTTCAAGAGGAGGTCTTTGGTGAATTTGAGGGGTGTTCTTCACCAACTTTGATAGATCTTTTCTCCGTCATAGAATCAAGGGGGCCTTCAGCAACCTAGCTTCGGAGAAGGATCCTTTAAGACGTTGAGCGACCCATCAAGGCCGTCATCATGAATTCAAGAGGTTTTTATTCCATGGTTTACATTGCTTTTCATTGCATTATTGTTTGCTTTGTAATTTTCCCCATGGAGCGCTAAACCCTAGTAGGTATTTGGGAATGTGAAACCTAGCATTTACTATAGCAGTTCACTGTAGCATTTTCACTATAGCAACATATGCAAATTTCTGGAATCTTCACTGCTCGTATGCTGACCGCATGCTCGGCCGCATACATCCTGAGAGTGGGTGTTTAAAAGGATTCTAGGGCATCTTTTGGGGGGATCTTATTTTAGGCCTCTTGGGCTACCACCACACCTTCCTTGCCGGTGATTTCCTGTAATCTACTGCGCAAGCTTCACCAAAAGGGAGGCAAACATCGGAGAAGGAGATAAGGAGAAGATCCAAGGCATCAAAAGCATTGTTTGAGGGGAGATCTCTTCAAACCTTCAAGATCTTCACCATCCAAGGGGATCTAAAGCTAGAGGGAGAAGTTCTTGCTTTTTTCTTGTTTATTTGTTCCTTGGAGTTATATGTGTGTTCCTTTTTCATTAGGAACTAACTTATTGTTGGTTTGGATATGATGAACTCTACGGTTGCTTGTTTGTAATTTGGATGATCATATATTGTTGGATGTTGTATTTCTTTTATGAAATCTTGTAGTTTGTGGTTCAAGCTTTGTGCTCTTTGCTGTGTTGGATTGCATGAGAACTCTGTGGTTCAACTTCTAGGTTGTACTTGGTTGCGTGACCATCGTCCTTATACTAGACACACTTAGCTTGGAAGGGATTCATGTATGAATACACTGTGACCATCGGGTATTTCGTACTCCTCCAACCATTAGGGGTCAACCTAGATATTGTGTTTAATTCTAATTAGAGATTTCCCTAAGAGTAATGCAATCATAGAAGGATTTGGGCGGAAGTGATTTCGATCCAATACTTGTACCGGATTAGGGGTTGATCGCCGTGACCATCGGGGTTGACCTACTTTAGGAGTCTCTTGGCCTAACAACCATCTCAACATTTCATCCTAAATTCAAGACCTAATGACAATCTTAGGGGATTCATTGTTCAAATCACTCCCTTCCTGTGTTTGATTTTACCTTGATTACCAATTGTGTATAGTAGAAGTCCGGATTTCTTTCTAGTTAATTCTTTGTCTTTGTTTGTAAATACTATTTATCTTTTGAATTGTTAGGCTATAAAATAGAGAAAAGAGAAGTAATAGTAGCTCCTTGGCCCCATGGGATGTGATCCCTGTGTCACACACAGGGTATTACTTGATGAACCCGTGCGCTTGCGGGATCACAATCATTTTTCATTGCATTATTTTTTTGCTTTGTAATTCACCCCATGGATGGATAAACCCTAGTAGGTATTTGGGCATGTGAACCCTAAGATCTTATCATTTGTATTGATTTACTTTATGTTTTCTATTTAATATGAGTTTATTTGACTTTTAATCTTGTTTTCTCATTGCTTACATGTCGTATTGATCCTAGTGATTGATTGGTATTGGATGATTTGTTACCTTTGTGAGAAAGATGTCCCCATTAGGGTTAGAACTCCAAGATTAAAGAGAGTTAAGAGGGTGAGTCATGAGATAGTGGAGTGTCCCTTTCCCTTCCGATGAGTGCTTCCTATCTCCGTATTCTCTAGACTTTATGCAACCATATTTGGTGTGAGGTATGAGATTGAGAGATTTCTCCGGCATGACCTTGTAGGGGTTAGGGATCTTTCACCTAGAAGTAGGGTTAGATCTATCTTTAGGAATCGGTTACACTCCTAGGTATCCCTAGAGTTTATTGGGGTCATATGTGGTGTGAGGTGTTGAGATTGAACAATTTCTCCATCGGGGCTTGAAGGCAGGGACCGATTGTTCTTGGATTACCTTGACTCATCTAACTTGGTTTAGAAACATTTAGTAAGCCTTGCACTTCATGTTAGATCCTAGGGGGAGCATTGCCCTGGTACCTCATCTTTATTGATTGAGATCTCCCTTGTCTTCTACTTTCCCTTTGCT
Source organism: Dioscorea cayenensis subsp. rotundata (assembly GCF_009730915.1). NCBI lineage: Eukaryota > Viridiplantae > Streptophyta > Magnoliopsida > Dioscoreales > Dioscoreaceae > Dioscorea > Dioscorea cayenensis. The sequence goes on from NC_052477.1 coordinate 6,078,503, forward strand.
TGGTTATTCATATTCTTGTAATTAAGTTCATTTTATCACAATCTTGATTCTGACTAGATAATTGATAAGTGGTTAGTACTAATACTTATGTTCCCTATGGATTCGACTACCCAACTCACCAGATATTTTATTACTTTGACACCGGTGCACATGCAGAACACATACGTAAATAGGACTTGGTTACTTTAGTCATTCACTTTTTGATTTGTATTTACTTCATATTTTTTTTTTCTTTCACTATTCTCATTGTTTCTTTTCATTGATTTAAGCTATAGGTTATAATCCAAGGGAATCCTTCTACATTGGTTCAAGAAGGTCTTGAAATTGAGCGTAGATTGCATAGAAGAAGCAAGGAAACTATACAAGAACAAAATTTTCCAGCTGAATTAGAGGTTAAAGAATCTGAAAACATGGCAGAACAAGAGGGGCAAGAAAGAACACTTTCAGATTTTGCTCGATCTATAGTTCGTGGGACATAGTCGAGCATTGTTAGGCCACCAGTTGTAGCCTAGAATTTTGAGTTGAAGCCGAGTTTCATTCAGATGGTTCAGTAGTCTGCACAATTCAATGGGTTAGCCGATGAAGACCCGAACAACCATATTGAGAATTTTCTTGAAGTGTGTGACATATTGAAGATCAATGGGGTTTTGGATGATGCAATTTGCTTGAGAGCATTCCCATTCTCATTGAAAGGAATAGCCAAACAGTGGCTCCGTTCATTGCTGAGAGCTTCCATCACAATATGGAACGAAATGATAGAAGCTTTCCTTGCAAGGTATTTCCCTCCTAGAAAATCGGTGAAGCTTCGAAATGAGATCTCTTCATATGTTTAGATGGAGCTAGAATCATTGTTTGAGACATGGGAGCGATTCCAAGATCTCTTGTGTAAGTGTCTACAACGTGGGTTCCTCGAGTGGATGATCATTCACACATTCTACAATGGGTTGAACCTAAGCACTAAATAGCTTCTTAATGCCGCCGTGGGAGAAACATTGGGAAACAAGACCCAGAAGAGGACCGACAGTTGATTGAAGAGATGGGATTGAATAGCTAGCTACCAATGGAATGCAAGGGAAAAGAAGAAAGTGGCCTGAATTCATGAGATCGATGCGATTACATCCTTGGTAGCCCATGTAGAGGCATTGAGCAAGAAATTGGACACTTTAACTTCACCAAGAGTGGTCGCGATCACAGTTACGATGGTTGTGGGGGTTCATATATATTATCTGATGGCCCTATCTTAATTGCTACTTCAGCCCCAATTGAACAAGTAGATTTTGTAGGTAATTCGGGAAGAGGACAAGGTAATCCTTATAGCAACACCTATAACCAAGGATGGAGGAACCACCCAAATCACTCATGGTGAAATCAAGGGCAGTAAAAGATTGTTGCATCACCTGGGTTTCAGCAAACACCTTTGATTCTGGAGAGAGTTTCAGAATTAGAAAGGGTTTTGTCAAAGTTCATTCAGTTAACCGACACAAGGTTCCAAAACATAGAGGCAACACTCTATAATCACACCTCTTCCTTATCTGACGTGTTTGAAGAAGGACCAAACTGAAGAGCAAACAAGAAATTTCTAGATTTATTTAAGCAGTTGCACATCAACATCCTATTCGTGGAGGCTTTGTCACAAATGCCTCGGTATACAAAGTTCTTCAAAGACCTCTTAACAAACAAGAGGAAGATGAAGGAGAGTGTAGCTGTGGTTTTGGAAGGTAATTGCTAGGTGATGCTTCAGAAAAATTTGCCGAACAAGATGAAAGATCCAAGAAGTTTCATCATACAATGTGTAATTTGAGGTTTGGGTGATGCTTCAGAAAAATTTGAGGTTTTGAGGGCATTTCCACAGCGGATTTGGCGAGGAGAGAACAATTTGGAGCAAAATCTACACCTAGGACTTGGTTTTGAGAGGTTGAAGACGACCGGAAGCCACCCTTTTGAGTGGCGTCTTTGGAAGCTCCTCTAGCCTCCATCTTTTGAAAGAGTCGTTTTATGGTTTATTTAGTTGTTTTCATGACTTTCTTGGTGTATTTTGTGACTATAAACAACTAAACCCCCAAAATTACCAGATGTAGGTGAATCTTGGGGGTGAACTTGTGTTGTTTGGATGCTTGATCTATATATTGCATTTTGGCTTGGTTGTGATCCATGTTTAGTGTATTTGAAAGCCTTGGTATGTATGAGAACTCTGTGTATCAATTCTTAGGTAGTACTAGATTGCATTACCATTGCCCTAGTATTAGACTCACACAGCTTGGAAGGGATATACGTATAAGTATACCGTGATGATCGGGTATTTGTACCCCTCCATGTCTAGGGTTGAGTACTAGCTTGTGTTTTAACCATAGCTTTAGAAAACAACCTTTCCCATTGTAATCACAGGAGGATTTGGGTGGAAGAGATTCCATTTCCAAAACTCGTACCGGATTAGGGGTCAATTGCCGTGATCATCGGGTTAGCCTAAACTAGGGCTTTCTCGGTCCAACTAGCAACTTGCATGTTAGTTCTAATATCCTACACACTTTAGTAGCCCCTGAGGGGATCCTCATCCGTGACCACTTCCTTGCCCTGATTATTCCCTATATTTTACCTTCGTTGTTCACATTCTAGTTGCATTTAGTTAGTTTCTTTGCATTTTCTCTATCACATTCGGAATTGTAAGTTAAACAACATTATGAAGAGGAAGTAAGAGTAGATTCTCGGGACCTTGGGAATACGACCCTCTCGTGTATGCGTGAGAGGTATTACTTGATGACCCATGCACTTGCGGATCACTCATCAAGTTTTTGGCGCCGTTGCTGGGGATCCACGAGGAATACTTGGAAAACTTTGACATGTTGATTTAACCATTATTTTGTTTTGTGTTTTTAATTATTGTATATATTTCATCATTTCTTCATTCACATTTTCTTTTCTTGTTTTTCTTCAATCTCTAAACCTTGATTTTAATTATCTTGCGAGGTGCCCATCTTATGACACGAGCAAGTCATGCAAACTTAGTTGAGCCCGACGACAAGATTGAAAGGACATTGCATAGAAGTGGCCAAAAGTTCAAGACAACAGGAGATTCGGGTTGAGTCTAGTGAACTCTCAATCATGGCCGAGCCTAGGAGAACTTTATCAGATTATGAGAGGCCACAGTTCATTGGGAAGGAATTCAGTGTACAAGCACCTGTTGTACCGACCAACAACTTTGACATCAAGGTAAGCACGACAGGAATGGTCCAGAATTTAGTCCAGTTTGATGGGTTAGCTGATGAAGACCACATGCTCATCTGTCTTGCTTCCTCCTGGTCTATTTCACTTTCAAGATCAACTCAGTATTTGATGATTCCATAAGATTGAGATTATTTCCGTTCAGTCTAATAGGAGCTGCATACAGATGGCTCACTTCTTTAGCTCTTGGGTCCATCACCACATGGAAAAAGATGGTGGAGAAATTTCTTGCTAGATATTTTCCACCGAGCAAGGTAGCAAGACTGAGACATGAGATTTCATCTTTCAGGTAAGAGGACTCTGAAACACTCTTTGAGGCACATGAACTGTTCAAGGATCTGTTACACAAGTGTCCTCATCATGGATTCCCCACATGGATGAGAGTGCAGATGCTATGTTATGGGCTAAACTATGCTATAAGGCATTCATCGATGCTGCAGTAGGTGGTTCATAGAGTAGCAAACTTCATGAAGAGGCTGAGAAATTAAATGAAGATATGGCTAGCAATGAGTGCTATTGGAGCACTAGATAGAAACCCCCAAGAGTAGCAGGGCTTTATGAGGTGAACGATACAACTGCTTTGGCCACAAAAGTAGATGCTTTGACCAAGAGTGTCATGGATAACAATGCATTGGCTACCAAGGTTGAAGCTTCAACACAGAGATTTGATCAGTTTATGTTAGGGTCCAGTGTAAATCCTAAGGCAGTGATGTCATTTGAAACCTGTGGTGTTAGGTATGCAACCTGACAATACCCCATCTTTCTTGCCCCCTTGACGCCAGTGAAGATAGTAGACTTTGTCAGGGAAGGACCAAGAGGACCGAGGAATCAATATGGCAATACCTATAACCCGGGGTGGAGGAACCACTTGACTTTCTCTTAGAATCAAGGTCAGTCACAACATAGGCCTCCACCACCTCAGGGAAGTCAGTATCAAGCCCCTTCCTAATAAGAGAGGAAGTATACCATTGAGGATATCTTGGCCAAATTCATGATCAACACAGAGGCGAGGTTTGTGAATGTGGACAAAAGGCTTGATGAATTTAGCACAATGTTTAGAAATGTCCAAGCTTCTATTCAATCTCTCAAGAATCAGGTTGGACAGCTTGCTAGGGTACAATTTGAATGCCCCTCAGGTAGTTTGGCAAGTAACACTGAAAGCAACCCAAAGGAACATTTGAAAGCTGTCACACTAAGAAGTGGGAAACAGTTGAAGGCAAGAACCAAGGAGAGCCCAAGTGCCTCAAATGAAGGGGTAGCCATTCGGGAAGACCCTAACTCGAGTGAATATGCAAGTAAAAAGAATGAGAAGAAACATGATGAAGATGTTCCTAAATCTCCAATACCAAAGGGGCCTGAGTATAAACCTGTAGTGCCATATCCCTCAAAACTCAAGCAAGACAAGGAAGATGCTCAATTAAAAAAGTTCCTCAACATCTTCAAGCAACTTCATATTAACATTCCCCTAGTTGAAGCTCTCTCACAGATGCCCAAGTATGCTAAATTCATGAAGGATCTCCTTACCAGCAAGAGAAAACTAGAAGACTTGGAGACCATAACTCTATCATGGAATTGCTCTGTTGTGATCCAAAAGAAACTGCCCAAGGAACTCACTGATCCCACCAGCTTCATCATCCCCTACATGATCGGGGAAGGAATGCAAGAAAATGCTTTAGCTGATTCTAGGGCTAGCATAAATGTGATGCCGTACAACTTGTTTTTGAAGCTAGGGTTAGAAGATCTGAGGCCCACATGAATGACCCTACATCTTGCAAATCATTCAGTGCAAAGACCTTGAGGTGTAGTTGAGGATGTTCTCGTGAAAGTTGACAAGCTCATTATTATAGTGGACTTTATAATCCTTGATGTGGACGTTGATGTTGAAGTCCCTTTGATTCTCGGACGTCCATTCCTTAACACCTCGGGTGCTTTAATTGATTTGAAGGGAGGCAAGATGACCTTGAGAGTTGGAGAGGAACAAGTGGTATTCACCCTCCCCGAAGCAATGAAACACACACTTGATCATGATGATACTTTATATTTCACTGATAACACTGATTTAATCATTTCTGATTGTGTACAGGAGGTTCTAGCTCTAAATCCTTTAGACGAGTAGTTGGAAGGGATCAAGATCAATGAAGTTGAAAACAATACCCCCACTCCTCCACCAATATAATAAGTGGCCCAAGTGAGAAGTGATTCACCATCTCGTGGCATGAAGAAGAAAACGTTGATGAGGATGTGGAGGAAACACAAGAAAAACTTAAGAAAAGTGTGGATGTCACCATGTTACCACCCCGAGAGGTAGATTGCTTGTTCTTTGAGGACAAAGGTAAATTCAAAGTTTTTTCATGTCTTTCAATGAATTTTCCAGGTAGCAACACTTCACCGAAGAATGGAGGTAACTCTCCACTGTTTGTCCCACCATGAACATGAGGTAAAACGCGTCAAGCTAACGATGTTAAACAAGCGCTTCTTGGGAGGCAACCCAAGCTTTTAAATTCAATACACTTTTATTTTTGTATTCTTTGAGTGTGAAGTGGGTCTTGTTCTTAGTTAATGTTCATGTTTTAGTCATTTTGTTCATAGTTTTTACTTAACTTTTTCATGCATGTTGTTGTGATGCCTTGAGTTGTTTAACGTTTTGATGCCCTGAGAGCTAATACTTGAGTATTTATGTGCTTAATACGGCTTTGTTTTCATTGTTTTTAGGGTTCTGAGGAGGTTATATTGATGCAAAACTGGAAATGACCTATTTTTGGACAGTGAGAGTGCCCTTAAGCAATTCAGAGGGCTCTTGCAGGTGGTGCCCTTGCTCGCGTAAGGCACCCGCAAAGAGACAGAGGCATCTCATAAGTGTCCTTGCTCCCACAATGATACCCATGAGCATTTCAGAGACACCTCATGATTGCCCTTGCGGCCACAAGGGCACCGGTAAGGGCACCCGAGTGAGAGATTTAAAGGGTCCCTCACTCATCTCTCACCTCTCACTCTCACTCTCTCCTTCTTTCTCTCATTTCTCTTCCATTTCTCCACCAAATCTCCTCATTCTTTTTTCTTAAGATCACTCTCCTCTTCCTCTAAACTGGTTTTGTGAAGAAATTTTGAATCTTAAACACTCTTTTGGGCTGATTTGAGCACTTGAATCTCTCCATATACTCTAGGACAAAGGTAAGCTTCTTCATCACTCCATTTTTGGTTTTTAAGGGCTTTGTGGGGTGGATTCTTTGGGATTTTCGTTCTCTTTGGTTGCTAAAACAAGTGTGGAGTGATTTTCAATGGTTGTGAATTTTGTTGGCTACTTTTATAAGCAAAACTCTTGCAAAAAATTTTCGGGTTTACTGTAGCACTGGAATTTTTCACTAGTTTTTCATTCTTTTGAGTTTAATTTGCTTGTTGATAAGTGCTTGAGTAGACATATTTTCTATATATTTTGCATGCATTGAGCATCATTTTTACCATGGTTTACGTCTCATATTTTATATTTGGTGTTCTTTGGTGCAATTAAGTTGTGAATGCCTTGAAGAGTCAAAAGGAAGCAAAGATAGGCTATAAAGAAACAATGTTGGGAGTTCTTGTTCAATTCAAAGATCAAAACATGAGAGGAGTTCATGAACATGGAGATGTGTGCCAACTTCCATGGAGATTCAAGCCAATTAACTAGTTGGAAGGGCACAAAGCCAGTCACATCTTCATGTTCCTTCTCTTTTTAAAGATTGCAAGACCTTTCAAGGATGCATCGATGAAGAAAAGTCTTACAGCCTACCATATGGACGTGTGCCTGGCCATGCGGCCTCAAGAGAAGAGTGTTTGGACCACGGTTGTGAATAGCACTGTAGCAAAGTTCTATAGTAAAACATTGCAGCATTTTACTGTAGCATTGCTGTAGCAGAATTACTGTTCATACGATTGCATGGAAATTCCACATGGGCGCGTGAAGGCACGTGATAGCCACTTTTTGGGACTATAAATAAGCTATTTGCCCTATTCTTTGAAGACTTTTTGCGGGGCTTTTTGAGAGTACTTAGAGGGCAAGGCGGCTAGTGTTCTAGAGGAGGTCTTTGGCGATATTGTGGGCCATTCTTCACTAACTTTGATCGATCTTTTCTCTGTCATAGCATCAAGGGGGCCTTCAGCAACCTAGCTTCGGAGGAGGATTCTTCAAGATGTTGAGTGATCCATCAAGGCCATCATCACGAATTTAAGGGTTTTTCTCTATGGTTTACATTGTTATACATTGTATTAATCATTATTTTGTAACTTGCCCCATGAAAGGCTAAACCCTAGTAGGTATTTTGGCATGTGAACCCTAGGATCTATTCTTTTGTATTAATTTGCTTTATGTTTCTATTAAATTCGAGTTGATTTGAGTTTTAACCTTGTGTTTCCATGGCTTGCATGTTTTATTGATATTTGTGCTTGATTTATTATGCATGATTTGTTACTTTGATCAGAGAGGTCTCCATTAGAGTTAGAACTTCAAGGTTAAAGAGGGTTGAGAGGGTGAGTCATGAGATAGTGGAGTGTCCCCTTTCCATTCTGATGAGTGTTTCCTATCTCCGTATTCCCTATACTCTATGCAACCATATTTGGTGTAGGTCGTAAGATTGATAGATTTCTCTGCAAGGACCTTGTAGGGCGTTAGGGATGTTTATCCTAGAATTAGGACTAGATCTATATTTAGGAATCGGTTTCACTCTTAGGTTTCCCTAGAGCTTATTGCGGTCATCTGGGGTGTGAGTTGTTGAGATTGAGCGATTTCTCCACCGGGACCTTGTAGGGGACTACTACTGGTAGCTTGGAGGCAAGGGCCTGTTATTCATGGATTACCTCTACTCATTAGACTCAGTTTAGAAGCATTTAGTAAATCTTGAACTTCATGTTAGATCGTAGGGGAAGCATTGCCCGGGTACCTCACCTTTATTGATTGAGATCTCCTTTACTTTTTATCTTGCCCGTTTTCTTGCTTATTAATATTCTTGCAATTAGTCCATCTCATCACATCCATTGATTTCGGCTAGATAACTAAGAATTGGTTACTACTAATACTTCCATTCCCTGTGGATTTGACTACCTACTCACCGGGGTAATTATTACTTTGACACCCTTGCACTTACGGTTCACAAGCAATTCGGATATGTGTCACTTGTAACTTGGTTAATTGGTGTCTTCTTGGTCTTATAGGCATGAGGGTCAAGAAAGTAGCTCCAAGAGGGCACGGAGGGATTGTTCCCCTCCCGTCGATGAGCCAAGGTTCAAGAATGAAGATCATAAGACAAGGTTCACACTTTTGTCACAAAAAGGATTCGGTACCATCAAGAGGATACATTGGGACGTGACTTTAGAATTAGATGGCATCATACTGGAGCTCATTTCTCATGATGGGTGGGATAGGTTGTTCCCCATTGAAGAGCCTACCTACAAGGAACTCACTTTAGAAATGTTGAGCACTGTTGAAGTTGCAAAACAATGTCCGTTCACTCACCAAGTGAGTTTGATCTCTCTTTGCGCATTTGGGAAGAAACACCGAGTTACTCAAGATCATTTGGTTGTGCTTTTAGGGATCTACACGGAAGCATACACACACACACACCCGAGTTTAAAGCCTTATCTCAAGACTTCCGGTACTCGGTGACAAGTGAGACATATTGGACCTCCATTGGCACTAGCTCAAGGACAAGAAAGGCATCCTAGATGTTGTACCTTGCACATCGCTATATACATGCACTATTGACTAGAGTCATCGGGGGTCGGCTAGACTGGATAGGGGTGGTGTCACGCGCAGACTTATTAATTCTCTATAGCATTATTGAGAACTACCCCCTCCACATGGGACACCTTGTCGCGGAGGCCCTAGCACATCAGGGGCAGTTTATTCGCCTTGGAGCTATCTTCGCCGGACTGTATATCACACGGATGATCAGAGGCATGGTCTTATTGAGTGTACCCAAAGCATGTCAATCATTGATACTATTGCCTTGCTCGGGATGCAAACCCTCGTGTGTATTGGTTCTTCTCACGGGGTCTTGAATCACGAACTGATAAGGGAGGCTGAAGACTGACTCTAGAGTAGAGAGGAATTAGAAAAAGGGATAGAGTCCACTATGTAAGGATAAGAAAGTTTTGCACCCTAGTTGGCAAGTTTCGCTTTGACCGTCTTTCCAGTCTTCCTTGGAATTGAGATTAAGTAATTAGGTCAAGTCTTTTTTTCTCCAATGGGATAGGTGACTCGCATAGAAAGAAGTAGAAATACAGAAAAGGAAAAAGAGAAATAGCCCCTAGCTCTAGGAAATTGACTGAGAGCCATGGTTCTAACAGGACATATATCTCCCTGAAAAGAGGATAAGAGAAAATAAGACTTCAAGGTAACTTGTTCCTAGGTCTATAGCTCTAGAATATTCCACACTATATCAACCTTTCATCTTGACTTAATTAAAAGTGGGTCAGGAAAGGATCCCAGAGGACCCAAGGAGAGAGTAGAAAAGGAATAAAACTCTTTCATTCTTTCTTTTGGACTAACAATCTAGAAAGACCACGGTGATGGTCAAAGCACTCCAGCATCGAAGTAGCCAGATCCTTTAGGAAGGGAATCCAAAGCTAATCCAAAAAATGCACCAGTTGATGCTGAGAAAGAAGAAGGATCTTATGAAGACAAGCTAGAAAGAGGTAGTTCGTAGATTTGAGATGAAGAAGAAAGTTCAAGCAAGAGATTCAAAGCTCAAAAAGAATACTCTATAGAGAATTAATACGAGTCAAGAAAAGCCTTGGAATTCTTCAGACTAAGGAAAGAAAGTGTAAACTAACTATCGGAAGCTAAGAGCACTTATCTCAAGAGTAGAAGAACTAGCAACTTGAAAAGCTTTCCTCAAGAACCCCAGGAGTCCCACATCATCTAGACAATCAACAGAGCCACATTCAAGCTTCTAGTACTTCAGTCCCTACAAACCGAGTTTATCGACCACAACATGATAGCTCTTCTTGTAGGATTCATCCATTAGACCTTCTACCCAATCCACTCAACAGAAATAGAGCAGGACAAAAGAAGGCAAGAACTTTGAAAGCCCATTTTGAAGCGAAAAATTATAGTACTTTACTGAGAGCGCTAGACTTTTTCTCTTTCTGGATTGATTCCCACTTACTTCCTGATAGCTGGCTTGGCCCATGAAACCAATTGTCTTATTGTCCTGGCTCACTTCACTACTTTGGAGAATGGGTTATCCCCCTTTCTGGTTCACAAATGCTCTAACTCATTGGGAAACTCCATCCAAATTCTAGTTGATGTAAGCACTACCCAGAGGCAGAGTCTAAATCGATCAATGAAGTCTTGGGTCCTTTGTCTAAGGGCCCTTTCGTTCCACTAGCCTTAATGCACTTGTCAAAGTTGCCAAGGTGGCATTGGTGGTCTCGTTTTATCATAAATAGATAGAAAGAAAGCATTATTCTTCCAATTTTTAAAGAGCCTTAGCTATATGCTTAACATATGCAAAGAACCCACTTACTCGAATCTGAAATTAATTATTTATATTATATTTAGTAAATCTAAAATTAATTATTATTATATTGAGTAAATTAGTAAATCAGATTTCTTCTTTGGCTCTATCATCGTCTTTCTTTGTTCAAGTATGGAATTATCTCCCAGAGTTGCAGAACTCACGACTCTATTAGAAGGTATAATGACCAATTTTTACACGAATTTTCACGGGGATGAGATCGGTCGAATGGTCTCAATTGGAGATGGGATTGCACTTGTTTATGGATTGAATGAGATTCAAGCTGGAGAAATGGTGGAATTTACCAGAGGTGTGAAAGGAATAGCCTTGAATCTAGAGAATGAGAATGTAGGTATTATTGTCTTTGGTAGTGATGCCACTTTTAAACAAGCAGATCTTATCAAACACACTAGATCTATTGTGGATGTTCCTGTATGAAAGGCCATGTTAGGCCATGTGGTCGACGTGTTAGGAGTACCTATTGATGGAAAAGGGGCTCTAAGCGATCATGACGAAGACATGTCAAAGTAAAAGCCCCAAGGATTATTGAACATAAATCTGTGCATGAACCTATGCAAACAAGCTTAAAAGCAGTGGATAGCCTGGTTCCTATAGGCTATGGTTAACGAGAACTTATAATCGGGGACAGACAAACCAGAAAAACTGCTATAGCTATCGATACTATATTAAACCAAAAGCAAATGAACTCAAGTGGCACCTCTCAGAGTGAGACATTATATTGTGTTTATGTAGCGATTGGATAGAAATGCTCGACTGTGGCACAATTAGTTCAAATTCTTCTAGAAGTGAATGCTTGCATTAATAATATATGATGATCTTAACTATGGGTGGAACCCAAATTCAAATTCCCACTTCCCAAAGTAAAACCTCTCGAAAGACTATGATAGGGGGTGAAAAGACAAAAGGTGTGAAGGTGGCTCGCGGGGTAGAAGACATCATCCATATTGTGGTAGAATGGAGCAAGGGAGCGAACTCCCAGACTTGCAGGCAGAGGTTGAAACCTTCACTAAGACAATGTGGAGGACATATGTCCATTATAGAAAAAAAAAAGCAGAGTGGTTAGAGGTTGAAACCTTCGCTAAGACAATGTGGAGGACATATGTCCGTTATAGATAGAAAGCAGAGTGGTACCACTGGACAGAAGAATCTCTTTAAGTTTAACTGTCCATCGAAGAGTTTGCTTTAAACACTGGTGGCATATGGACAACCAGTCGAGTAGTAGCTTTCTAAGGCACAATCCCTAGTCAGGCAGCTACTGGTATAAAAAAAATCATCTTTGTAACGCAGTTCTTTAGAACCTTCTTTGCTGGTTCTATTGCACCATTTTCTTGAGCATAATAAATGCAACAGATAATGCTACCATAGTCTTTCATAAAAGAATATGCTTCCTTCATTGCTTGTGAACTGTGGGTCTCTATCCATAGTCATGGTTGGTGGTTTTTGTTTTGGAATACCGAATCGATAATGTATGATCTTTCTCTTTCTAAAGTCGATGACTTCAGTAGAAGTAACATTCCCATTGGTAAAATCTTATGGTACGGCACGTGGGGAATCTCATTCATATTTAGAACTTGCAAGACTTGATGAATATGAAATGAAAGTCATCTTGAAATATGCTAGGATCTTATTCCCCACAAGACACTTTACTATTTTGTCGAGCAGAAAGAAAGCTGATTCGTTGGTCTTTTCTAGATCAAATGGCTGAAGAATGAGCTACTTTCTTGATTTTAGTAGGAATGGTAGATCCTTTCTTAGGCCATCATTTTCTTAAGGCCTAGCCTCAACTGATTGGGGAAGGCCCCCTTTCCTTGATTCCTTCCTTTCTTTGTGGGGCCATGGGCCTAATAAGAGCTTTAGGGCCCCCTTCCCTCCATAGAACTTTATATGAACTGGGCTGAATTGCTTTCTGCACCTTAGCACGCTACTGCTTTATGGCTAAATGACATTTGCATGACTTTGTGCTAGTCACAAAAGTCTTTGGGTATCAACATCGGTGCGGGCAGGCGGAAGACGTCCAACTGGGATATAAATTGGCTTCTTCACTCTGTAGGTGTGTTGTGGTAGCTAAGATATACAACATCATTCTGATGAAGCAGGGAATGCGTACTTTAATTTTTCTTACTCTTACTAAGAAATCTTTCTTGTCTCTTTGGTTGCTGGAAGCTTGTTCCCAACTATTCTATTAGTTTAGTTCCTCGTCGGAAGTTTTCTGAGTTCATCCTTCCGAGTTAATCTTGTTGCGTGTAGACTTTCAGTTTCAGTACTTTTGATGAGAGGCATTATTATTATTATGGTCTTAATGTTCGTAGGGGTCTAATTGTAGTTATTTATTGACGCCATACCCAGTCGCCATGTGGGATAGCTCGATGCATCCTGGAATTTTCAAGAATTGAAAGTGGCCTTTTGTCATTCTATTAGTGTTATTGGTAATCTTCGCTTATGGTTCAAAGTGTCTATCCAATCAAAGTTGTTGTACTAATTTTTTTTTATTCAAATGCCAGATGAAGGCTAAGCCAAGTGCAGAATGAAAGTTATGGGTAAATGATTCAGGTAGCTCACCCGAAGTCAAATGAGAAATGAGCAGCGCTCGACCAGTGTGAATGAAAAGGGCTTTCACAAGAGTCTCCTAAATACTTAGAAATAAGGTTCATGTGAAGGGGTCGAAGTAAGTGAACCTAACCCCGTACCCATCTATTGAATCAAAACAAAACAGAATGAATCGATTAGTTGGTAAGTGGTCCCAAAGCCGATCCATTCAAGGAAACCCAAATGGGGGGACCTGGTCACAGCACTTAGGTCACCTTTAATTGTCTTTGCGTGCCTATGCTTGGTCTTCGGTTCTACGTGAGCGAGCACTAAATGAAAGGGGTGGAAGTTCCTCCACATTTGATGATCGTATACATTCATGCGCGAATTCATTTAGATATAAGTGTTGTGTGATCCCGCTGTTCGCCTACATATTGAAACCTACTTGGCCTAGATCTTCCAACTCTCGCTGAAAGTCAGATTGGCAGGTTTCGATGAAGACTGGCTTTCTAGGCTAAGGAAGGAACTTCCCGGCACACAGGAGTACATTGAAATCTTCGCTAAGACAATAGAAGGTAATGTATGTACAGCTGACGAGAGTGAGGAGACTTCCTACCGAACATGGAAATTCTTGCTCTCGTTCTTGCCGGACGGCTTTTGGGCAAAGGTGAATCAAGTCCATTCTTCCTGTCCCAATTATCACATGAGTTGAGGGGGTGGGGGGGCAAACATAGCTGAAGATCGGTCTGCAAGAAAGGCCTTCTTATCCACTCCACATGTTCATTTTCTTAAGATGGTTGTGCAGGGCAATCGTGTGTAGTAAATACCGCCTCTCAAGTTGTTTAGCTCTTCTCTTCCTTTTCCTGATTAGTTCCGTATCAAGTGAGCAACATAACTTCTTCCTGTCAGGCAAAGCTTTGCCAAGGCATATTTTCCTACGTGTGATCGGTCCAGAGTGAAACAAGGAATCAATGCTCGAGGCACGAAGTCTGAGGAATCGGATGCAATTCTAAAGCTGGTACATGCTGCACTGGTCCATGTTTCTGACAAGCCTGGTACCTCTTAGCATATTTTATACAATCGACAAGATGGTTGGAAAATAATGGCCATGCCTTCTAATTAGCTAACGCATTTTATGCCTTGCTTGATATGATCCACATACTCCATCATGGACTTGAAATAACATGTTTTATGATTCTTGCTCACTCACACACTTAAGGATCAGTCCATCCAAGGCGGGTCTCCCTAATGAGAAAGACAATAAAGAAAAGATTATTACAAGTTTCAAAATGTGTATTTGGCGGGTCTACAGATGGCTTTGCGAACCTTACATGAGTGATCGCATGCTGAGGACCTAGCTTAAAATGAGTAATGAATGCCTGATGATCCAAACTACCAATTGCCTTCACAGGCTTTTTCTTAATGGCAGAACTTTACCTATGAGAAGCTTTGCGCCCTTTCCAAGCCTGATCCAAGGGTTAGGTAGAACCTCTATGCCATTTTGCTTCTTAAGTCTTTTCCTTTTCCCATATCAAGATAATAGGGGATCATCTAGCCCACTATGGGATTGATTGTCCACTAAGGGATTCTAGGAAAGAATTGACTGATAGCTCACCTAGCGTCGACTATGGATTTCTAGGGTTAATACAAATCATCCCATTACCGAAGTTTGAAACTTGCGGCAAATCATGATCTTTTCTGCCATTTCAACTAAGGGGCAGATTTTTCCAGCTTTATGTATGTCAACATTGGAATATTGACGATTATGGATACCATTTTCCTGTTTGTCTAAGTTTGGGAAGATAGTTGCCACTTTGATGTGGACGTGGACCAAACTTCCTCTTGATAGCTATAAAGGTATCGTGAGACTTGGAATCTTGTACAGAAGGGTGCGCTAAGCGTGGGCGACATGCCATAAGTTCCTAACTCAATCCTTTTTATAGACTTTGAATGAATCGCCCCACGCTAATGAATTTGAAGTCTCCGGGGCAATCTTTCTAATTCAAAATGATTGGTAACATCCCCCAATCTGACCTGTTGAAGATCTAAAGGTGGGAGGCACCCAAATATGCCATTGATTACCTTGATTTATGAGCTTGAGCATTGTAACGATTGATAAGCTACTTTGGCACTGTAATCTTGTTGAAGGATTCCAACATGAGAATGACTAGCTTATTGTCTTTCCATGTGCAATGCTATAAAGAACTTTTGTCTTACAGATAAAGAATTGAAAGTTTTCCATGGGTAGCTTTTGATTGCTCAAGTCTTGTCTTATAGGGATGATGCTTTCCCTTTGCATTAAGGAAGATTGGGCAAAAGGTAACTGCTTTTTGCTCACCCGGTGAAAGGCATAGTAGGTACAAATGCTATTGGTTGCATGACTTCCTTACCTTAGGGAGCTTGAAAAAGCTGCTAACAATAAGAGTTTTTTTTTCTTTTATCTTGCGACCTTCCATGGCAAACAGGGTTGAAGGGATCGATCCCAATAGCCTTCACAAGGATAAAGATCCATTCTTTATAGCCGTTACAAAAGCTCCCGAATAGAAAGAGGGCTTTGCTACTTGACTGCCTGAACCAGGTCCAGGTCTTGCATTTTGCATTCCCGCTATTGATGTCCCATCTAGTTAGCTAGTTAATGGTGAAATCTATTTTTGAATGAATAGCAGACAAAGTAAAGTCCTTGCTATTCCAGGTAACACTTTTTATTCTTTTCTTTAAGGTCACAGGTCAGGTGAAGCTTACTTCCTATGGTAAACCCTAGGCTATGTGACTAGCAGTATCTATTTAACTTTCAAAGAGACTTTTTTCAATTTCATAGTTTAAGTAAAATATTATCCGAGACCCAGAAGAGGAAGCAGGGAAATTGGTAGCTATTCTCTGGTAGAGACTCCGAACGAATGCTTAGTTTTACCAAGAATTGCATTGCTTGAGGTGAACGGACGCTTAAGGAAACGCTACTTCTACATCTTTCTTCCTTTTGGTCCCCGGATAACTCATTTAGGAGTGAAAGAAGCCAAGTAAGTATACTTTTTTATTCGTTTGATCAAAGCATCAACAATGAACATACAAGAGTCTTATCAGCCAATGCTCCATCCGATGTCCCATATTCTAGTTTAGAGATTTCTCCGAACAGAAAAAGGGATCCATCCCGGAGAATGACTTGTGCCCTAAAGTATGGGACGAACCGCTTATGGCTATTATCCATCAAGGAAAGAAGTCAATATGCAAAGAGTTTTGAAAGTTTGCATTGACTATTTTTTAAAAGATTTTTCTTAGAGATTTTATTCACACGTAATCCATATTGAGAAGACCTTGTCGTTATAAGAATTCTTAATTCATGAGTTGTAAGGAGGAACTTATTTCACCACAAACAGAGACTAAAGCAAGTGTTGGATTCAAAGCTGGTGTTAAAGATTACAAATTGACTTATTATACTCCTGACTATGAGACTAAAGCGGTAGCCGGTGAATCATCCACTGGTACATGGACAACTGTGTGGACTGATGGACTTACCAGTTAAGATCATTACAAATGATGATGCTACCACATCGAGAGTGTTGTTGGGGAGAAAAACAAATATATTGCTTATGTAGCTTATCCTTTAGACCTTTTTGATGAAGGTTCTGTTCTGTTACTAATATGTTTACTTCCATTGTAGGTAATGTATTTGGTTTAAAAGCCGTACGAGCCCTACGTCTAGAGGATCCATGAATTCCTACTTCTTATTCCAAAACTTTCCAAGGCCCACCGCATGGCATCCAAGTTGAAAGAGATAAGTTGAAAAAGTATGGTTGTCCCCTATTGGGATGCACTATTAAACCAAAATTGGGGTTATCCGCAAAGAACTACAGCAAAGCCATTTATGAATGTCTATGCGGTGGACTTTATTTTACCAAGGATGATGAAAATGTGAACTCACAACCATTTATGTGTTGGAGAGACCATTTCTTATTTTGTGCCAAAACAATTTATAAAGCATAGGCCGAAACATGCGAAATCAAGGGACATTACTTGAATGCTACTATGGGTACTTGTGAAGAAATGATAAAAAGGGCTGTATTTGCAAGAGAATTGGGAGTTCCTATCATAATGCATGACTACTTATTAACAGGGGGATTCACTGCAAATACTAGCTTGGCTCATTATTGTTGTAATAATGGCCTACTTCTTCACATCCATCACGCAATGCATGCAGATATTGATAGACAAAAAAAATCATGGTATGCATTTTTGTGTACTAGCTAAAGCATTACATATGTATGGTGGAGATCATATTCACACTGGCTCAGTAGTAGGTAAACTAGAAGGGGAACACGAGATGACTTTGGGTTTTGTTGATTTATTACATGATGATTTTATTGAAAAAGAACGAAGTCATGGTCTTTTTTTCACTCAAGATTGGGTATCTATGTCGGGTGTTATGCCCGTGGCTTTTGGGGGAATTCATGTTTGGCATATGGATGCTCTAACTGAATACTTTGGGGATGATTCCGCACTACAGTTTGGTGGAGGAACTTTGGGGCACCCTTGGGGAAATGCACCTGGTGCAGTTGAGCTAATCGAGTAGCTTTAGAAGTGTGTGTATAAGCTAGTAATGAGGGGCGTGACCTTGCTCATGAAGGTAATGAAATTCTCCATGAAGCTATCAAATGGAGTCTTGAACTAGCTGCCACATCATAATGAATAATATTTTATAATACATTCCGTACCAAAACCACACATTGTCTCTCTCGCCATACTGATTCTTTCCCTTAATATTCAATTGAGCAATGAAATACCCCTCGCGAAGAGATGGGAAAGTGGAATTACTTTTTCCCTCTAGATCCCTTGAGGAAGATCCTTTTAAGTAAGTTAAGGCATAGTTTCTCCTCGCAAGAGAAAGATTTTTTTCAATCTGCTCGCTTTCTACTTTGATAGAGTTTTCTTGAAAGGTCTTGCTTTGCACACATCATCTTTTCCTGAGGAATCCAAATATGATACAACTCGGGCTAGTTGTTTTTCAAAGAAAAGCTTTACCTATAACAAGAAATATAGCATAGACAGGATTTGAACCTGTGACCTCAAGGTCATGAGCCTTGTGAGCTACCAAACTGCTCTACTTAGCGCAGGATGAAAGAAACTTATTGAAACTGCTAAAAAGAGAAGATCTAGAGCAATTAAAAAGAAAGATAAGATCAGGACTCTTTTATTAGAATACAATAATAGAAAGAAATGCTTTAAGAATACTTTACTCAATTTTACTTTAATAATTCCTCCCATGCAACACTTCATGGGTTGCGCGAGTGGCATTAAAGAAGTTGAGAAAAATGAGAACTATCCGGGACTATATCAAGGAGTTCACTTATTTGCTACTTGATATCAAGGACATGTCCGATAAAGACAAGTTGTTTAACTTTATTCTAGGATTGCAGCCTTGGGTCCAAATAGAAGTGAGGAGGCAGTGAGCGAAGGACTTACCATCTGCCATAGTAACTGCTGAAGCTTTGGTAGATTTGTGGTTGGCCTTTGCATTTGAAGCGAACAAGTCCAAGCCTCGACCCAAAGCAAAGAAAAGAAGTTCGAAAAAAAGTAGCCAGTGAAGAAGGATTTCCCTCAAAAGCCATATTCGGGGAAGCCTCATGAAGACAAAGTGAAAGTAGAAATTAAGCAGGCTGGATCAAGTGCCAAGAACATTGGGTGTTTTATTTATGATGGTCCACATTGGGTACGCGAGTGACCAAAGCGGGAGAAGCTGACCACCCTTGTCACTGAAGGGGACAGTGACTCAGACCCTCCTTCCTGAATCAATTCTCTACAGTTGTTGGGGACCTTGAGGACTGTGAAAGGTAACTCTCCTTTGCCACTTCTTTACATTCACGCGGTTGTGAATGGTAGGGAGATCGATGCTATGGTGGACACTGGTATTACACATAACTTTGTTAGTGAGTTGGCAATAGCGTTGTTGGGATTTAGCGTGGTCAAGCATATAGGCCTTGTTATGGCAATCAACTCCAAGACACAGCCGGTGGTGGGGGTGGTGTAGACCACAACCATCAGCCTGGGTGATTGGAGTGGGAGGATCGACCTCCTAGCCGTGCCTCTTGATGACTTTGATCTTATCCTCGGCCTTGACTTCTTGACAACTGCAAAAGCTACCATGATGCCACACTTAGGTGGAATGCTGATCATGGAGGAGTCTCACCCGCACTTTGTAGTTGGGATCCAGAAGGAAAAAAAGGGCGAGGAGGTGCTACTGTCAGCCATGCAGGTGGAGCATGGGCTAAAGAGAGGAGAACCCGTTAACCTGGCAGCCATGTTGGAGCTGAAGCCTGACAAGGTGGTGGAAATCCTAGATGAAGTGGCCGGAGTTCTGAGGGAGTTCAAGGATGTGATGCCCCCCGAACCGCCCAAGCATCTTCCACCCTGGAGGGCAATTGACCACCAAATCGACTTGATCCCGGGAGTGAAGCCTCCCGCCAAAGCCCCTTATTGGATGTCCCCACTAAAGTTGCAAGAACTTCGAAATCAACTGACGAAGCTGTTGGATGCTGGTTACATTCAACCATCAAAAGCTCCGTATGGTACCCCTGTACTCTTTTAGAAGAAGTAAGATAGTTCCATGCAACTCTGCATCAATTACAGGGTCCTGAACAAGGTGACTGTGAAGAACAGACAATGCTTGTTGGGAAGGCATAGGACAATAACAAGCATTCATGAGGTGGTCGAGACAGATCCTAATGGCAATAAACAACAACAAGCATTTCACAGCCACGGGATGCCGCTCCATATCAAGGACTCTGCATTCGTGAGGTGGTCTAGATAGATCCTCAGTACATGAAGCTGGTACGAGATGTCAAAGAGGGTATGATTCACCGATATTGGGTGAAGGACGGGCTGCTCCATACCAAAGGCGCCAAACTCTATGTTCCAAAAGGGGGGAACCTTCGGCACCAACTGCTCAAAGAGACCCATCACACTCGATGGGCTGGACATCCAGGCCAAGAAAGGATGAAGACATTATTGTCCCAGCACTACTACTAGCCGGATATGGGTGACAACATTAAAGCCTATGTTAAATCTTGCTATGTTTTCCAGATGGACAAACTTTGAGAGAATAAGGGAAGCGGGTCTTCTACAACCTTACCAATCCCTAGAAGGCCATGGGCATCCATTGAGATGGATTTTTTCTCTAGTTTCTCGAAGATGAATGAAATGTCTTCTGTGTTAGTAGTGGAGGATAGATTCACAAAGTATGCGATCTTCATCCCACCCCTGCAACATGCACTGTAAAGAAGGCTGCTGAGTTGTTCCTGAGGCATATTGTGAAATTCTTTGGGAATCCCTGAAGACATTGTGAGCGATCGAGATGCTTGGTTCACAAGGCGGTTCTGGAAGGCATTGTTTGGGTTGCTGGGTTCAGAGCTGAAATTCTCTACTGCCATCCATCCGCAAACAGATGGGCAGACTAAGAGGATCAATGCCTTGTTGGAAGAATACCTATGACACTATGTATCGGCTTCACAAAAGAACTGGCTGGACTTGTTAGATGTGGCGCAATTTTGTTACAATCTTCATAAGTCCTCATCGACTGAACATAATCCCTTTGAGTTGGCTTATGGCTACCAGCCCCTTGCCCAGCATGAGATCACCAAGCGCAGGATATAGGCAGGGTAAAATCCCAAGAAAGAAAAAAATTAGATATTAAATAATCATTCTAATAAATAACTATATAGAACAAATGTAACACTTAGGAATCTACCTTTTCCTTCCCCTAATCCGATGGATGTGATAAAAATAGAAGGAGCTACTCTAGCTTAAGTCGATCCTTTACTTAATAATATAGCCGAACGAATTAGCGATGGAGAGTTATATTATTTAAGGTTAGGAGTTTCATTATTAGCAAGATCCCCAGCTATTAAATCTGTTGTCGTCGGCGGGCCTACTTCTTTTTCTTTTGAGAATAGCGTAGTCAAAGTGGGCCAAGTCAGTAGCCTTTTCTTCAACTCTTTGGAGAAGGGCAGTAGGATTAGAAATAGGCCTAATTGTTGTTGAAGGCTGTTTTGTCTCTTGGAGTAAGGGAGAAGGGCAGAGTGCCAGTTAAACAAGGGATGAGTGCCGGTTGAATGCTTTTTGAGACTTACCCCACTCAATGGAAATTCTTTTAGGAAAGATCCCACGCTCGATATTCTGATTCTACTTTCACTCTTCTCAAGGAAGGAGACCACCAATCCAAAGGGGAAGTCCTTGCTTTCTTTTCCTGTTAGAGATGCTAGTCTTTTTTTTTTTGTGTAATAACCACTTTTAGTCATTTAGCTCTTTGAGATGAAATGTGGCAATGTCCTAACCTAATCAAACCAGGCGCAAGGGCATTTAGTCATTTAGCTCAAGGATCAAGGCATAAAGGCTATTATTCCTTCTTCTTGATAGCATTGGTCTCAGAAGGCTCTCGCTGGGCAAGTTAACTCTTTCTGCTGTTGTTCTGAGGGTTGATCCCGTTAAAAGGAATTATATTTCTCTTGATTGAGTCATTTCGCCTGGATGAATAGATAACTAAGGACCCGTTAATGGTCAAATTAAGGACGAAGAGCACAGGTACCTCCACTGTTTGGTGCCCAACCTCCCTTAAGGTCTCATTAGGTATCATCTAATGAAGTATGGATTTCTAAGATACTACTATCAATGGATTCTCCATGGGGAACCTGTGAGCTGAATATCAATGATCATGGTAAACAAGATGCAACCGATCGCTAAACAAGTTCACCGTCATCATATAATTTGTATGAACAGATGGTCATTAATGGGGACTTGATTTCTCACCTACTTATATGAACCTCCAAATGCAGCCAGTTAGTGAAGATTATAATATTGATCACCTAAATGATTTGTGGTTTATCTGCTATTTGTTAGTATTTTATTTTATTTTATTTTATTTTTATTAAACAGACTTGTTTGAACATATGTTGTCTTTATGAATTAATGGAATCAGTATTTGATTCGTGTGTGAACAAATTTGTTGTTATTTTTATGAATTATCAAAATAAAAACATTATTTATTTTATTTTTTTTAAGGTTTTAGAAATGGATTAGAAATAAATTAATTTGTTAAAAATGTAATTTTTGTTTCCATATTTTAACTTAAAAAACAGATTTGAACAAACTGTTTCAAAATTTTTGACGGATTTTTTATTTGTATTTTAACTTTAAAAATGAATTTGAAGCAAAATTTATCTGTTTCAAAATTTTTGACGGATTTGTAACAGAATTTAGTTTTGCATTTTATTCACAAATCCGTTTATAAATTTTAAAACAGGACTTTTTTTAAAAACAAAAAAAATTATATTTCCAATTCATTTACCATTTCTAATTCATTTTTAAATTTAATTAACAACAAATTAAAAATGAAAAATCATGTTTTAAACATGTAATTTTCTTTTAGTGGTATTAAAATAAATTAGAAATAAATCGTAATCCAAAATTTTAGATACCAATACTGAATTTATTTTTTATTTGATTATTTTATTTAGTGATGAAAGATGGAATGGGTCTAGTTGTGTTTAGGTCATTTCCAAAAAATTTTAATATTATATTACTATTTATGCAAACTTTGGAAATTTAAGATGATAACGTTTTAGTTGGTTTTTTTCTTTCTTTTTCTTTTTCTTTTTTTTTAATGCTGTGATAATTATGTCAAGTGTTGATCCAACTCATAACTCATAGCGCGAAGTAATGTTATGATATTAATACTCACCATCCAAGAGGAAATTTTCACAGGGTAGGAATTTTGTCATTTATGCCATGCACCTTCACTCTGTATCACGGGATTTGAGCTATAAATTTGCATCAAGAACAAAGGGCTTATTACCATCATTATGTCCAGTAATACTTAAACTTAGAACTCTTTTATTTTTATGTTGGCCTTAAACAGTGGGACCAATGCACCGGAAAAGCATTCTTTTAGCACTTTTGAACAATTTTAATATTTGATTTAGGTTAAATTGATTTTTTTTAATTTAAAATCTCTTTCTTACAAATATAAAAAATTAATTTTAGTAAATATAATATGAATGTTTATTAAAAACTAAAAGTCTTATTCTACCGACCTAAAGTTAATGAAATACTATAGGAGGGGAGCCTAGGATCATTCTAAACTGTAATTTAATGGTGCCGTACTGGTGTACGGGCCATATTCTTCATATCTATCCCTAATTTCTCTTAAGATTTGATATAATAAATCTAGTTGACAACATAAATTGATGCTATCTTGTAAATCTACTTCTAACATATACTTAGCCTATTTATAAAGATAAATATCTCTAATATAATTAAATAGCTCAACTAAAGACATAATTATAAAATTATAAAGACAGAAATTGAAATGGCAGAAACTGAAATAAAGACTGAATTGGAATCTAAGGATAACCCTACTAGTTCCATGGATTATTGTCGTAGCGAAACCCAAGGAAACTTATAATAATAACTAATATTCCTACTAGATTATGGATAGTAGAAACTGAAATAAAGACAGAAATAAAATCTAAAAATAACCCTACTAGTTCCATGGATTATTGCCGTAGCGAAACCCAAGGGAACTTATAATAATAACTAATCTTCCTACTAGATTATGGATAGTAGAAACGGAAATAAAGACAGAAATAATATCTGAAGTTAAACCTAAATTTAAAAGGGCTATAAAGACTGGAATTAAAACTACTTTTACTATTACAGCTACTGCAGAAATTAAACTAGTAAAAACTGGATTAAACTGAGAATTCATATTTTAAAAGTCCGTACTTAGTCCTCAGGTGAATCTTAAGAGAACAATGTTCTTTCCATTATCCTTTGTTTCTTTCCTTCAATTCATACCATACCTCTGATGTCATAACCTCATGTTATAAGATTTCAGCTTTTCTCTTCTTGCCAAGATATTGGTTTTTCTCTATAAGAACAAGTTAGATAATTTTATCAGCATGTATTCTTTCAGGTATCATACCTACGCTACTCTTTTCCCCTTCAAACGGCCCACTGCCTCAACGGGTCCTTCTTCGCTGGTCTTTTAGCCTTAGGAATACATGAGATAAAATAAATCATACCTGATCAATCTGAATACTTCACCTCACAACTGACAAGACTTACTTCGCCTATCACCCTTCACCGAGACTATTTGACATCTTCACTAAGCTAATGATTAGAGGTCACTCATGGTTGCTTACCATCAGCCTTTGCCAAGAAATAATTCTAATAGACCTCCCTTTGCCTTTCGAGAGGGAGAACTAAGCTAACATAAATCTAATATTATGCAGCTAAAAATAAACTACTTCTACTTCTAATCTACTAGGAAAGAGAACTAACTTAAGTAGAACTGTAAGCAGGAATTCAAGAGGAGACTTGTATGCCAAAGTTTTCTTCTCACATTCCCATATCTTTCATTACAAGAGCTCTACTTATATAGGCAAGACAGACCTTTTTACAAGACATAAAATACCCTTGATTTAATTTTACAAAGGGGGTATTTTTGGAAAGCTGAAAAAGTACAAGTAGTAAGCATCCTAGCCTACCTTGAACTTGGACTTTCCCATCTTTTACAAACATAACCCTTAAGATAAGGGAGAATCATTCATAGCTTAGTACACCTATACAAACTTTTTCTTTCTAGGCACTTGCTTCAGCTTCAAGTCTCCATTGCATTATCAATATTTGCTTGTCCTATTTCATCAAACTCTACAAGTCTTTGTGTGTCAATTGCTCCAACTGTGTATTCTAAGAAATCATCATCCAGATCACTAATATGGACCCTATCATCACCAAGTGTGGTTTCAAACCATACTTCTTTACATGCCTTCAGATGTTCAGTTAAATGTGGTTCAATGATGATTGTTCCTAGCATTGGAGATTTATAATATCTTGTACAAGCATTAGAATAAATTTTAAAATTTTTCTATTCTCCTATTAGGTAACAAGTCTGGAATTTTTTAGGTGCTATCCCAAGAGCATAAGCCCTCCATCGTTTTGGCTTGTCTTTAGTTGGTATATCAATATGATGTGCTGTGAAAAGACTCTTGTTCCATTTATAAATTCTTGGTTTCCCATAATGAACAAGATCAATTTTTATATAGTGTTGGGCTTGGATAGGATAATCTTGATAACTGGGGGGAATGTTCATGATTTCTAGCACCATGAAATGCTGAGGATGACTTTCCATCATTGAGTTGATAATATGTTTTAACTTCCATGGAAACTGTGTTAATATTTGCATTTCTTTTCTATCAGTGATAACCAATTTCTTTAAGAGTCTATACTCAAATAATATGACTGGAGAAATCATGAGTCTTCCTTCCTGTAGGGCTTCCTTCCATTTTGAAAGATTTGACTATTGCTTGAATAATGGAGAATCCTTCAATGCAAATACATGCTTGAACATCATGAGGAGTAGGACCTTTATACTTTGTTAAACAAAAGCTAAGTCCATTTTGTTGAGGAAGTGTTGATGATGCCATATCTTGGAGTGCTTCGACCATTGCTATGTACATGGTATGCTTTTTAGAGAATACCATCTTCATGATTACAAATTTTATTAGACTTAATAATTCTGGAAATTTTTCATATTCTTCTTCTTTCATTTCTACTTCTTTTTCCCGTTCTTTTTTTCAGAATTTTTTTTTCAATTTTTTCCTTTTCCCAATTTTTCTTTAGAGTATCCAGTTGTTGTTGAAGATCACTTACCTTACTAGCAAGAATCTGGTTTGTCTGTTGTAAATCAAGGAATGCATCTAAAGATTTTGGCCTTAAGCTGGGGTCACTCATTTGGGATTTAAGATTTTTAGAGTGGAGGTAGTCACAGAATTGGGTAAGGATTTCTGGAAAGGATGGATGACGATTGTTTGCCCACAGATTATCAATATAATTCCATTCTTGCTGATCCAGCATAAGATTCAAGGGTAAATTGAATGACATGGGGGAACCTAATGGGTATATGTTTAGGCCAGTGTGCTAGTTTTTGAGAAACTGAGTTTCTGCTCCTGGAAAAATTGAACTTTTAGCCAAAGTTTGCTCCATCTATATAGATACAAACTAAATGTGTATTATGACTCAAATTATTTCTTATTAAAGGAAAGATTTCTTAGTTGTCACATTAGCACCTAACTCAAAGGAACTTGCTGGTATTTGTAATCCCCGTTATGCTATGCATATGAACCAACTAAGGGCTGGTAAAAGGAACTTTACTTCCACATTAGTGAAGATTCAGAGGAACTTACTGGTCTGGTAATCCCCATCTATCACTAAGCGTATGGACAAGCAAAGGGCTATACTTACAGTGCTTTATTCAAAAGAGTACTTTCTAGGCTACATCATCTACAAAAGATAAAATATTAAAGAAATTATAGAGGTTTTTCAAGTAATTGTTCCAAAAATATACATCTTGATAATTTATCTACCAGAATATTATCTTTTCCTTTAATGTGCTCAAAACTTACTTTATAGTTACCATTTAAAATCCTATATTTAAAAGCTAACCACCTTCGTTTGCTGATTCTTTTACTATTTTTATTCTCAAAAAACTTAACTATTGCTTCACAATCTGTTCTAACTAAGATTTCTTTTTTATTTGTTAAAAATAATCTAAAACTATCTAAGGCATACCCTACTGCTAAAAATTCTTGATCAATGCTATAAGTCGGTCCTATCTCTCGATGTTTACCACTACTGTATCTACAAATTACTTCTTCTAATTTAGATGCATCTTTATTCGGTTAGCCTTAAGGACTGTTCCCCATCCTAATTCACATCCATCTGTTTCAACAACTAAATAATCACTATCTAAAGGTAATTTTAAATCTGGTAAATGCCTAACTATTTTTTTGATTTTATCTATTTGCCTATCATCTTCAATATTAAATTTCTTTACTTCTGTTGATAAACTTTTTACTATAAAGAGGTCCTACCAACTTACTAAGGTTCTTAATGAAAGGTCTAGCATAATTAACTAATCCTAAAAATTGTTGTAAAGCTTTGACATCTCTAATTTGTGGTGTTTCAAGAATCTTTTTGGCTATATGTGGTTGTAACTTAATCTTACCATTGCCTATTTCTACTCCTAAAAATTCTATGTTACTCCTAAAAAATTGTGCTTTCCTTCCACTAATCACTATGCCATTTTTTAAAAATTCACTAAGAACAAGTTTTAAGTGTCCTACATGCTCTACTCTACTTTTACTATGAACTAAAATGTCATCTATGTAAACACAAACAAATTGTCGACATTTTCCAAAGACTTGATCCATTTTCCGTTGAATGATATTAGGTGCATTTTTTAATCCAAAAGTCATAACTAACCATTCAAAATCTCCTAGGGGACAGGTGAATGTTGTCCATTCTATACTACCGGGATCCATTCTTACTTGCCAAAATTTTGATTTACAATCAAATTTATCGAATATCCTACTATCCTCGACTCCATTACTAAGTTCGGGACTCTATTTCGATATCATAAAACTATCATCTACTCTGTGATCATTTAACCCACCGATAATCCATTACCATTCTGCTTACCATGTAATCGTTTCACTATGTTTATTAACCATGAATGTTGGCTCCCATGTCTACTGCGTAGCCTCCTCACTACTCTAGTTTTAATCACTCATCTATATGCATTTTCTAATCACTAATATTTTCTTTGGTGGATTCTATCTTTTTATTTGTCATTCCAAATTTCGGTCTTTAATTCTTAACTTACATGTAATTTTATCCCAATGCTTTTCTCGATTTTTATCCTGCGATTTGTTCTCTAATCCTGTTTAACAAATCATCTATTTCTAAATTTCCTGAAGAAATTAAATTATAAAGAAATTCTGGATCTACCATTTGTCCTACTGGGGGTTCTAATGTTAATGTATCAAATAAACTACACTTACTAAATTCTTCTAATGTTTCACTAATCTTATCACTATAATTTTTACAGCTATTACAACAACTAATAGTGGAAGTAACTGTTTTAAGAATTGTGAAATAAACGGCATGTGAAAGGAACTCCAGAAAACTACTCTTCTAAAGAAGTGATCAGTACAACCATGAAAGTAAATTAACTCACAAGTTTAACCCTATAATAAGCTTCTTTTGTTTTTCTTAATTGAAATCTCTTTGAAACTCATCGTTACTCTAAAGTGCAAATAATTAGTAAGGTGGCTGCTCACTAAAAGAAACCAATCTCACAAGGTGCTAATTGTCGAGCATAAGTAAAAGCTTTCCCATCCATCCTGCTCGCTCTTTATACTGGTGCGAAAGTGGTAATTGTCTCATCATAAGTTGGAGGTACTAGCTTTTCATCTAAATCAGTATTTCTGAACATCCCAGACACTAATTAAACCCATAAACATCTCACTTTCTAATCACCTATTTGTATCCTACAAGGAATCCTTATACTATAAACAAGAGAGATTGCTTGATGAGGTACTTCACTACTTAAAGTATTTTTTTAGCAATTGATTGCCATCCACTACTTCCTCTACTACTTCTTCTACCAATTTGTTTTCTCCTACCTTTTCAACAACTACTTTCCAACTTTGTTAATTTCTTCATTTATTGTTTCTGCTTCTTCAACTAGTTTATAATTATTTCTAATTGCTTCTTCTCTTAGATCTCATCAACACTCTGGCCCAAATGGCCCCATGAGTATGTTTTACTTTTCACTCAATTCTGGACGATTCAAAAGAACTGATCTCATCTCAGTTCTATGCTCCACTCTAATCTTTCATTTTAAATTTTCATCAACATTCTTCTAGCATCAAAATCAGCACTCCTGAGAGTTTCATTTCTACTATCCTAGCAAATCTCTGACCTGAAGCAGAATTCGTGGTTGCGACGATCTCTATCTCATCAAAACTATTTTGTCAAACTCCTCTTTAAGACTCTACCCAAGATCTATATCTTAATTTTAAGGAGTGGATATAAATTACGTGAAACCACAAGGTTGTCACTACTACCACCATTCTTAATCCGCCAGGATCAACACCTCTATTCATCTAGAAAAATTAAATTATCAAGATTCTCTAATTCTAGGCCATCTAATTTTGCTTCATTGATTAAAAATTCTAACAAATCTAAAAAAGGTGTTTATACTTGATCTAAAGATACTTGGGTGTGTCTATAGCTACTTTCTTTTTATGTTTCCATATGCATGTCATGTCATCATTTAACCTTTCTAAAACTAATCTTTGAAATATTTTAATCTTATCATGATTTTTAATAATATCTCTTAATTTTGCAAAAATATATTCTAAGATGCTAATCTCTACTATGATTTGTTGTGGGTTACTTTTATCTATTTTATGGTACTTCCCCTAAATATGCTAACATGGATTCTATTTGGTCTAATTGATTTAAGACACTATTCTACCAATCTCTATATTTCCTATTTGATTCTAGAATTTCTCCTACAAATTCATTATCTTCTAAGTCACTATCTACTTCTTCTATTTCACTAGGGTCTACATAACTAATTATACTATAAATACTTTTTGTGTCACTAACATATTCATCTACATGTAACAAATCTTCATTTACGCAATCTATCGATATTGATTCCTTATTATGATAATTTTTTTCTTTTTGTACAATCCCTAACTAAATGATTAGTGCTACCACATGTAAAACAACTAAGTTTATTCTTATATTCTCTACTTTTATTGAACTTTCTAACATGTTTATCTTTATTCAAATAAGGCTTCCTAGAACTACTTCTCCTAAGATGATATTTCTTTTTGGGTCTAAAACTATTTTTACTAAATCTCTTTTTTGTTTATCTATCTTATCATATCTCTAAGGTGTATAAATAGTCCCATAAAACCGATTCCTTACCTATAAAACTATTTACAATTTGATTTCTGCAGCATTTTCAACCAATTGTTCTATACAACAACTTAATCCTAGTTGAACATTATCTAATTGTGGGTAAAATTTAATTCTTTTTTAT
>NC_052477.1:6452077-6475172 GCF_009730915.1 Dioscorea cayenensis subsp. rotundata
CACGTGCTCTCTAGGGTTGGTCTACGATGTTGCTCGGCAAGCTTCCATGTGGCCTTTCAGAGAGAGACTTCGCAATTTGCCCCACGATTTTCAAAGTTATGTAAAGAGGCGGTGTGGTTGCGAAGTGTAGCCTCAAGCCCGATTCAAACCTAGTATTTGCAGTTACACAAATCTAGCCAAGTGCTTCTCTAGGTCGATCATTCGGGTTTCCAAACACGAGACTACATTTTCCACCGAGGGGCTTGTTGTTGTTCTTGGAAACCTGGTGGCCCCATGGCCTTTTGTGGACCCTGATTACTCCATGAAAAATTGGGATGATTCTTCCAACCCGGATTGTAGGTATTGCTATATGGGTTTCCTTGAGGTCTCATGCCATTACCTACAAAATCAACGTTCTCCACCGAAGAAACATCACTGATAGAGATCGGGCAATCAGAGGAAGCATGTCCTCCACACACCCAGTGCAATTAGTCATAGCCGCCACTCTATTTGAAGTTAGAAGATCTAACTTCTTACTCAAATTTTCCACTTGGGCCGCCAATGAAGTTACCGCATCTATCTCATGGAGACCGGCCACCTTTTTCTTTTCCCTAGCATTCCATTGGTAGCTGTTTAACTCCATTTCTTCAATCAACTGACGGGCCTCATCGGGGGTCTTGCTACCTAAGGTACCTCCTGCTGCCGCATCCAAGAGTTGCCTTGTACTCGGGTTCAAACCATTGTAAAAGGTTTGAACAATCATCCACTCCAGGAATCCGTATTGCGGGTACTTTCTCAGGAGCTCCTTGAACCTTTCCCATGTCTCAAATAGAGACTCCAATTCCAACTGAACAAAGGATGAGATCTCGTTCCTAAGCTTTGTTGATTTTCCGGGAGGGAAATAACGAGCTAGAAAAACTTCCACCATCTCCTCCCACGTGGTAATTGACGCTCTAGGTAAAGAGTGCAACCACTACTTCGCTCTCCCCTTTAGGGAAAATGGGAAGGCTCTCAATTTGATGGCATCATCCGTCACCCCATTTATCTTGACATATCACACACTTGAGAAAGCTCTCTATGTATTTGTTTGGATCCTCATCGGCCAAACCATTGAATTGTGCGGATTGCTGCAACAAGTGGATGAATCGAGGGACACACAATACTCGATTGTGTCCCCAACACTGAAGGTCTGGCATAATTAGATAATGTTCGTTGTTGCTCATTCTGTTCTGCCATGTTTTTCAGATTCTTCTGCTTCTAAATCAGCTAGATTAGACTGTTCTTGCACAGGCTCTTTCCCTTTTCTTCTAAGTGTCTGTTCAAGCTCAGGATCTCCTTCAATCAATATTGAGGGATTCCCTCAAGTCATAACCTGAAGCTGCAACCAAAAAAAGAAAGAAAAAGAAATCAGAACGATGATTGAATAAGAAGATATGAAATAGAATGTATGGTGAAATAGCTAAGAAAACAAAGTGCAAAGTATCTCTAAACGCCTATTCCCCAGCAACGGCGCCAAAAACTTGATAAGATCCCATTGTGTATATCCCGCAAGTACATGGGTTTGTCAAAGTAATAATCCCTGGTGAGCGGGTATCGAATCCACAGGGAATAGGGAAGTAAAATACTTAATTCGATTCTTAGCTATGTGAAAGATCAATGATGATAAGTGTGACAATGATTCAATTCTCAACAATAAAAACAACAAGTAAGAGAGCAAAAGTAAAGAAAAGAGGTAAGGCAATCGATAAAGTTGGGCTACTCGGATAATGCTCCGCCTAGGATAATTGTTTCAAGTGCAAGAACCCTCTATTATGCTTCCTAATCAATGCAATGGTGAGTCGTGGAAATGCTTAATTACATAGTCCCAAATCTAAGGTCAACAATCCCTAACTCTATACATGTCCCAGAGGAGAGATTAGATAACCTCTCAACCTCGCACTCGTATAGAGTTGCAATGAGCTCTAGGGATTCCAAGTGATAAATCTCTTCCTAATTATAGACCTAACCCTTTGGTCCAAGTGGAAGGTCCCTAACCACGATTAAGCCCTAGATACTAAGATCACCGCAACGCTTCACTCTATTGCATGAGCAACTAAGCCCCAGCGGAAGTTCATCCCTTAGACCATTCACTCTATTATGGCCGCAAAGAACTCGAGGAACGGAGGTAGAATCTATCACGTAGGAGGGGAAAGGGGACGCTCCTGTACCTTTTGACTCACCCTCTCAACACTCTCCAACCTAGCTGTGTTTAACGCTCATGGTGTGTCACTCACTCACAAGGTTACCAACGAGAACTCTCAACCCTAGTGTCAGTCTAGGGGAAATGTTCATGCAAACAAGCATTCAAGGTTGGAACTCACAATCAACATCAATTTATTGAAAGCATAATAAAGAGATTCAAAGAAACGAATACATTCTAGGGTTCACAAATACCCAAGTACCCACTAGGGGTTTAGCTCTCCATGGAGCTAAGTACAATCAAAGAAATAGAATGTAAAAGCAATGAATCCATAAAGAAACCCCTCGATAGTCGTGTCGATGGTCTTGTAGAAAGTCCTCTACTTATCGTCCAAGGATTCCCTCGTCCGGTATAGGATACGCCTCGACGGAAGCTCCCCTACCAACCTTCTTCCTCAGGAATGACGATGTCAGAGCCATAGAACCTCTCCAAAACCTTGGCCAATACCCCTCAAAACCCTAGCCGTAGCCCTCTCTCAAGTTGGGGAAAAGATGGAGAAAAGAATACTAAAATCAGGGCTGATTCGGCTTTAAATAGGGCTAGAATCGGGTGACTACACGGGCGTGGATGCTTCACGCGCCCGTGTGGAATTTCCACACGGGCGTGGATAATTTCCACACGCCCATGTGGATTCTCTGAACTTCTGTTTTCTTGGCCGGCTGTGAACAGTGCTACTATAGTACTTGCTACCATGTTGCTATAGTGCTCTGCTACAGTATCCGGCCTGAATAGCTTCCCGAATCCATACTTTCATCGGAGTAACGCAAACGGGCACACGTTCATGTTGTGGATCACATGCTTCTTCAATGATAGGCAAGTTGGTGGAGCTCTTGTTCTATGTGCATAAGTCGGAATGCTCGAGTGTGACTGTCTTTGTGTCCCTCCAAATGGATGTGCCAAACTCGAATACAAGGAGGTTGGCACACACTCTAGTATCTCACATCGACCTATGTCTTCGCGTTTGAACCTTAGCAAGATTTCCTCCAAAATCGGTGCATTGTAATCCACATTGGCTTCTTTCCTTCATACTTGGCCTCACAACCCTACCTGCACGAAAGTAACATAAAAACACACATATTAGTGTAAAACATGAGAAAAGTAATGCTCAACATAAGGAATGAACGCTTCGCATTCATATCGCACAAGCACTTATCACCCACCTAGTATAGACTTGTCGTAATTTGAGAGGATAGTGGGTACACCTCTGATTAGGGTATTTAGGAGACTATGTCTCCCGTAATCCTTCCGAATTGGTTAGTGATAATCTCCGTGCTCTTTGCAATCATGAGGAGTGGATTTTAGGAGAAACAAATTTCTGTTATGTATTCGAATTAGGGATAGTCTCTCTCTTTGGAGATTGTCATTAGCCTGCAATAAGGTTTCCAAGAGTGTTAATGCGATTGTGTGGATGTCTGTATTAGCTTTGCACCTATTTAGTTACACTTCGCCTGAGAAATCGGGGTTTTGTATAATTCTGAAAACCTTTTAGTTTAAATAGGATTGTATATCTATACAACTTTTGTTCCGTACTTCATAACCCTAGACCGATACTATATCCGGACATCTTTTCTTCCCTTGATTTCTCTTTGATTTTATTTCTATATTTCTTGTTTTTTCTTTCTTTTATTCACACACACCATTTCATTAGTTAGGATAATTTTTAGAATTAGGGTTATTACTAGTATTTACTTTCTTCTCTGTGGATCGACACTCTGCTTTACACACATTTTATTATGCGATTGACACGTACACTTGTGTCCCTATTAGTTAGCTCATCCATAAAGCTTTGAAAGCACAACTAAAGAGATTTTGTAAAACGAGGTGGTCATGATTTCTTAACTTAGTGCATTTATTTCTTCTTCTCAGTTGTAAAAATTCATGAGGGGCTAACCATTCCAAGGTGCCCCAGGATGTTGAACTATGTTGCTTAGCGTACTTTGAAATATTTGTTTTTAATGTCTGGAGTTTTATTGTCTTCTTGTGTTAATTCATGTCTCATATAAGTTGGCATACTTGATTTACGTAGTTTCTTTGTAAAACTTGGCTTGTGTTCATTATCATAGTTGTGATTACCTTGTGTAGTTGCAAAACTTAGCGCTTTTGAGACCTGTAGTTACACTTGCAAAACTTGGTGTACTTGGGAGCCATAGATATGACATTGCTTTTAAGCACCCACAAGAACCTTAGGATGTACTTGGTAGACATTAGAAGTAAGTCAGTACACTAAAGCACAAAGGGATTGTCCGGGGGAATTGCTCTCTTGTTATTGGAAACTCAATCCTAGTCTGCATGTTTCTTCCATCCCTTATCCTTTTAGTTGTTTAGTTAATCATTAGACCAACCATCCTTTGACTTACTAGAGATTAGATGATCAATTAGTACTAGAAGTCCAGTCCTTGTGGTTCAACAACCCTACCCCTCACGTGGTACCACTTTATTACTTATTACGATCTGTATACTTGCGGAGAGTATATCAGGTATCCAAGAGATGGAACCCATATGGGATTAGGGTTATTCATGATATGGCCCTTGCATATCCGGAAGTGCATGGGTGGTACAAGTAGTAAAGTGTATCTGAATGGGTCTGGTAGTGGAATCCACAGGGACTTGAATAGCTCTCGATACTTGCTCTTCTTCTAATATCTAGCCGACTCAAGAGATTGGTTGAAAACTAGCTAAAACAATTAAAGCAATGTGAAGAAAGAAAGAAAAGAAAGACAGGGTTTGGATTGAAAAGATAGCAATGGAAAGGATAGTGCCCAAGATTAATCACCGTTATAGATGTATTGGCTAGGCAATGATTACATGTACATCTCCTTGGATCGTTGTCACCACCTACAGAGGGTTTGATAATATATGACCACACTCAAGGCTTGGAGCGGACTTAACCTCTCCCTTAATATGTGCTTTAGCTAGATGGAACACTTGTTTATCATATAGACAGTGAATAAACAACTAAGATTAACATGCTTCTTGATTGCAATCACAAATATAGGGAACATGTATACCAAATAAATACTCACGCAGCTAACAGTAATTCCCACATCGAGTTTTGCAACATACAACATCAAGGTAATCAACACAAAGAAAAGCAACCGAGATGAACAAGAGGGAGAACATAAGGAAACTCAATAATCAAACTAACTAAGATCAATATATCAAAAGTCAAGGTTCATAATCCAGGGCACCGAATGATGGTTAGCCCTTCATGGTTTTATAATACATCAAAGATAAGCAACAATATAAAGAAATGCTATCCATAAAACTCCCTTCTTGCTTCACATTCCTCATGGGTGAGTGCTCTATGATGATCTTGTTGGTATTTCTCTATTCCCATTACAATCTTTCCACCCAGATCTGGCCCTGAATGGTGCCAAGTTCTGCTCTAACCCTTGTCTCCAGAGAAGAGAAAGAAGATCCCTTCAAAATCTCTAGGCCTCAGAAACACCATTCATGATGCAAGCACCGCCATGCTCTTGGTCATGCTCTTGACTGTATTTTCCTTGGGGTGTCACGGAACTTGTTCTCGGAGCAATTGTAGTCCAACCTGAAAAGTGCACAGGTATAAGCATGCCCATGATTGTTGCCCATGCTTGAAGAGAACACTAGTGGTAGGAGCAAGGAAATTGTGCAATTCTCTTTGTGAAAATCCCAGTAAATAGCATGGGCACAAGCATGCCCTTTCTTCCTGCTTGTGCTTCAAAAGCACGATGTTGCTAAGGGCAGTAAAACTGTGCTCTTCAGTTTGTACAGATTCTAGTAAAGTTCATGGGAATTAGCACACCTGTGCTTTCTAACCATGCTTCCAAGCACAAGTGTGCTTCCTTAGTTGAGCTGAAATTCTATAAGTCCTGAAAAGTGCACAGTTATAAGCATGGGCATGTTTCTCGACCGTGCTTATCCTGAAAAATGCATTCCAACTCCATTTCATCCCAAAATTCATCTCTATTCATTCCTTTCACTCCAAGACGTGATTATCTGCATTATTTAGCAAATATATCCCAAGTAGCATTGATTTATAATAAAATAATGCAAAAAGACAAATAATTCATACAATAGGGTATATAAAAATGTCTATATAAAATGCACTCATTAAATACCCCCACACTTGAACATTTGCTTGTCCTTAAGCCAAAATACTTGCCTCACAAGAAGAGAAAATGAGTGCATGACCTCTGATCTCATAGAAAATAGGGGCATCACATGTATACAAGGTAACCCTAGAGACTAGTGCGTGTATAGCTAGTTCCACAAGAAAGAGATTCACCTATACTCCATACTCCCCGTGTATGTGTGAACCGAGTGTTAAATTCTTATTTAGTATTTATGTTTGAACCGAGTGTTTGTTCATGATAGCAAGCTTGATTCTTGAGTCTTCATTAAAGGATAAAGGCTTGATTCTATCTTAAATTTATAAGATGTGTGTATTTTAAGAATTTAATAACTATTTTATCAAGATTAAAATGGAAGCTAGGTTGCATCAACAATAATACAATAATTATCTAATATTATTCACCAAATTCATGTGTATATATATATATATATATATATATATATAAGAGCCTCATGTACCTTGGAAGAAAGACTAACTCAAAAGGCCTTATTCCCATGAAAACTAAATGGGTAGTAGCTTTATACACCTTAGAGGTAACCCTTTTCCCCGGTAGGTCATCAAGTGAACATAGATGATGCCCAAGATCCGACTACTCAAAGTTGGCTTTCACACTTCATAAGGAGATACCTCTTTCTACAGTCTTTCTGAACAACTATTTACACGACATCAGTAGGCCATTCATATTAATACGACTTGCTGATAACTAAAGAAAAAAGTAGCTAACACCTATTTTTTTAACAAAAAGAGACTTGGTATACAAGCTAAAATCCTTCATAGGATACAATTACACCCACAACTAGGGTAAAATATGAAATGAAGAGGTTTCTAGAGCATGAGTAAATTAGTGATTGAAACAACAAAATAAAACTAGCTCTAAATTTACCTTTAGTCTTATGAATCACTAACAAAATGTTATAGATTGTCTAAAGTCATGCATCATCACAATAAATACAAAGGTAACCCTACCCCACACTTGAATATACATTTTCCTCAATGTAAACCATGCAAGAACATGATGGTTAGCGCCTGACACGCTAAAAAGCGAGCATGCGACTCCCTGGCCACAAGTGCATGGGTTGTCAAGTAATAAACCTCCTGTGCAAGTACGAGAGGATCGTATTCCCTGGGGCCCAAGATTTGCTATTACTTCCTCCTAGGTATCACTATCTAGTATATTAAACGGAGAGTTGTTGTATTAAACACAAATATGAATTAAATAAAAGAAAGAACTATAAAAAAAATAGACTAAGGTACACCATGCAAGTGATCTAGAGGGCAAGTTGTAATGAGCATGAGAGGCCTCCGGTGAGGATCTCCTCAGGAGAAGAACGAGTAAGGATGAATTTGGGACTTTAAGTGCAATGTTGGCTAGGTTTGATCCAATAGACTCGGGAGTTGACTACCCCAAAACTTCTATAGTGTAGTCCTAATCCAATAAGGGTTCCTTCATTTGGAAGATAACCCTATGATGACTTTGGGAACAAGGAGTTTTGGCTAGGGTAATTCTAATGTTCGCTCTTGGCTAGAACTAACTTAATGCCCGTGGGAGCTATCGGCGCTCTGAACTTCCAGTGTACCACTATATTAAATCCCCCTTCAATCATTGTGTAACCTAATACATGCAACCGTCCCGCTATACATATGCAATTCATGAATCAAAACCAACAAAATCCATCCATTGTAGGTTGAACATCAAAACAATATATTGAAATCAAGCAAACATGCGAAAATTCAATTAACAAAAGAAGTCAACACCCATACAAGTTCTTTTCCCACGATTCACTAGATGACCGGTGGCCTTGGGAGTCTAGTTCCACATCACAAGGAGAATATTCATAAATAAAACAATACAAAATTCATAATCAACTCCCCTACGATGCAGGCTAGAAGCTGGTGACAAGAGCTTATCGGGTCATCACCGTTGAACTCCTCGATGTTCTTCCTTGAGTGTGACCTTCTTCCTCCCAAGTTCTTGCTCTTCAAATTAACTCCCAAGCCCCCTTCTCTAGCCGATGAACTACTTCAGAGATGGTGATGGAGAATAATGGAGATGATATTGGAGAAGAGTGGAAGAGATGGTGGCCAAAGACCTTTTCCAAAAAGCCCTAGGAATGCTTTTATAACTTCTAAAACAAGTTCTGCATGTGTGTGTGCGTGCTGGTGTACAGCCTGCATAGGGGGCCGCAAACTGCTACAACGACTACGAAGAGCACGGCCGTGCTTCCCGCGAAGCACGCCCGTGCTTAGTCATCTACCCAAACTGAATAATGAGATTATAAACATGGTTTATAGTCCTAATATTCATGAATCGAGCATTACAAAGGAAATAACACATACTAAGATTATATATGAGAGTTTTCAAGTCAGACACATTCTAGAATCAAACTAGAAGCAAGGGAAGAGGTCGTACCTTTGCTCGAAGAAGAGAGAGAATCGAGTGAGAGAAAATCCACGAATGAAACGTCAAAGGCTGGCAAGAAAACAAAAGCACATGCAAAAACACAAGAGGAAAAAGCTTGGGAGGAAAGAAAACGAGATGAGTGACACTAGCGGTTAACCATAAAAAGGAGAAAATGGAAGAGGAATGGTCGCACAAGAGCATGCCCGATCAGCACGGTCTTGCTAAGGGACTGTGCTTATCCCTTTAAAATAAAACATGTCCTAAAAGAGCATGGTCATGCTTGAGACCGTGCTTGAGGCCATGCTTTTTACTAGAAAAATTAGTGAAACTCAGGAAAGAAAGCACGACTCTGCAAGGAGCTACGAGCCGGTGCTCATTTAAGCACGGTTAACAACACGGGCAAGAACACACCCGTGCTTTCCACTATTTTTAGAATTTCCATAACTCTTGGAAATTGCACAGTGACAAGCATGACTGTGCTTGACCTAGAAAGATAGAGAAGCTATAGAACAACAGAAAACATTCCCGAACAACCATAAACAATAAGAAAAAGGCTTTGGCATAACAATCCATCTTAACAAGCGAATGAGAAAAAAAATTCCTCCACTGAACGATTAACAAGCTCAACTAAACATCCATCCAAAATATCAAAAACCAAGAAGCACAAAAATAAAAAAATAAAAAAACAAAACCACACAAGTCAAGTCCAAAAAAACAAATAGTCAAGCACTTGGGTTTGCCTCCCAAGAAACACTTGTTTAACATCACTTGCTTGACGTACCATTGCGATTCTCAAAGGGGAACATGGAGCCGATTTCCTTCATCATTTCTAGTAGTATGAACGAATGAATAAGGCATTAAAGTGTCAATTAAACAAATTTCCCTACTTAAAAACCAAAGGATACATGCAGGGCCTTAAGGGCCATTGGTGGACTATTTTTCTTAATGTTAGTGGTGAAGTTCTTTCACCATTTCTTGTAAGGAGAGGTCTTATGATCGACCAACGTAAGAGCTCTCTCTTGATCTTCAATGTTATATTGATGGCAAAACTCCTCCACCATACCATAAGGGGGTTATATTGATAATCCATCATGCATCCATTTCTTATACAAAATCAAAAATATAGTCATCAATTTATGTCCAAAGGACAACACATGTCATTAGAATCCATAGAGTGGCACATAGCATCTCGCAGCTTAAACAAAACTTTTTCATCACACACTCTCAAAACCATACGACCATCCTTGGCATCAATCAAAGCTTCCAAGGTTGCCAAAAATGGACGCCCAAGAATCAGAGGCACTTTAGCCTTGTCATCCAAATCTATAATAAAAAAATCTATAGGAAAACTTGTCACGCCCCGACCCACGAGTTCCACACGAAACATACCGCCATGATAACCCAAGGGAGGTCAAACACTTCCTCAACCCTGGATCATTATAAGGCTAACTAATACCTATTCAAAAACACTATACAGACAAGAAGGAGCACAAAAGTATATTAAAAAAAAACAATTCTCTATACATACCCAAATCAGGACATTATGAAGTCATGAAAACATATACAACCGCATCCTGGAATACATAATCATGGATACATCTCAAACTTTGGGTATGGTTCCTCAGACAACAGTTGGACTATAGCAAAATACATGGACATCCGAAAAAGACAAATATATATACAAATGGGCCGACACCGCACACTAATGGATCCCACACCCTACATGCCGAGTACTAGAAAATACATACACATCTTAAAATAAATGCACTGAAATAGACCTTTGCCAAGCATTTCACGTTCGCACAGCTTTGCTGAACTAACATCTGGGAAGTGGAAAGAAAGGTGAGTAACTAAGTTACTTAGTGAGTGGATTAGCACAACTCTACCAGAAATATACCAAAATACAATAATCATAAATCACCAAAATAATACTTTGCTAATAGTATAACTAGTTTAAAACATAATTACAAATAATAATGATATTTAACACAACATAACAAAAACATAAAACCAAGAAGGCTTTTTCATCTCAGTTAGGGTTTACAATATCAATCCATAAAAAAAAAAATACCAAGTCTAGAATATGAAGCAAGTTAAACATCAAGCTAATCTTTCACCATAAAACAAACAGTTTAGAACATAGAAATCTATTTAGATTATACAACAGTAATCTTTAGCATAATACAATAGAAGATAGCATAAAGAAGTCTTTATACCCCAACTAGAGTTTAAAACTACAAAACTATGGAATACTAAACACAAGTTCAAACTATAAAATAAGTTAAACAATAAGCAAAACTTTACAAAACTACCAATAACTTAGAACAACTCAGTATAATTATAATTATAGCAAACTATAAAATACACAGTTTATCAATTCTAACATAATGAATGTCTCATAAATTTAACAATAACAAAGACAGCGTAAATACTAAAGGTAAAGCAAGAAATTGGGTTTGCACAAATATATACTAATAATAACTTTTTTAAAACATCAACGATTTAAAACTAAATACAATTCCAAAATCATGTTTTATTTTCAATAACTCAACAAACCAGGATTTTGAAAATAAATAAGTCGATGATTGATCACATAATAAATAGCCTCCAAAACACTACGTCACTAGCTAGGGCCTAAGTTACTTCTGGAGCTGCCAAGATACACATCTCTTGGCGTTGGCTCCGGACAACCCAACAATACACTCTTCTAGGTTCTTTACGCGCTTCCTGAAAATGTATACACAGATGGAGATTTCCATGCCATCTCAAATAGGGCAGCCCGTGGAACTCTAATTCAGGATAGAAGGAGCACAAGAGTATATTAAAAAAAACACAATTCTCTATACATACCCAAATCACGACATTATGAAGTCATGAAAACATATATAACCGCATCCTGGAATACATAATCATGGGTAAATCTCAAACTCTGGGTATTGTTCCTCAGACAACAGTTGGACTATAGCAAAATACATGGATATTCGAAAAAGAGAAATATATATACAAATGGGCCGACACCGTACACTAATGTATCCCACACTCTACATGCCGAGTACTGGAAAATACATACATAACTTAAAATGAATGCACTGAAATAGACCTTTGCCAACCATTTCACGTCCGCACTGCTTTGCTGAACTAACATCTGGGAAGTGGAAAGAGGGGTGAGTAACTAAGTTACTTAGTGAGTTGATTAGCACAACTCCACCAGAAATATACCAAAATACAATAATCATAAATCACCGAAATATTACTTTGCTAATAGTATAACTAGTTTAAAACATAATTACACATAAT
This sequence comes from Dioscorea cayenensis subsp. rotundata, assembly GCF_009730915.1. Lineage (NCBI taxonomy): Eukaryota > Viridiplantae > Streptophyta > Magnoliopsida > Dioscoreales > Dioscoreaceae > Dioscorea > Dioscorea cayenensis. The sequence goes on from NC_052477.1 coordinate 6,464,108, forward strand.
AATGATATTTAACACAACATAACAAAAAGATGAAACCAAGAAGGCTTTTTCATCTCATTTATGGTTTACAACATCAATCAGTTTAAAACAAAAAAAATACCAAACACCAAGTCTAGATTATGAAGCAAGTTAAACATCACGCTAATCTTTCACCATAAAACAAACAGTTTAGAACATAGATACCTATTTAGATTATACAACTGTAATCTTTAGCATAATACAATAGAAGATAGTATAAAGAAGTCTGTATACCCCAACTAGAGTTTAAAACTACAAAACTATGGAATACTAAACACAAGTTCAAACTATAAAATAAGTTAAACACTAAGCAAAACTTTACAATACTACCAATAAATCAGAACAACTCATTATAATTATAATTATAGCAAACTATAAAATACACAGTTTAACAAGAACAAGATAGCGTAAATACTAAAGGTAAAGCAAGAAATTGGGTTTGCACAAATGTATACTGATAATAACTTTTTTAAAACGTCAATGATTTAAAACTAAATACAATTCCAAAATCATGTTTTCTTTTCAATAACTCAACAAAGCAGGGTTTTGAAAATAAATAAGTCGATGATTGATCACATAATAAATCGCCTCCAAAACACTCCGTCAACTAGGGCCTCAGATAATTCTGGAGCTGCCAAGATACACATCTCTTGGCGTTTGCCATTGGGAAGCTCGTCTGTTGACTCTCGACAACCTAACAATACACCCTTCTAGGTTCTTTATGCGCCTCCTGAAAATGTATACATAGATGGAGTTTTCCATGCCATCTCAAATAGGGCAGCCCATGGAGCTCTAATTCAGGCTAGAAGGAGCATCAGAGTATATTAAAAGAAACACAATTCTCTAAACATACCCAAATCAGGACATTATGAAGTCATGAAAACATATAAAACCAAAAGTCTGGAATACATAATCATGGGTACATCTCAAACTCGGGTATGGTTCCTCGATAACAGCTTGGACTATAGAACAATACATGGATATTCGAAAAAGAGAAATATATATACAAATGAGCCGACACCGTACACTAATGTATCCCACACTCTACATGCCGAGTACTGGAAAATACATACATAACTTAAAATAAATGCACTGAAATAGACCTTTGCCAAGTATTTCACATCCGCACCGCTTTCTTTGAACTAACATCCGGAAGTGGAAATCGGGGTGAGTAACAAAAGTTACTTAGTGAGTGGATTAGCACAACTCCACCCGTAAATATACCAAAAATAAAATAATCATAAATCACCAAAAATATTACTTTGCTAATAGTATAACTAGTTTAAAACATAATTACACATAATAATGATATTTAACACAACATAACAAAAAGATAAAACCAAGAAGGCATTTTCATCTCAGTTAGGGTTTACAACATCAATCCATAAAAAAAAACAATACTTGATAAGTGTCTAAATGTAGGTGTTTTCATATATGTATCGTATGCACTTTGCATGTATTTTGTGAGGTTTGATGCCCGCTTTCAGCGCTTAATCGTCTATTATTTGCTTTGTAGGGCATATGGAAGCCATGGAGAACAAGAAGATATCATTTTTGGCAAAAAAAGAGAAGAAAATAGAATTTTCATACTACCCCCATACTACCCAAGATGGGGTCGTATGCATCAGTAAAGCAGTGGATTGATTTGGTGTTCTGTCCGATTTTCATACTACCCAAAGATACGGGGCCGTATGGAGGCCGTATGCACCCTCGTATGGAACGCTGAATCTAGGGTTTCTGAGTGCTATACGACTCCCCATACGACCCCCTATACGGCCCGTATGCCTCGGGGGGGTATATATACTCACTTTTAGGGCTGATTAAAGAACTTTTGGTTGGCCGACTTTTTGGGAGATCATTGGGGAGATTTTTGGGCGACCTTTGGGGAGGAGAAGAAGGGCAAGAAAGCTAGAAGATCATTCAAGCCCAAGGTCCAAGGCTCTCAAGGCAAGAAGGCAACATCATTCAAAGGGGAGATTGATCACGACTTGAAGGAAGGAGAACCGCGGCTAGAGGAAGCGTCATTCGGCATTCTTTTGGCGGGGGAAGCGTCATTCGGCATATTCTCGCCTCATCCTTCATCATTTCATCTAGGGAGTGTCATACTATGTCTTTGTTTCATGTTTTGCTTGATTGTATGCTTTGTTATGAGATGATGACACACTAGACCCCCAAGGCCACCGGGTGTTGGTGAACCTTGGGGGGTTTTATCATGTATTTTGGATGATTACTTGTTAATTCTATGCTTGGGTATGTTTGAGATCTAATTCATTGTTTTCATGCTAAGTGTTACACCAAGGAGAAATCCGTAGCTCTTTTATGAATGATGCATGTAGATGTGACTTGCTCGCATGTATTAGGCCATGAATGGATTAGAAGGGGATACTTGTATCATCACGCCGAGAAATCGGGTGTTTGGTAGCCCTCCATGTAGGTTTAATCCGAAGAAGAGTAGGTTTATTCCTAAGCGAGATTTCCTTGTACTTAATGCAATCGTAGGAATGTAGATTTGGAAGAAATTCCTATCTATGTTCGTATGGGATTAGGGTTCAATCGCCGAGAAATTGGGGTTGTTCTAATCTTGGAATCTCATGGTCCAATTTACCCTTGCATCTTTAAATCATCATCCATGTTGCATGATAACCCCTCAAGGGGATCCACATCCATAGGCCTTTGCACTTCATTGATTCTCTTGCTTGCTTATTGCTTGCTCTCTCTAATTTGCTAGCAAATCTTGTGTTTAGTTTTATTTGTATTTAGTAGAGTAAATCCATCACTTAAGATCTTAGGCTAGATAATAGCTCGAGAAGGAGTAATAGGAGATCCTTAGCCCCGTGGAATACGATCCTCGTGTCTTTGCACGAGGTATTACTTGGCGATCCCGTACACTTGCGGGGAATCGATCAAGTTTTTGGCGCCGTTGCCGGGGACTTTAAGGAATTCTAGGAAACTTTTAGATTATTACTCTAGCCATTTCATTCTTTACTCATTTTTTTATCGTTATTTTTCTTTTCCTTCGATCTTGACTTTCTATCATCTTTCTTGGTTTTACAAGGTACTGTGCATGACACGCTCAAATCCGTCGCCTTTGATTACACCGGATAGTGAAATTGAAAGAACTTTGCATCGGAGATTGAGAGAAGTTGGTGAAGGTTCAGGTACACAAAACATTGAAATTGAGGATAGAGAGTCTTCAATCATGGCCGAAGAGCGTCGTACTCTATCCGAATATGAAAGACCCCAATTCACGGGTGATGAGTTCAGTGTTCAAGCACCGTCAGTGGCATCCAACAACTTTGAAATTAAAGCAAGTACAATCGGCATGATCCAAAATTCAGTCCAATTCAATGGTCTTGCCCATGAGGATGTGCATGACCACCTTTCCCGGTTCCTCCAAATTTGCTCTACATTCAAGATCAATGGGGTGTCGGACGATGCTATCCGTTTGAGACTATTTCCATTCAGTTTGAGAGATGGAGCTTATCGCTGGCTTTACCCTCATTGTCTCCGGGATCTATTAAAACATGGAAGGACATGGTGGAGAAGTTCCTCGAAGATATTTTTCCGCCAAGCAAAGCGCGAGTTGAGGCAAGAAATTTCAGCCTTTAAACAAGGGGAGTCCGAAACATTGTTTGAAGCTTATGAGAGATTCAAGGATCTCCTTAGAAGGTGCCCCCCACCATGGTTTTTGCTTCATGGATGCGAGTACAAATCATTTACAATGGGCTAAATTATGCTACTCGCCAACTCATTGATGCTACGGCGGGCGGTTCCCTTAGCAACAAGTACCCTCGATGAGGCCGAGCAATTACTTGAGTCAATGGCAAGCAATGAATCACATTGGGCCTCAAGGGATCTTCACAAAAGACCGCTGGGCTTTATGAAGTAAGTAGTGATAATGCCTTAGCCCGCAAAGGTTGACGTGTTGACTCGAAAAGATTGATCTTCTTATGGGCGTAGTTCAAGGCCCGAATCGGTGCTAAGTTGTAGTACTTTATGTGGTGGGCACGGTGCAGCCCAATGTCCGATTGCTAGCTCGTCTGCTGCATCCGCTGAGAATGTGGACTACATTGGGGGCAACGCAATCAAGGGAACCCATATAGTTCAATCTTACAATCCGGGTTGGAAGAGCCACCCAAATTTTTTTCATGGAACCAAGGCCAACAACAACAAAGAGGTGCACCACCTCAAGGATCTCAATTTCAACAACCGGCCGTTGAGAAGAAGTTTTTCCATCGAAGAGATCCTTGCCAAGTTCATGCTCGCACTCAATGACAGGTTCAATAATCTAACTAGTAGCATGGATGCACAATTTGGCAAGGTGAATGCTCAACTCACTCAAAGACGCCGAACGCTTTAGTGAGATAGGTTCTATTTTTGAGAAACCTCCAAGCTTCGTGAAGTCACTTGAGTATCGAGTAGGGGAACTCACGAAGGCAAATTTCGAACGTCCCCTAGGGTGTCTTCCCGAGTAACACGGAAGAAAAATCCAAGGGAGCACTTGAAGGCCATTGCTCTTAGAAGCGGGAAGCAAGTGGAGACAAGGGTCGAGTTGACCCAAGTGTCAAGAAAATGTGGGTAACCTCCGGGAGACCCCAAGCTAGTTGAAGAAAACAGTGAAGACAAAAATCTGGGCATAAATGACAAGTTCCAACAACAAGGACCAACAAAATCATCCGAGTATAAGCCTCCAATCCCTTATCCAACCAGATTGAAGCATGAGAAGGAGGATGTTCACTTCGAAAAATTCATGAGCATCTTCAAACAACTCCATTTGAACATCCCGATAGTTGAAGCGTTGACCCAAAATGCCAAAATATGCCAAGTTTTTTTAAAAAGAGCTCCTCACGAACAAGAGAAAGTTGGAGGAAGAGGGCACAGCTTGCACTTACGGGAATTGCTCGGCCATTCTCGAAAAAGAAGCTCCCACAAAAGTTGAAAGATCCGGGAAGCTTCATTATCCCGTGCTTGCTTGAAGGTGGAATCCAAGAAAAATGCTCTAGCGGACTCGGGGCTAGTATAAACGCCATGCCCTACACCATGTATTTGAAACTTGGCTTGATGAATTAAGGCCCACGAGGATGACCTTACAGCTAGTGCGATCGATCAACAAGAAAAACCTCGTGGGATTGTCGAAGATGTGATTGTGCGAGTGGATAAATTTGTTTTTTTCCGTGGACTTTGTCATCATGGACATAGATGAAGATGTGGAGATACCACTAATTCTTGGCCGACTCATTCCTTAGCACCCTCGGTGCCTTAATTGACTTGAAAGGAGGGAAGTTGACGTCTAAGAGTCGGAGAAGAGGAAGTGGTGTACACTTTGCCACTGCCATGAAACATTCTTTAGATCATGATGACACACTTTATTTCGCTGATGAAACCGATAGATTGATTTTCTGATTGTGTGCAGGAGGTGCTCTCTTTAAATCCTTTTGGATGAATATTTGGGGAGTTGGAGAACGAAGAAGAAGAAGAACCTCATCGTCATCCTCCAATTCACAATTTGAAGCCACCAAAAAGAGAGGGTATCCCTGTACTAATGCTAAAGAAAAAAAGACAAAAAAAGAATCATTTATGAAGAGAATGTGGAGGGAGATCCATGGGAGAAAAAAAAGAAAGGTAACAAGCTTCATCCTCCCACATCTCATGGAGGAAAGGTAACTTTTTTTCACCCCTCTCCACTCATGAACAATTCGAGGTATTTTTCAATGTTGTCATTCAATCTACCTGGAAGAAACAACACTACAATGGAAACCGGGGGTGGCTTCAAATTGTTTGAACCCCCATGAGGTAAGGAACAAGGTACGTCAGGCTCGTGACGTTAAACAAGCGCTTCTTGGGAGGCAAACCCAAGCATTCGGGGCATTTGTTTGCATTTTTTCCGTATTTTTTTAGTTCTTAGTTCATTTCAATTTTTCGTGATTTCTTAGACTTGTTTGTTTTTTTGAATAAGTTCATGCTCATACACTTGGCACATTGCTCTCATCATTTTTTTATTGTGGTATATTTGTGCAACCTCTTGAGACACACATGTGTAGGTGTTAATTTATGTGCTAGATCGTCGCTTTTATTCATTTTTAGTCGCTTTTTTTGGAGAAGTCGCAAGCTTTTCTTTTTCATTTTTTTACATCATTTGAGGCAGGTTTTCATGGATTTGATTGGCCTTTTAAAGGTTTACGGCCATATCGGGTAGTATGGAGGCCGTCTAGCTCGACCACGCAGCCGATCCGGATGGCTCGTGCTCACTTAGACGGGCCCCCCATACGGCCCCGTATGGGGGCCGTCCAAGTCGGCTGGATATCTCGGCCGAGGGGAGCTGCTCACTCAGACGGCCCCCATACGGCCCACTATGGGGGCCGTATGGTGGCGAGGCTCCCCCCCTTTAAGGCCTCTCATCTCTCTCTCTCTTCCACCTCTCATTTCTCTTCAACTCCACTCGAAATTTTTCTCTCCTTTCTCTCTCGATTCTTGGCCGAATCTCTTCATTTTTTTCTTCCAAAAACCTTCTTCCGATCCATTGGAGACTTCGATCTAGTGATCTTACCCGAGTTTAAAAGCTTGTTTTTCTCAAGGTTTCTTCGGTATGTTTTTTTTCAATGCCCTAGTTTTATTCTTTTTCCAATTTTTTGGGCATTCTTGAGACTTTTGCATGGAATTTCTTTAGAAATTTGCTTGGTTTGATGATGTGAATGTTGTGAATGAATTTTTCATTCAAATTTATGTACAAAATTTTTCGATTCCATGATTATAGGGGAGACTCTTGTCGTAGTGAATAGTGACCATACGGCCCCCATACGGCCGTATGGTCCCAAAAAAACGCAATTTTTTTCATTAGTCTCCTCTATCTCTACCATGTTATTATGAGTTATCTTGTCTCCCTTTGAGCTTGATCAAAGTTTTTTTCTTCATTGTAGGGATGCCTCAACACTAAAAGGCTCGCCTCCAAGCGCCCAAGAACTACCGAGCTATCCCCTACACCCGATGAACCCGCCTTCAAATTGTCCCACCATCGAGAGAGATATGATAGATTGAAGACAAAAACCATTCGGGACTTTGTGCTATCTTGATTGGGAACTTGTGGACAACCTTGGATTTGCAAGTCAAGTACGGGATTGGCTCTCACACAATTGTTGGGATAAACTCTTTGCCATTAACGAGCCAACCTTCCGTCAATTAACCTTGGAGGTCTTGAGTACATTTGAGGCGCGACAAGATGGACAATCCGGCGTGAATAAGAAACTTGTCACCATCCGCTTTTCAAGCTTTTTGGAAGGAAGCGCACTATGCATCATTTGGACTTTGCCAAGTACTTGGGGATATATGATGATGATTTTTATCAAATCCATGCCCGCAAACGCCTTAAGCTTGATTTCCCGAGTGAGGTGGGTAGGAGCAACTATTGGGCAACTTTGGCGGGTGAAGATACGAATCTCAAAGGCCTCACGCATGATCGACCCGCACATAGATTCATTCATGCCTTGATTGCCCGCTCTCTTTGGGGCCGGACCGATAGCAAGGGGGTGGTCACCCAATCCGATATCTTTACGATGTATGGCATCTTTGAGAGGCACCCTACTCACCTTGGCTACATTGTCGCTGATGCATTCCTTCACCAGTGGCTCGTATACTCGATTGGGAGCTATCTTTATTGGGCCCTATGTGACCAGATTGATCCGTGGCATAGGTCTGTTTGAGCAGACGCAAGGTATGACTGTTGTAGGAGTCACGACACCCCTCGGGAAGGCACACATACGGGCGATTGGCTTGGTGGTTGCTGAGCGCATGAGGGGCAGGGCCCCCACAAAGCACTAAGCCACCGGTGAGTCCAAAGCCAGCACCGACGTAGCACACAGAGTCGGGAGCCCCGAGGTCGCACTGCTCCTACCCCCGTACTACTTCATTACCCCGACTTCGACATGAGACCCGAGGGGATTGAGGGAGAGATTCAGTGTGCAAGGCCGAGAACAGCATGAGATCCGTGGACCAGCCTTCACTGTGTCCTTGAGGGACAGCGTCGACTCGAGGCGATTTTTCACCGCTTTCATTACTCTCATACTATGGTTCTCCTCACGATACTCCTTTTCTCGCCACCATGCCACCACCACCAAAGACCGGATTGTGATGAGTAGCGGCTCGCTTTGAGCATGGATACTTTTTTTATCTACTTTTACTTTTATTTTGTTATGTATTATGTTTGTGTTTTGTTGAGTTGGCATGGATCTCTTCCTCCCAACTCTTGGTGTTGAACTTTATTTTTGTTTTTCATCTATGTATTTTTGTTGACTTTTTCCCTAGTCTTTCCCTTTGTGTTTGTATTTGTGAATTTTCGTGGAATGATGATGTCCCCTTTTGACTTTGCGTGGCATTGAGGGAATTTGGTGAGCTTTCCTAGTTTTTAATGGAGGTCAGACGAGACATGTGTTGCTCACCACACCTTTTGTCGAGTCACACCTCACGACGAACACAAGATAAAACCGGGAAGTTTTATTTTTCACCCTCCTCAATTATTTTCATTGCTCCATCTTGCATGTTTTTCATGATTAGTGTACATTGAGGGCAATGTACAACACTAAGTGTGGGGATGGGTCATTTTCATGTTTTTAGGAACATTGTTTACATGCTAGTGTTACCAATGATGGCTTTTATTCATTCTTGTAAGATTCTTTTAGCTTGACTAATGATGGATGTGAGTTACTTGTTTTTTTATGCTTTATTGAACTCGCTTTCACCCCATAGTATTGTCTTGTGCACTCGAATTTTTTTGTCGATGCCCTGGGATAGCCAATGTGACTACTCTAACTCTCTTGTATGCTTAACACACTACTTTGAGTACTTGGCCTTAGAACACTAAGTTCTATCTTTCAATGCTTTCTTAAGAACTTCTAAGTCTTGTTGAGCTAATCCGAGTTTTGTGGCATGTAGTGTACTCAAGATGTGATCTAGGGTGAGAGTGAAAGTGAAAAATTAGTCTATGTCAAGATTCCTCCGCTAATGAAGCATGAATGTGTCTATGTAGACTCGAATCGAGTAGTTGGGTGGCTCTTGTGCCTCAACCAGAGATGTGCATCCTCTAGAAAGATTTTAAAATGATTTCTGATGCGCTCCACGTTAGTCGGACTCGAAATGTTGAATATTGAGTTGAAAATAAAAAAACCCTAGTGATCTTTTTGAGTACCTACCAAAGGTTTTGAAAAAGAAAAAAAGGATTTAGTTTCAAGCTATAGAATTAGAAGGATCTTACTTGGCCATTGAAGTAGCACTTAGTAGTTTAAGACTTAGTATTCTTTTGTATGTGGAGTGATTAGCATCTAGAGTCGCATCGATTGAAGTCCTTGAGCTAGACCGCATCGTGGCAAATGAGATAAAGGATTCACTTACACGCACATACATATTAGGGGTGAGACAGGGATATTTTTTTATTATGCTTAATGACTATAACTCAACATCTTTGTTTCATTATCCTTTGCTTTTGGAATCTTATATTTGCTTGAGCCAGAGGTATTGCATCTAGCCACTTCTCAGTCTCTTTGTTTTTTATGAGTTGTTTGCTTGGGAACAAGCAACGCTTAAGTGTGGGATGTTTGATAAGTGTCTAAATGTAGGTGTTTTCATATATGTATCGTATGCACTTTGCATGTATTTTTGTGAGGTTTGATGCCCGCTTTCGCGCTTAATCGCCTATTATTTGCTTTGTAGGGCATATGGAAGCCATGGAGAACAAGAAGATATCATTTTGGCAAAAAGAGAAGAAAAATAGAATTTTCATACTACCCCCATACTACCCAAGATGGGGGCCGTATGCACTCTAGCAGTGGATTGATTTGGTGTTCTCATCTCAGATTTACATACTACCCAAGATACTGGGGCCGTATGGAGGCCGTATGCACTCCCGTATGGAACGTGAATCTAGGGTTTCGAAAGTGCTATACGACTCCCCATACAACCCCTATACGGCCCGTATGCCCTCGGGGTATATATACTCACTTTAGGGCTGATTAAAGAACTTTTGGTTGGCCGACTTTTGGGAGATCATTGGGGAGATTTTTGGGCGACCTTTGGGGAGGAGAAGAAGGGCAAGAAAGCTAGAAGATCATTCAAGCCCAAGGTCCAAGGTTCTCAAGGCAAGAAGGCAACATCATTCAAAGGGGAGATCGATCACGACTTGAAGGAAGGAGAACTGCTAGGGCTAGAGGAAGCGTCATTCGGCATTCCTTTTAGCGGGGAAGCGTCATTCGGCATATTCTCGCCTCATCCTTCATCATTTCATCTAGGGAGTGTCATACTATGTCTTTGTTTCATGTTTTGCTTGATTGTATGCTTTGTTATGAGATGATGACACACTAGACCCCCAAGGCCACCGGGTGTTGGTGAACCTTGGGGGGTTTTATCATGTATTTTGGATGATTACTTGTTAATTCTATGCTTGGGTATGTTTGAGATCTAATTCATTGTTTTCATGCTAAGTGTTACACCAAGGAGAAATCCGTAGCTCTTTTATGAATGATGCATGTAGATGTGACTTGCTCGCATGTATTAGGTCATGAATGGATTAGAAGGATACTTGTATCATCACGCGAGAAATCGGGTGTTTGGTAGCCCTCCATGTAGGTTTAATCCGAAGAAGAGTAGGTTTATTCCTAAGCGAGATTTCCTTGTACTTAATGCAATCGTAGGAATGTAGATTTGGAAGAAATTCCTATCTATGTTCGTATGGGATTAGGGGTTCAATCGCCGAGAAATTGGGGTTGTTCTAATCTTGGAATCTCATGGTCCAATTTACCCCTTGCATCTTTAAATCATCATCCATGTTGCATGATAACCCCTCAAGGGGATCCACATCCATAGGCCTTTGCACTTCATTGATTCTCTTGCTTGCTTATTGCTTGTTCTCTAATTTGCTAGCAAATCTTGTGTTTAGTTTTTATTTGTATTTAGTAGAGTAAATCCATCACTGTAAGATCTTAGGCTAGATAATAGCTCGAGAAGGAGTAATAGGAGATCCCTGGCTCCTGTGAATACGATCCTCGTGTCTTGCACGAGGTAT